>NC_134526.1:4109449-4451116 GCF_027942865.1 Odontesthes bonariensis | reverse complement strand
TATCTGACCAAATTAAATTCAATAATACTTTAACAATCCCTGAAATCAGCTTTTAAGTAAAAGACAATGCCTGTGCAGTTACTGCAGCTACACTTGCATGTGCCACGCTCTCCCACAGAGAGGGAAGCAGCAGAACGTTTTGTCACACAGTCCAAAGCATCCGACGTGGGGACCACATCTCAAATATTGCTATGCAGTTTTGTGTTGTGTAATGATAAATACGTATAATCTACAAAGCTGCTTGCAGTTCTCGCTGTTCAAATAGAACCACGGTTTTCAGATTTACTCTGTGCTGAATGAAAGACTGAGACAAAGATGTTAAAGCAAACACACACGGTGCAGAATATCCGTCCTCCATATGACAGGGATTAAGTTTCATGGGAAGTGTAGTCCTGATTCTGAGGAAATATAACCAGGAACAACACATTGGCGGCAGCTAAAAGCCAACTGATCGTCGCATGTTCCTCTCAGTAAATAAAGCAACAAAAAAAAATTGGTTTAATAATAATGTGTGCGACCAGAAGTGCTTCATGGTCAGAGGTGGGTAGTAACGAGTTACATTTACTTGAGTAAGTTTTTGAGAAAATTATACCTCTAGGAGTAGTTTTAAATCTCTATACTTTTTACTTTTCCTTGAGTAGATGTGTGCAGCAGAAACTGTCCTCTTACTCCGCTACATTAGGCTACAATGAGCTGGTTACTTTTCTTCTTACCTCTTTGGTATTCTACGCCTCATTATTTTTATCCCCCCGCGTACGCCTCATTTTAATGTTTTATTCTGACAGAGAGAGAGACTTCCGCCAAAGGCTCTACCACCTGACTGTGTTCCACCAATCAGACGCAGCCGTGCAGTCTGGTCACGTGACCATACTCGATCTCAGCGGCGGGACGGGTTAGCTTTAGCATTAGCAGTCGTAGCAAACAAAGAAAGAAACAGATGAAAAATGTCAGAACCAACGGTGGGAAATGAAGACGCAGACGAGGCCTCATACTGAAAGCATGTTTACCTTACAAAGAGTGAGAAACAGCAGCTACATTATGTGTCTTCTGTGTCAACCAAAACAAACGCACATTTCAGCAGAAACTCAACATCTAACTTGAGGAAACATGTAGCGCTAAGTTTCCTAAACTCGTTTTTCCCCCCATGGATAGGTGAATGTTTGTTTTTTAGGTTACATATGGGTTACATATGTTTTAAACATTTCCTAAGTCTCTTTTATTTTTTATTGAAGTACTTGAATTTACCTGGATTATTTTAATTTAAGCTATTTTGTAATAAATTAATTCATTTTAATTTATTTTATCAATTGGATGAACTCTAATTTGCCTAAAGATGATTATTTAGTATTTTTGTCTGTCTGATTGAATGCTTGTGTTAACAAATAAATCAGACGTTACTCAACAGTTACTCAGTACTTGAGTAGTTTTTTCACCAAGCACTTTTTTACTCTTACTCAAGTAATTATTTGGATGACTACTTTTTACTTTTACTTGAGTCATATTATTCTAAAGTAAAGGTACTTTTACTTGAGTACAATTTTTGGCTACTCTACCCACCTCTGTTCATGGTCGTAGCTCAAGTTATGTAGCAGATTTCTGATACGGACAGTAACAGAAATAAACATCAAGCTTTCATGAGTAACAGATGTATAAAGTTCACTGTATTCACAACAGAATCGACAGCCAAGCTGTTCCACATTTCCTTTTTTATCCGTTTGAGGCCCTGGGAGCTGGATTTGCTGCCAGTTCGTGCTTCTGATTAGCACGTTTTCCAGCTGTATTGACTTGACGGTGCGACTCCGGGCCGGCTTTCCTGGAAAGGTGTAATGAACACAACATGGGAGGATGCAGCATCTGCATTAACACCTTGCTGGGGACGTCTCCCAGGGCCCGGGAGCCGGGGACGGTGCCTTCCCTTCACACCTCGTTACTCCCGTTCCCTCCTGTGACCTTTCCCTGCAGGCAAACACGCACCCCAAGAGACGGAAAACCAATCAGTAACCTCTCTCCATCCAACCCAACCTCTCATAACCCTTCCTCTTTGTCTCATTCGCTTTTTCCTCGGCTCAAACACTCTGTCGCTGCGACTGTCATAGACTCTTTTGCTGAGTGGTATCGTTGTCACGGGCCCCCCATCTTTGTCCTCCACTCGATCAGTCGGAGCTGTTTACGGGAGATTTCTGCTTTGAGTTGCCGTAGTGGAAACTGACGTGACCTTGGAGAGAACGACTGCATCTTTCAAACCTGAAGAGGAAGGCGAACGCTCTTTGAAAGTCTTGTCTTTCATGCCACTAGACGGGGAGGTTGTCTGAACATTTTCTTTTCTTTTTTTTTTGACCAGTCATTACAAAGATCAGGATGGGCTTGAATGCATCAAACCTTGGGAGAGTGAAAGTGGGAGTTCTCCAGGTGAAAGGAAAACAGGCCCTCTGGCAAGGTTGCGTGGTTTGTCTTTGATGCTCCTGGCTTGACACGGGGAGCTCACCTTGACTGGGTCATTTATTCAGACACACACTAAGTCACTTGGCACTAGAAGGCTGAAAGACAATTACTTTCAGCCTTCATGGAGCAGCGGTGGCAGGGCACCGGAAAACATCTACATTTTGAACTTCCAGTGACTCGTCACAGTGTGAACGGTCCAAAATTAAAACTTTTTTTTTTTTTTGTCCTGAATAAAAAGTGGAACTATCTTTGCTCTCGATTTTAATTACATTGCTGTTAATTCTTCCCCTCAAAGCTTTTCCAAAGTTGAGAAAGCCCTTTTTAGTCGGTTCTGTGAAAGAGATGAGAGAAATATATTTCCAGTGGGCTTGACGGGGACTGTCATCCTTCAAGCTGGATTACTAAAGTCGACACGAGTGACCGACAAGTGTGCGAGTTCGTTTGTTTGTGCGTGTTTACATCGGTTGGTGGCCTGGTTAATCACACCGCTTTAAATTGTGTTGATTAAAAAGAAAAGTTTGTAGATTTAAATAGGTTCTTTAAAGGGATAGTTTGCCTATTTTGACATGAAGCTGTGTGACATCCCCTATTAGCAACATGATTTATGAACATTTTCTTACCCCCTGCTGCGTCCTGTGAGCAGAGTTCCAGCCTCGTTTTGGAGTTGATGAAAGTAAATGTAACTATATTTTATTTATACAGCCTTACGATGTACCAAAGTGCTTTACAGCAGGTAATAAATAAAGAGAAGAATAAGTAAAAACAAATAAAAACAATAAAAGAACAGTGAAAGCAATAAAATACAACTAAATCAAATAAGATAAAAGTGTCATCATACTACTGGGTATTAAAAGCCATCCTAAATAAGTAGGTTTTTAGCCTGGATCTAAAGAGGCCCGGGTCAGAAATAAGACGCAGCTCGACAGAAACTGTTTCCAGCAGAAACTGATCTGTTGACCTAGACAGTAGTCCGGCTAGTTGGCTGGGGTTTAAAAAATAAAGCGTCTTGCTTCTCAAAACAATATGCGTTCAACAGAGTAATACATTTGCATCACAAAATGGTTCTCCAGGAAAAAGTCAGACCTCACAATCGCTTGGCCCTATTTTCTCTCCCTTCATTTCACTGCCTACTGCCGCCTGCCGACAGCCGCGCCTGTTACGCTGTTTGCTGCGGTGGCCGACACGTGCAAACACGCTGCAAACAGAAAAACGAATCCAACAGTAAAACGGTGCAAGAGACACATGCAGCAATCACAAAAACGTCCGGAGCACAAACGCTGCAAACTCCAAAACACATGCAGCTCTCATGTCCCGTCTCTGCTTCCTGGCATTGCCCCTGTTACTCTTCTTCACATTTGTTCTATTTTCTCTTCCCTTGCCAAATCCCACTACTCTCTCTGTAATTTCCTTGCACTCTGTTTGTCATCTCTCTTACCGTGTAAGTGTCCAATATGAGGAGACGATGTCCCCGAGCGAAAGCTAACATTAAATTAAATTAAAGCACGCTAACATTAGCGACATAACTCCTCTGCTCTTCTATAATGAGGTAAAAGATTACGGCCAAGTGTTTAAAAAAGACAACGTACCTTTTGACTTTCTTCTCTTTTGTTAATATGGTAGATCTCCCATAGTCGATCCCCTATCCCACAGGTCGAGACCGCCTAGTGGCCTGGCGAACTTCCGTTGTGTTTTGGAGTTTGCAGCGCGTGTGCTCCAGTCGTTTTTGTGATTTCTCTTGCAGCGTTTTACTGTTGGATTTGTTTTTCCGTTTGCAGCGCGTTTACACGTGTCGGCCACCGTAGTTTGCTGCTCGGAAGCAGGGGACTGCTCAGTCTGCACTTCGGCCTGCTCGGTCTACACAGCAGGCAGTGATACGAAGGGAGAGAAAATAGGGCCAAGCGATTGTGAGCTCTGACTTTTTCCTGGAGAACCATTTTGTGATGCAAATGTATTACTCTTTTGAACGCATATTGTTTTGAGAAGCAAGACGCTTTATTTTTGTGGCTCCAGCCAACTAAATCAAATCAAATCAAATTTATTTATATAGCACATTTCACGTACAAACAGTTCAAAGTGCTTTACATAAAATAAAAGCATTGCAGCAGGGAGTGTAAGAAGCATTAAAAATACATAAAAGTAAATAAAGAGAAACAAATAAAATCATTTAAATGAATTTAAAAACAAGCAACAGTCCAGATAAGTTCAAAGACATCGTGCAGATTTCATGCATAGACACATGAGAACAGAAATGTTTTTAACCTGGATTTAAAAATGTCTACATTTGGTGAAAGTTTAATCTCCACTGGCAGTTTGTTCCACTTGTTTGCAGCATAACAGCTAAATGCTGCTTCTCCATGTTTAGTCTGGCCGGACTACCTTCGTCAACGCCAAAACGAGGCTGGAACTCGGCCCACAGGACGCAGAAAATGTTCATAAATGATATTGCTAATATGGGATGTCATACAGCTTCATGTCAAAAGAGGCGAACTGTCCCTTTAAGTGCGTCGGATGTTCAAATCAAATCAAATCAAATTTATTTGTATAGCACATTTCATGTACAAACAGTTCAAAGTGCTTTACATAAAATAAAAGCATTGCAGCAGGGAGTGCAAGAAGCATTAAAAATGTTGAACAACGAAACTGCTGCAATGAAAGAGGGAAGATGGTAGATCCTGTGCATGTTTGGTCGTCTCGTGCCTCCTTCTGTTTGCAAACACAGAGCCTACATCAGCTGACCGAGTACATTCAGACACTGAACCATACATCATTTATCCAAGCATTAACATGCTTCAGATTAACCTGCTGAACATTGTTTTCCAGCCTTCCAGTTATGTAAGCTCATTTTGTATCCGGCCTTCGAGAGAAGTAAAGAAACACGAGATAAAATATTTGTAATCTTCTGCTGATAGTGACACACAAACAGAAGCTTTTAACCCCGTAATTATGACGACTCGCTGCTTTGTGTCTGTGACACGTCGTTGGGAAGCTGAGGTTTTTGTGGTTTTATTTATGCAAAGTATTTTCACGAGTAGTCACAGTCTGTACAATCAACACTGGTGAATATATTATGTGCAACTTAACTAGATATAAAGCCTCCTGGTAACGCACTGGTCATGTTTTCTTTTTAAAAATGTTTTTTTTCTCATTGACGACGGTTCCTGACAACCCAGTTAAGAAATAATAATACTTTCTTCTCGATATTCCCACAGATTGCCTCATCTTTATGGGCTTCATTTGCATGTAAACATCCTTGATATCACGCTCACTTGAGACTATAGGAGCTCTGATGTCATGTCCACGGGTTACAGTAGACAGAACCATCTGTAAACGACCTCCTCCGGGTCAAGGCCAATGAAAATGTGACTCGTCAGACTGACGGAAAAAGATCCGGAGCTTCAGCTTTGCTCACTTGTTTCTGCATAAATGAACATCAAAGACGAACAGGAGATGAATAATTCATCCCGAGAGTTTTGACAATGCTTTTTGCTCGGGCTGGGCGAGTTAACTCGTTATTATCGCGTTAACGTGTTAATTATTTAGCGTCGATAAATATTTTATCGCGCATTAACGCAGGTTTTATTTTGTAAAAGTCTGTTGCTCACAGGCTTTTATTATTGTAAAAGTCTGTTGCTCACAGGCTTTTATTTTGTAAAAGAAAGTAATCGGCGGATCCACCAAACCTGGAGAAGGGTACGGAACTTTTACTCGGCCATTTTCATGTTAAAGTTCTTCCAGACGGCGGAGTCGACAGAACCAAAGTCATCTGTAAACACTGCCAAGTTGAATTGTCTTCTCAGCGTAGTAGTTCCAGTCTAAAATATCACTTAAAGGCAAAACACACAACTGATAGCAGCAAGTCATTCAAGGAAACAGACAGTGGAGCGAGGCTTCTACATAAAAACTACAGAAAGATGCTGATGTTAAAAGTGTGTTTGCACAACAAATGTTATGGCACTTTCATTCATATGGCAGCACATTTAAAATAAAGCTAAATGCTAAAAGCTATACACTACTTTTGGATTCATTTTTGGATTCTGCGTACAAATGCGATTAATCGTGATTAATCAGGGAAATCATGTGATTAATTAGATTAAACATTTTAATCGTTGACTAGCCCTACTTTTTGCACAATGTAATTTTTCCAGAAACCAGAAGAAGAAAACACAACCTGATGGGAGCTCGGCTGCTTGCAGAGGAGTGTGTCATGTCTGCAGAAAGTCCCAGAACGTGTCCCTAAAATCAGATTATCCTAAGAGTATGGGACAGAAGTGTTTACCTCTGTCCTCATATGGCCTGAGTGATTGGATCTCTAACCCGTGTTTACCTGCTACTTTGGACACTTGTTTGTACCAAATATGAACAGGGCCTGAGGAAAGACTGTGTGTAAACTGGAAAAAATCTAAATCTTACCAAGTATATTTGTCTCATTGAATATCTCATTACACTTAATATAAGACACAACTGCCTAACAAGTACCATTTCAGCCAGATATAGGGACTTGTTTTAATACAATACATCTGGAATATCTTGTTAAAGGAAAAAGTCTTGAAAACAAATTGTTTTGAGTCACATATCACATGAAACAAGCTTTTTTTTACATTTGAAGAGGTTTTTAAGCTAATTTCAAGATCACTTTTATCTCAAAAGTCCTAAATATCACATCTTATTTCAAGAAATCTTGACAAGCCGATTTTCACTAGTTCCATTGGAAGATTTATTTTTACTTATTTCAAGCAAAAACTTCTTTTATTTGTTGTTTTTCTTACTTATTTTTGGAGGGGCATTTTTTCCAGTGTAGCAGAATTTTTCAAATAAGAAAATATCTCATGGCAAAATACAAGTTATTGTATGACCATCACGAGGAAACTTCTATCCAATTACAGCCCCTTTGCATTTTCCATTTGTGCTCCAGTGGAGCACTGCGTCCCCGTACCAGATGAACATGGTGTGTGTTGGCATGATATGCGCCTACACGTCCTGGAAAGGTGCACGCCGAGCCGCAGAGACGCTTCGGGTTAAATTATGGCATTATGGAGTAAAACACGGCCCGAGGACCAGAAGCGAGCACCTGCCTGCGATGTCGTCAAATGAAAAAACTAATCAAGCGAAACCTAATAAAACACGAGTAAAAAAAGCTGTCATTTCATCTGATTGTAGCAAAGAGCGGCGTTCACATTTCAGCCAGGCAAAAAGTTTACTCCGACAGTTGACCAGGGATTTGTGGGCGTCTAAATATTTTTGTCATTAATGGAATGGCGGCTGCATGCGGCCTCCGGGAAACTCGTGATTGACGCAGAAGAAGAAAAAAGCTCTGAATTCGTCTTCAGACTTAATTTCCAGACAGAACGCAGTCAACCATCCACAAATTGGCAGAGCTGACTCAATATGTCACAAAGCTTGGAAACATTGAATTTTTAAAAGTCTGTGTGACGGACAGAGGTGGGTAGAGCAGCCAAAAATTGTACTCAAGTAAAAGTAAAAAGTACTCATCCAAATAATTACTTGAGTAAGAGTAAAAAAGTGCTCGGTGAAAAAACTACTCAAGTACTGAGTAACTGTTGAGTAAAGTCTGATTTATTTGTTAACACAAGCATTCAATCAGACAGACAAAAATACTAAATAATCATCTTTAGGCAAATCAGAGTTCATCCAATTGATAAAATAAATTAAAATTAATTAATTACAAAATAGCTTGAATTGAAATAATCCAGGTAAATTTAAGAACTTCAATAAAAAATAAAAGAGACTTAGGAAATGTTTAAAACATATGTAACCCATATGTAACCTAAAAAACAAACATTCACCTATCCATGGGGGAAAAACGAGTTTAGGAAACTTAGCGCTACATGTTTCCTCAAGTTAGATGTTGAGTTTCTGCTGAAATGTGCGTTTGTTTTGGTTGACACAGAAGACACATAATGTAGCTGCTGTTTCTCCCTCTTTGTAAGGTAAACATGCTTTCAGTATGAGGCCTCGTCTGCGTCTTCATTTCCCACCGTTGGTTCTGACATTTTTCATCTGTTTCTTTCTTTGTTTGCTACGACTGCTAATGCTAAAGCTAACCCGTCCCGCCGCTGAGATCGAGTACGGTCACGTGACCAGCCTGCACGGCTGCGTCTGATTGGTGGAACACAGTCAGGTGGTAGAGCCTTTGGCGGAAGTCTCTCTCTCTGTCAGAATAAAACATTAAAATGAGGCGTACGCGGGGGGATAAAAATAATGAGGCGTAGAATACCAAAGAGGTAAGAAGAAAAGTAACCAGCTCATTGTAGCCTAATGTAGCGGAGTAAGAGGACAGTTTCTGCTGCACACATCTACTCAAGTAAAAGTAAAAAGTATAGAGATTTAAAACTACTCCTAGAAGTATAATGTTTTCAAAAACTTACTCAAGTAAATGTAACTCGTTACTACCCACCTCTGGTGACGTAGCCCATCATACAGCAGCTCTCTGATTACTTTAGGATTAGTCTATGGCTGTGTTCGAAACCACATACTACATTCTGCATACTCATAAATCAGACAGTATGCAGAGCGTTTACCCACAATGCATTTCGCTTCTGCCCGAGCCGAAATCAGCCGGCCTGAAGCTGATTTCTCTTAAAGGGACATTATGTAATTTCTTCCCCCATCTAGTGGTGCAATTTTATTTTGCAAAGTCGAATGAATTTGCTCTCTAGCGCCTCACGTTTTCAATTGTGCGCTGCAACTTCTTGAACTACGGCAAGCGGAATGTGTCAAGATTCAAGAAGCTATAGCTTCAGACTCAAGGTCCATACAAACAAAAAGAAATCAAGACACACAGTACAAAGGATTACATAACACACATACAACAACACTATGAATACAGATGACAGATAACATGTCAGATAACATAACATCTCCTTTGGTGTGCAAGCAATGCAATTAGTCATATTCCGGGAGTTACCGGAAGTGACGTCGACGCAGCGTTAGCATTAGCCTGCGTTAGCAATAGAAGCATTAGCAGCGGTAAATAAACTCCCGGTAAACTTACAAACTTTCTAATGCCTCGTTTTGTGAGTTAAGAGCCTATGTGTACTACGGCAGAAGTTTGGTAACAATCAATGCATTATTAGTGGGATCATTTACGAGATAAAAACTATTTAGCATTTTTTTTTTTTTTTTTTTAAACTTTATTAGTAAATCAACAAAATAACAGTTTACAGATGTGAGCATAACGCCAAAAAGAAGATATCCAGGGGGAGCATAGGAATAATAATAAAAAGAAGAAGATGATGCACTTACAAAAAGAGAGCTAATGAACACAAAGACATATGTGCCAAGGAATAAAATCTATTTAGCATTAGCGGCTGTAAGCCATTTGGCGGAAATGACGTCACAATGACGTCATTTCTGCTTGTAGGCCTGGTGGGGAAATCGCGATTCGAAGTGCTTTATGTCCCTCTCGGCACTTCGTCATTTTTCATAGACCGGAAGGACATGGCAGCCTCCATAGAGCTTACCTGCTCTATGTAGATACAGACAAGTTATTCTTCACTCAGGAGGATAAGTGAGATTTTTGACAGAGATCATTTTACACCAATGAGGACTAACTTATGAATGAATATGTTGATTTGAGCTAATAAATGACTTAATTTATTACATAGTGTCCCTTTAAGCTCTAAACCAGTGTTAATTTCGTCAACCAGGACGATGACAAAAATATTTCGGTAACGCCCCTTTTTCCCGTGACGATGACGCACAAAATTGCTTCCAGAAAATAAAAATATGACGAGCATAAAAAGTTATTTTCGTTAACGAGACTAAGACAAGACGAAATTTACAAGCCATGGACGAATGGACATTAAAAAATGTAATTGTTTATAATTAATTTGTAATTTGTAATTGTTAATATAAGTGTTTCTTGATGTAGAAAAGGCTCCAAAGTTGAGATTTGTTACGTTTATAGATGAATTGTTGGTCAGTTCAGAGCGGAGCGGCCCCCTGCTGGTCATGTAGCGTAACTGTCGGTGATCGGTTAGAACAGGTGTGTGCTCTGATGAGTCGACAGAGGGAAGACCGAGCTGTTGATTAATGTCCCGGCAAGTGGTGTGTGCGTAAATGAAACGTGAGTATGGTTGTATATATTGTTTATGTAATGTATTCAGGTTGCTGCAGCCGTAGCTTCTGTTGCTTTGATGTGTAACTCGCCATATATGCTAGTTGTAGCACTTAGCTCACCTGCCTCTGATTGAGTGTACGTCACGTCACGTGTTATGTCTGTTGTTACCGCTCCGACTCATTAGTGTGATGTTTACAGTTAGTGTTACCACCATGTTATCATGTGATGTTGTTTATGTGTTTAATAATAATAAGTCAGGTGAAGTGTGTTTAGGACTGGGATAGTGGGAATTAGAGGCAAATGGAGATGTAGTAATTTCAGTAGGCTACTCCTTTATTAGAGAGAAAGAGCTTATTCTTTATTCATTTGGGTATTTGTTATTGTTCTTTTGATAGGAAACCACACACATGACCTTATTGCCTGCAACAAAAGGGAAATAAATCACCTGAACCATCATTAACCTGCCTCTTCCTTTGGACCCTCTGGAAGTCTGATTGGCCTTAAGTTGGTGTTCTGGCCGGCACCCCAGTGTGAACTTTTTGTTAACCCCTGAACTAACGCCTGATATAATTTAGCCCAGTGTCTTCACTACACTTGAACTTCATAGAAGATTACGCGCTGTTGCCCTGTTTGTCCCTGCACGGCGCCTGTCCCACAGTGCCTCGCGCGGCTCAATCAGTAGTCATTCAGTGAGTCGAGTTCATTTGAGTTTAGGCCCTTCCCATGTCAAGTAACGTAGCCGGTAGCTAGCTATAACTTAACCGTAGCTAGTTCAACTTTGCAGTCCAGTCATGGCGTCGGGCTCGGATACCGGTATACGGTTTGTTGGAGCTGGGCGAAAACAACGCCTGGATGTACATGCCCAGTAATATTGGTGTAATGTTTTAAATACTTGAACGCAGTTTTTCTAGAGAAGATAATTGTTTTGTATATGTGATTATCGTCCATTGACTCTTTTGGGCTTTCACATGCGCGAGCGTACAACTAACCGGTGAGTTACATGCTGTTTATAAAGTTGTTTTGTAACGTCCCCATGCCAGTAATGTGAGAACCATGCATATGGTTTTGATGGTAAGGCTTGTGACTTTATTGTCGGATGGTTTATAAAGTGGTGTGACGTTTCTGCAGTGTGCAAGTTGTTGTTTTACGTGGAAGGGTTAGCGCTTGCCCCTTAGCCACCACGTATTAGCCTCGCATGACAGGCTGTGCGAACAGCGCGATCTCCACACAGGGAGCGCAGATTTGCACCTGTCTGTGTCCTACTATCAGTACCTGACAAAATACCGGCTGTTTACAATTTTGTTCCCACGAATTCGGCGCTACTAAAGCTAGCCGCAGTGAGCAACGCACTTCCGGTTATTTTCACAAAATAAAATACCCGTTGCCTTTTATCATAGGGAAAGCCATTACGATACAATTGGTGCTTTTGTTTTGAAAACAGGAAGTGAACCTACCCTCGTTGTAGCTAGCTTGAAACTGCCGTTTTGACAGGAAATGACGATCGGCGACGTCACGTTACGTTGCATCTTGGGTAGTTTGAGTATGAGTAGTAACCTCATGATGCATACCCAACATTTCAGAGAATCTAGTATGCATCCGGGAACTTAAAAAAAGTTAAAGTTAGTAGGAGTAGTAGGCGGTTTCGAACACAGCCAAAATGTGTCGGGGGGGGGGGGGGGGGGATGGCGTCCAACCTTTGATGACCTGCATCTGTTTGATGGACCCTAAATCCGGTGTGAGCCCCTCCACCCTTCTGCACAAACCATCCCAGCCTGACCCAGGATGTTTGCAAGTCTCACACAGCAGATGAGTTGCAAACTGCAGTGTGGCAAGTCAGAGCAAAGAAAAACCCTGTTAATTGGTCCAGTCTGGCTGGCCCCTGTCAGACGAGGCCTTTCATGGCCTTTTCATGAGTTTCTCCTGGGAAAACCGAGGAGGCTGCCTGTAATGAGGCACTGTACCTGGCTGCAGAGGGGGAGGGGGGATCAGGAGGGTCGCTCGTGGGCAATTAGAGAGAAATAATGAGAGCTTTCTCTTTCTCTCCGTCTCCGTTTCTACCCCCCCACCCTCACAGAGTGAGAACTCTGGCTCATCAGGTAACTTTTTAGGGTAGCATCCCGTGAGAGAGACGCCTCAAAGCCCGAAAGCAGCGCTGCACAAAGAGAGATGCACAAAAACACTCCACACACTGGCAAAAATGCCCCTCCAAAAATAAGTAAGAAAAACAACAAATACAAGATGTTTTTGCTTGAAATAAGCAAAAAAATCTGCCAATGGAACTAGTGAAAATCTGCTTGTCAAGATTTCTTGAAATAAGATGTGATATTTAGGACTTTTGAGTTAAAAGTGATCTTGAAATTAGCTTAAAAACCTCTTCAAATGTCAAAAAAAAAAAAGCTTGTTTCATATGATATGTGACTCAAAACAATTTGTTTTCAAGACTTTTTCATTTAACAAGATATTCCAGATGTATTGTCTTCCAACAAGTCCCTATATCTGGCTGAAATGGTACTTGTTAGGCAGTTGTGTCTTATATTAAGTGTAATGAGATATTTTGACTAGAATTGAGACAAATATCAGAAGAATCAGAATGCCTTTATTGTCATTATACATGGTACAACAAAATTTAAAGCCACCAAAAACAGTGCAAAGAGAGTGCGAATATAAAAATATAAAAAATATATAAGTAATGTAAAAAAAGGGTGTAAGATGCACAGTTTTGTTTTGTTACGGTAATAAAATAAATAAAATGTGGTGTTAGTGGTAATAGATAAATAAGGTGTAAGTAGATTCAAGTATATAGATATATTGCACACAACAGTGTTTGGGCATAATTGTTGAATATTGCACATTAATAGGGATTGCCCAAAGGGAAGATAAGGTAGACTTGGTAAGACTGATTTTTTTCCAGATATAGGGACTTGTTTTAATACAACACATCTTGAATATCTTCTCAAGTGAAAAAGTCTTGAAAACATCTTGTTTTGAGTCAAGCTTTTTTTTTTTTTCATTTGAAGAGGTTTTTAAGCTAATTTCAAGATCACTTTTAACTCAAAAGTCCTAAATATCACATCTTATTTCAAGAAATCTTGACAAGCCCATTTTCACTAGTTCCATTGGCAGATTTATTTTGCTTATTTCAAGCAAAAACGTCTGGTATTTGTTGTTTTTCTTACTTATTTTTGGAGGGGCATTTTTTTCCAGTGCAGGCCCTGCTCTGCTGCCCAAGATGATGTGGAAATATGTATGTGTGACAGGATCATAAAGTGATGGCATGTTATGAAACAGATGGATCTGTGTAGCTATCATGCTGCCATATCTGACGTGTTGTGACCGCCCAAGAGCTGAGATAAGATACCCCGGATTACCTGGTATACAGGTTATCATACTGATTCAAGATTAGATGCCGTGGCTTCACTTGCACACAGTTCATTATACAAAACTAGTTTCCCCCGGCACTCCTGGGATTTTTTTTGTTTTTCATGCAGCTGCTGTTAGCCGCCACAGCTCCTGTCTGGAGACCGATCTCCACTTCCCTGACAGAGATTGATGTGCTGCCTTTGCCTGGCTGTAATGGCACTCAGCCTCCACTGCACTTAATATCCAAAATGGCACCAAATCAAAAAAAGCACAGCCAGTCTGACACTGGAAACACCTCAGCAAAGTGTAGCACCTTATCTACATGCAGAAAGCAGATTCCTTTTTTTTTTTTTTTAGGGGGGTTGGAAGGTGATCAATAATTTATATGCACATAAGTGCCTGATAAGTGTGAAATTGTCTGCACGCCTATAAGAATAATGGAGAGGTATTTGAATCGCAGTGCAGATTCTAAAGTTATTGCATGAAAAGATCCATAAAAACTGTTTAGGATCAAATTTAAATTGAATAGCTCTTTTTGTGGTGCATTTGCAGCTAAAGGGAGCGTGATTATGTTTAGAAAATATATTGTTGAAGTAATTAGTTTTGCCTGTTTAGGAGTGGGAAAAAAAATGAGCATTCAGCTCTAACGTTCTGCATCACATCAAACTGAGATCCACTGGCTTAAACCTGCCGTTTTGACAGGAAATGACGATCGGCGACGTCACGTTACGTTGCATCTTGGGTAGTTTGAGTATGAGTAGTAACCTCATGATGCATACCCAACATTTCGGAGAATCTAGTATGCATCCGGAAACTTCTCGCTTACTCAAACTCACATACTAACTCAAAAAGTTAGTAGGAGTAGTAGGAGAAGTATGCGGTTTCGAACACAGCCACTATGAAGACGAACATCTGCATGAAGCCTGAGTGGCGAGTCTGGAATCATCCAATCGGAGCAGATTATGCCCGTTAGGAGGCGGCCCTTAAAGAGCCACGAGCTAAAACCAGCTGTTTCAGACAGAAGGTGCTGGAGAAATCCAACAGAATGTAAAATATTATCTGTTTTTTTTCACTTTAAAGCATGTAGAACTCCTCTCAAATGAGCATAAGATGGAGTTAGCAGCTAACAGTTGTTCTTATCATGCATCAGTTTTCAGATTTATTTCCCTTTTTGAATGATTGACTTGTTATAATCTCATAAATGTGGAGAAATTATCTATAATTGACCTCATATCTATATTTATTGGCCAGTCATCTCGGCTTTTCTTGTGCAGACGCAGGTCATTTAATTTATAACTAAATTCACAAGGTAAGAAGCAACTAAAGCATAACTAAAGTTATTGCATGCACTGGAAACAAATCTAAATCTTACCAATTATATTTGTCTCATTGAGTATCTCATTACACTTAATATAAGACACAACTGCCTAACAAGTACCATTTCAGCCAGATATCGGGACTTGTTTTAATACAATACATCTGGAATATCTTGTTTTCAAGACTTTCAAGACTTTTTCATTTAACAAGATATTCCAGATGTGTTGTCTTCAAACAAGTCCCTATATCTGGCTGAAATAGTACTTGTTAGGCAGTTGTGTCTTATATTATATTAAGAGAAATGAGACAAATATACTTGGTAAGACTTTGATTTTTTCCAGTGAATAGCTCTTTTTGTGGTGCATTTGCAGCTAAAGGGAGCACGATTATGTTTAGAAAATATATTGTTGAAGTAATCAGTTTAGCCTGTTTCGGAGTGGGAATGAGCGTGCAGCTCTTGCGTTCTGCATCCCATCAGACTGAGATCCACTGGCTTAAACCTCTGCGAGCCCGATCCTCCCACTCATTTCTACTCTATTGATAATCACAGATTCCCTCTCTTGCTTTTGTCTTCCTCCCTGATTTGAATGCTCACATTGGTGAGGAACATGGAGCTGCATTCGGTGTGTGAAATGTGTCTGCTGCCCTTAGGGTGGACGGATCAGATCAGGCTGAAGGAGACGGGGGTGGGTGCAGCCCTGCTACAGACGGCCTGTGCTCTGCAGTTTTGTTTTGAAGCAGTATGACAACACTGATGGCGTGACAGATTTGGGTTAGGATCCGAGACCTTGTTTTTTGTTTTTTTCTTGCCTTGGAGAAAGGGGGCCATAAATGTTCCAGCAGTGGTGGAAATCCCTGCCTGGTAAATGTTCCATCTGTGCACTCAGAGCGGCGGGAGGATGTGTGCGAGGCAGTAAAAAATGAACGGGAGGATTGTGAGATGGCCCAGGGAGTCTGTTACACTGATAGAAAATGTAAAGTGCTATAGTCATGGATGTAATGTAGAATGATTGTCTGTCTCCCCTGTTTATTTGCCAGTGTAAGGGCTGTAATGGAGACAAATGCTCGTCTGAGTCTGTGAACCCAGCGCTTTGGTAATCTGGCTCTTCAGTCTCTGGCTGCTCTGCAGTCGGCTCTGAGAGGTGTGTGGAGGCAGGTGAAAGGTCCTGAGGTGACTAGCCTGGGTTTTATGCCTTAATGACTCCTTGTTATTCTCAAACCTATTTCCCAATTGCCACCAGCAGTTCCCCCCCCCCCTCTCTGTGTCCATTAGATGCAGGGAGCACAGATCAATATGTGATGCAATTTCCCTGGAGATTGAACAAAAGCTTCTTTAGGGTGGCTGTCTCCCCTTCTTTTCACTCTCTTCTGCACCCCGCTTCTTCACTGGAAAAAATGCCCTTCCAAAAAATAAGTAAGAAAAACAACAAATAAAAGACGTTTTTGCTTGAAATAAGCAAAAAAATCTGCCAATGGAACTAGTGAAAATCGGCTTGTCAAGATTTCTTGAAATAAGATGTGATATTTGGGACTTTTGAGTTAAAAGTGATCTTGAAATTAGCTTAAAAACTTCTTCAAATGTCTAAAAAAAGCTTGTTTCATATGATATGTGACTCGAAACAATTTGTTTTCAAGACTTTTTCATTTAACAAGATATTCCAGATGTATTGTCTTCAAACAAGTCCCTATATCTGGCTGAAATGGTGCTTGTTAGGCAGTTGTGTCTTATATTAAGTGTAATGAGATATTTTGACTAGAAATGAGACAAATATACTTGGTAAGACTTTGATTTTTTCCAGTGTTCCTCCTTGTAATTCATGCCGAGCAAAGGCGCGTGTTTTATCTAATTTAAGTTACAGATAACAGGTAAAAACTTAGCAGCAGTGGCTGGAACAGAAGCCTGTCACCCGGGTCGTTTTTAAAGCAGACGAGGAGTGAGTCATCACCGGTCCAACGCCCACCCAGAGAGCCGAGGCTGGCACTCAGCATGCCAGCAACATCATCTGCCTTACAAGGGATGCTGCCCGGCTATTATCTTTGGACAATGAGACACGCTTTGCTAGTATTCGATTTCGCAAAGGTCAACATCATTTTGCCAATGGAGTAAAGTGTTGTTTTCATAATGAATATGCCCCAGATTATGCAGACACAACACTGCCGCTGCAGTCTCAGCGCAGGGAGCAAAAAGCATTGCTTTACCCAAATATAAGCACAGATACCACGCTGTAAAAGTGTCCTACTACAACTGAAACTCTATTATTATGACCGAAATTGTACATTCAGTACTGTAAAAGAGTAAAGATACTCAGCGCAGGGCTCGTTTTCCCCTGTGAGTCATGATACTGCTGTATCATTCAATTAAAGAGGCTCTCCTATGCTTTTTAGCTTGTTTCCTTCCCTCTGGTGTGCAAGTCTGAAGAGCTACAAAGCTTCAGTTCTGCACCAAAAGGTGTTATTCTCACCAACGGGACACCAAAGAGCTCCTGAACTGTCTCTAATACCTCGTATGTGCTCCAGGTTTTTCCTTCCCTTACTTAATGACACTGTGGCTGTGTTCAAAACCACATACTACATACTCATCGATCAGACAGTATGCAGAGCGTTTACCCACAATGCATTTCGCTCCTGTAAACTTTAGCAACATTTGAAACATTTTCAGGAGAGAAAGTAGTCGTTTAGATCCCCAACGTGTTGAAAACCTGACAAAATACCGGCTGTTTACAATTTTGTTCCCACGAATTCGGCGCTACTAAAGCTAGCCGCAGTGAGCAACGCACTTCCTGTTATTTTCACAAAATAAAATACCCGTTGCCTTTTATCATAGGGAAAGCCATTACGATACAATTGGTGCTTTTGTTTTGAAAACAGGAAGCGAACCTACCCTCGTTGTAGCTAGCTTGAAACTGCCGTTTTGACAGGAAATGACGATCGGCGACGTCACGTTACGTTGCATCTTGGGTAGTTTGAGTACGAGTAGTAACCTCATGATGCATACCCAACATTTAGGAGAATCTAGTATGCATCCGGGAACTTCTCGCTTACTCAAAGTCGCATACTAACTCAAAAAGTTAGTGGGAGTAGTAGGAGAAGTATGCGGCTTCGAATACAGCCTCAATGAAGACAAACATCTGGGAAAAAAAATGCCCCAAATACAAAAAATACAAAAAACAGCAAATACAAGACTTTTTGCTTGAAATAAGCAAATAAATCAGTCAGTGGAACTAGTGAAAATCGGCTTCTTGAAATAAGATGTGATATTTGGGACTTTTGAGATAAAAGTGATCTTGAAATTAGCTTAAAAACCTCTTCAAATGTCATAAAAAGCTTGTTTCATATGATATGTGACTCAAAACAATTTGTTTTCAAGACTTTTTCACTTAACAAGATATTCCAGATGTATTGTATTAAAACAAGTCCCTATATCTGGCTGAAATGGTACTTGTTAGGCAGTTGTGTCTTATATTAAGTGTAATGAGATACTTTGACGAGAAATGAGACAAATATACTTGGTAAGACTTTGATTTTTTCCAGTGTGAGTGGCGAGTCTGGAATCCACCAATCGGAGTAGATTTTTTCCGTTAGGAGGCGGCCCTTAAAGAGCCACGAGCTAAAACCAGCTGTTTCAGACAGAAGGTGCTGGAGAAATCCAACAGAATGTAAAATATTATCCGTTTTATTTCACTTTAAAGTATGTAGAACTCCTCTCAAATGAGCATAAGATGGAGTTTTCAGCTAACAGTTCTTCCTATCATGCATCAGTTTTCAGATTTATTTCCCTTTTCGAATGATTGACTTGTTATAATCTCATAAATGTGGAGAAATTATCTATAATTGACCTCATATCTATATTTATTGGCCAGTCATCTCGGCTTTTCTTGTGCAGGCGCAGGTCATTTAATTTATAACTAAATTCACAAGGTAAGAAGCAACTAAAGCTGTCGGGTAAATGTAGTGGAAGGGGGAAAAGGTAAAATATTTTAGTGTGCAATGTGTGGTGGAGAAGAGTTTTAAAGAAATAAAAAAGTGGCACAGGCACAGCACTTGAGTTGATCCAGTAAATTACATTCCACCACAGATTTGGCTGCTCTGAAACCCATAAATAATTAAAGGGATGCTGAGTAGGAGAGGCTGCTAAAAGATGCCTTACATGTCCCTGGACTTCTTTACTCGGTGATAAGTCAAGGCTCCACATGTATCGCTGACTTGTGTTTCCATGACAACGTTACTCTTATTCTAATTTTGAGTAGCGCAGTCTGGGGACTTTTTTTTTGAGCACGCTGAAAATAAGATGAGAAGAAGAAGAAGAAAAACGTCTCTCAGTTTTCACTCAATCTTTATAATGTGCTCAGGAATTATGGATAATGCCGGACTTTATCATCATTAATGAAACCCACAGAATTCCCAAAGCCACTCTGTGTATGTTTGTACTTAAATATATAGATATAATAAATCAAATCAAATCAAATTTATTTGTATAGCACATTTCATGTACAAAACAATTCAAAGTGCTTCACATAAAATAAAAGCATTGCAGCAGGGAGTGGAAGAAGCATTAGAAATACATAGAATAGAAATAGAAAGAATCGAAAAATACTTTATTCATCCCCCAATGGGGGGAATTCAAATTAGTCAAGTAGCTCAAAAAATTATTAATATTTATTATTAATAATTATTAATGATTGTATATCAACAACAATAATAATACCAATTCTAATAAAATTACTACTACTAACTAATAATAATAATAAATGACTAAATAAATTAAAAAAATAAATAAAAAATAAATAAATAAATAAAAAACATAAAAGAATATAAAGAGAAATAAACAAAATAATTTTAATTAATATATATATATATTCACTAATATTTTGTACATATATTTTTATTATTTTATATTTTATTTTTTATTATTTTTATTATATATTTTTTTGTTTGTTTGTTTTATTGCACCAAACAGACTGCTTGTAATGTGAAAATTACTTGGCAATAAAATCTTTTCTGATTCTGATTCTGATATAAAAAAAAACAGGCCAACAAACATTATTTCAAATGATTGTCCAAAAGAAGTGATACTGACACCTCTTGTTTTTGAAAAAAATGCATCTTTCGGTGTCCTCAGATGCTCAGACAGGTATGAAGAACTGGAATCACCAAGACGCCCTGTCCTCTTTACACAGGAGCTTGTATGCTGTCAGCTGGAAGCATGCAAAATAAGCCCCAAGTCTCCATGGCAGCCCTGAAATAGTGATGGCAGTCAGTGACACAGAAATCTCCTCTGGTCTTTCTGTGAATCTGACAGAACAAGAACTGTGTTTCCCTGTAGAACAGCGGCCATTGTTTCTGTGCAGAAACCCCCCAACCCCCCACACCCACACCCACCCACCCACAGAGCTCAGCCACACTGAAACCATTAACTTCAATAATTAGAAAATGCCTGGAGTAGATGATGCTGAACGCTGCACCCTCCTCCACTAGTTTGCCTACAAAGCCATCCTCTAAAGACACTTGAGAAACCTCAGGAATCCTTCCAGGCCTCGTTTCTGTTCGTTTCGCGGAGGAAGAAATCCACAAAGCGTGTTTTCGGACACACGATCCAGCTGCTGCATTGCAGAGAGCTCCGACATAAACATGCAAAAAACAAAAAGGAGGAAGCTGCACTGGAAAAAAATCAAAGTCTTACCAAGTATATTTGTCTCATTTGTAGTCAAAATATCTCATTACACTTAATATAAGACACAACTGCCTAACAAGCACCATTTCAGCCAGATATAGGGACTTGTTGGAAGACAATACATCTGGAATATCTTGTTAAAGGAAAAAGTCTTGAAAAGAAATAGTTTTGAGTCGGATTTCATATGAAACAAGCTTTTTTTTAGACATTTGAAGAGGTTTTTAAGCTAAATTCAAGATCGCTTTTATCTAAAAAGTCCTAAATATCACATCTTATTTCAAGAAATCTTGACAAGCCGATTTTCACTAGTTCCATTGGCAGATTTATTTAGCTTATTTCTTATTTATTTTTGGAGGGGCAATTTTTCCAGTGTTGTTTGAAGACAATACATCTGGAATATCTTGTTAAAGGAGAACTGCGGTATTTTCAACATTAAGCCTCATTTCTGAGTCGTCTGCAATGTTTTAGAACCCCCCTCACCGCTTTTTTGATGTTTACTGCTGTCTCCGGTATTTGCCTAATTTTGATTCTTCTCAACCTACTTCAGAATGGAAAGCATGGGGCAAACTAAAAGGTCCGTAAAAGCACCATATACGTCCGTTTTCAAAATAATCAACTCGCCGGAGTGGTTACTGGTGTGCACTGGTAATCCATATCAAATTTCGTGGCGAAAAGTTGCTTCTGTCGTGTTTTATTTGGCAGCTCGTTCATGCTCGCACTATTTTCTTAGCGGTGGCGGAGTAATATCAACGAACATTCAGTACAAAATCTCAAATAATGATAGTTCTCCTTTAAAGGAAAAAGTCTTGAAAACAAATTGTTTTGAGTCGGATTTCATATGAAACAAGCTTTTTTTGACATTTGACGAGGTTGTTAAGCTAATTTCAAGATCACTTTTATCTCAAAAGTCCTAAATATCACATTTTATTTCAAGAAATCTTGACAAGCCGATTTTTACTAGTTTCATTAGCAGATTTTTTTGCTCATTTCAAGCAAAAACGTCTTGTATTTGTTGTTTTATTTACTTATTTTTGGAGGGGCATTTCTTCCAGTGTGCACCTGTTCCCACTCTGCTTTTTTATCATGTCGCCGGCTGCGGTGTCAGTTAATCAAAGTGCACGTTCCAGATTTTCTTTACTGAGTGAGGTTAACAGGAACAGCTCCACCTTTCACCTCGTAACAGTGGACAGTGGATGAACCATATCCTTGAATTAAGAGGTGTGAAATCCAGTGTTTTGGCGAAGGACGAGTCCTCAGATTCAGAGATGTAGTGCTCAGCGTTCGCTCAACTCGACCGACATCAACGCTTTGACTGATTTATCACTCCCATTATTTGACATTATCGTGTTATTTGGGTTCTCGTGCCATTTTTTTTTGCACTGTGTGCCTCTTAACCCTCATACCTGATTTAAAACACAACTTAATTTCTGAAAAACAACCTAAAAACATCATATGTTAATATATATATATGTTAATAATATGTGTGTGTGTGCCATAGTCTAATGCTGTATTCATTGTAATGGATGTCTATGGGAGCCGTTTCTGTAATCTGCCATAGCAGAAAAACTAAAAAGCTGATAAAACTGATGTTGTAGCTCATCAATGACATATCCCAGACCTAATAATCCCCCATAGAATATTTCACTTTGCATTGCATACATTGAAAATACAGCAGTTTTTGTGTGTGTTTTTTAACAGAAATTGGTGTTTACCTCATATACACTGGTATTTAAAGGGTTAATTTTTGGAAAATAATTGAAAACTTGATGGTTATGATCACAACTGAAGTGGAAGAAAAGATTTATGAAAAAAAAGTGGAAACAAATATTAATATATGGTACTTTGGGGATCATTTCAGAAGGGGACAAAAATGTCCCTTTTCAGAAATTAAGGAGTTTTTTTTTTTTTTAAATCAGGCATAACAAAAAAAATAAAAATCCCTAAAAATGAATGTTGTTGCTAATCATTGACATATCCCAGACCATAATTATCCCTACTCAATAATTCCACTTTGCATTCCATATTTTGAAAATACTGGCACCTAAAGGCTTAAAATTTGGGCTAAAAAGTTCAAATTGGCATCTAAAGGGTTAATTTTTTGAAAATAATTTAAAACTTGGTAGTTATGTTCAGAACTGAAGTGGAATAAAAGATTTATGAAAAAAAAATATTAATATATGATGTTTTTGGTCGTTTTAAAAGGGGACAAAAATGTCCCTTTTCAGAAATTGAGGAGTTTTTTTTTTCTACACAATGAAAAATTGCATTGTATATGATGTGTGTTTGAAATTCGAAAAAATGTTCAAAAATGCACAAATGGACCAAATATGATGAGTATCACTATTTCCAGTGTGAAATTAGAGGAGAAAGTACAGCCCAAGTGGACAAAAATGTCCCCTATCAGGGATTAGGGTTAAGCAAAAATTCGGTGGTTATCTACTCCTGCGTCTTGCGGATGTTTCAAGACCGACAAAAGTGCACGTTTGAACTTTAGAGAAGTGGCAGCGGATTATGTCACCAGACTTTCAGCGAGGAGATTTGTGTTGGGAGTCTCAGGAAGCAGAAATATACTGTAAGCCCTTTACAGACGTAGGATGCATAACATTAATGGCTTCAACAGTCTGTTAATCCGCTATGCAACCCGGAGGAACATATGCAAAGTTTTACCTTTCAAACCTGAAGCAAATGCACACATTACATCAACATTTAGTCACGCTATTTTCATTTTATTTTAAATATGATAAAAAATTTGTAGAAAGTAAGAAATTCACAATAAAAGCTGAAGGTTTAACCCCTCAAATGCTTTTAATTTCCCTTTTTTTTTTTACTTTCTGAAGGCTTTCTTTGAATAAGAACACATTTTTTCCACTTACAGCTACATATTTAATTGTGAGCTCTGGAATAACTTCCTCCTAAAACGTAGACACAGACCCCCATTCGTGGAGCTCAGACTGTGTGAAGATAACCAATGAGCTGAATAAGTAGGGGGAATAAAAGTCAAATAAGGAAAGTTTTGGCAGCAATGCTATCTAATTATTTGATAATAATAATAAGAAGAAGCCAACTTTTGGGCTTCTCTGAAAAGCAGATCACACTCCAAATTAAAGGAGAAATAGCAAGTCAAAACTCTTGGTTTTAGGCTTCATTATAAACGATTGATTCTCATCAGCAGTGATACAGTTGGCTTCAGAAAGGATTTTGTTTTTTTCTTTGTAAGCGAGCTTTCTCAGATTACTTAGAATAGTTGATGGAGCTTTTTTTTTTTTTTAGCTTCTTCACTTGGAAATCTGAGACTTGAAAATCAAGAATTCTTTCGTTCATTGTGACGTGTGGCAGTCAGTGGGGTTACATGGCACTATAAAAATCAGATTAAGGGCTAAATTACAATAAGATTGAGTTATTAAGTGCATGTAGACACCTTAAAGGCATAGTTCGCCTCTTTTGAATTGAAGCTGTATGACATCCCATAACAAACAATAGCTTCACAAGCTTGGTTGGTAGACTTTCAAAATAAATGGATTGGCCCATACCAATACCCGATCTACAGTTTTCTTTAGTGTCGGGACCGATAAAAATATTGGATCATTGCATCCCAAGTGTAAACATCAGAGTTAGGAATGGGGCTAAAGTACCGTATATTGTTTTACATTCAGCTTAGATTTGCGTCTAAATTTGATGTAAACATAAAAGCAGGTAAGCATGGAAGAAGTCCCACTTCTCAAGGCTTTCCTCCATTATCAGGGTTTCCACGGTGATGCTGTGTCTTGAAACCATACCATACCAACTTTATTTAGAAAGCACTTTATACACCCACAGGACCAAAGTGCTATACACAATCATAAAATAGAAGGGTCAAGTATAAAAGCAGTACTAAAGTAATTGAAATATAAACACAATAAAACAAAGTCAAGTCTCAGATTGTGCCAAAGGCCAAAGAAAAAGAAGGGATTTAAAAACCAATCGAAACATTTGCAGGTTTTTCCAAAGTTACTTTAAAGTTACAGCTGGCCTGATGTTGAGAGATGAAATGAATTCATTCAGGTGTTTGTGGGTCCATAATAAAGGCAAAAGGCTAACATGTTGTGCAGCGCTGAGATGCTCCTGTGCTCCAGTGGCTTTCTGGAGGTTAATTGTTTCAGGATGAACAGATTGTAAATGCATAATTTAATGTTTTTAAGGCGGTGAACCTTTTTTTTCTCCGTCTGTATTCCAGCCCGTCACGGGTCAGTGCTTTCCTGTGGGCTTGTTTGGCAGTTAGAACCTTGTAGCTATTGAAAGATGTGCACGGTGCTGTGGGTGATCAGAGAGTCTGAAATTGGTCCACATAGAGTGCTGCTGTCTGAAGAAAAAGAAATGGAAAAACGCCATCCCCTGCTGGGTGAATGAATACATGAATATCCTGGTGAACCTTCGGTCATACAGCTTGAATCTCGGCGTCGGCGAGAAAGCATTAAAAAAAAAAGTAGGATTATTTATTTAAAAATTTGCAATTTAGGGGTGACTCTCTTTAAAGGAGAGGACACTAAAGTTAATGCTTCCCCCCTTTTGTTAGATTTGTCCTCAGAGATATTTCTGTCACCCATTCTGTGTTGATTTGAAAGGAACATCGGAGCTCTTTCTCCTCGTCTTCTCTTAGCGCATAATGTTATCTTTCCCCAGCCCTGGCCCTGCGTTTGTCCCTGTGACTGTTTCACGACTGTAAGCGCGGCTACTGAATGGCACTATTTAAGAGATGAAAGAGCAGTCGTGCAAACGCTGTAAAACAGCAGCAAAGACCCAACTAAGTGGGAGGATGCAACAAAAGCCACAAAAAAAGGGAGGCTTTGATTCAGGATCTAAAGAGGAGTCATCAGTACTTGTGGGCAGTGTTAAATAATTCACTGCCTGATCATACCCTGTTTAATTAGCCCTTGTTCCTCCAATTTAATCAGGCCCTCTTGGTCAGGGTGTTGGGCTCTGAACTGTTGGGGGCAAGGAGGCATGGAGGCATCATATGCTGCACTGCTGTGTGATCACAGCGGGGCCCGAGGTGGAGGGCGCAGGGACGCCACCAGCAGGACATAACCGCAGACCAGAGGTGGGTAGAGCAGCCAAAAACTGTACTCAAGTAAACGTACCGTTACTTTAGAATAGTATGACTCAAGTAGAAGAAAAAAGTAGTCATTCAAATAATTACTTAAGAGTAAAAAAGTGCTTGGTAAGAGGACAGTTTCTTCTGCACAAATCTACTCAAGTAAAAGTAAAAAGTATAGAGATTTAAAACTACTCCGAGAAGTATAATGTTTGTGATAACCAATGCAACACTTTGCACGTCTTCATTCTGTTTACTGGCCTCTAACCATGCTGTATGAAGTCTTTGCATGTGATAGTGGCTGTGTTGGAAACCGCATACTTCTCCTACTACTCCCACTAACTTTTTGAGTTAGTATGAGAGTTTGAGTAAGCGAGAAGTTCCCGGATGCATACTAGATTCTCCGAAATGTTGGGTATGCATCATGAGGTTACTACTCATACTCAAACTACCCAAGATGCAACGTAACGTGATGTCGCCGATCGCCATTTCCTGTCAAAACGGCAGTTTCAAGCTAGCTACAACGAGGGTAGGTTCACTTCCTGTTTTCAAAACAAAAGCACCAATTGTATGGTAATGGCTTTCCCTATGATAAAAGGCAACGGGTATTTTATTTTGTGAAAATAACAGGAAGTGCGTTGCTCACTGCGGCTAGCTTTAGTAGCGCCGAATTCGTGGGAACAAAATTGTAAATAGCCGGTATTTTGTCAGGTTTTCAACACGTTGGGGATCTAAACGACTACTTTCTCACCTGAAAATGTTTCAAATGTTGCTAAAGTTTACAGAGTTTAGAGCTTAAGAGAAATCAGCTTCAGGCCGGCTGATTTCGGCGCGGGCAGGAGCGAAATGCATTGTGGGTAAACGCTCTGCATACTGTCTGATCGCTCAGTATGCAGTATGTAGTATGTAGAATGTGGTTTCGAACACAGCCTGTGTCTGCGTGTCTGTTGGTGAGGATGCCACAAAGCACCAGAGCCGGAGCTGCTGCTCCACCTCCTCTCTCAGGATTAGTGGCAGCATCTTTAGAACTTTCTGGAAAAGATAGCAGAGAAACGGCGCCTCTAAGTATTGTGTTGCCAGAGGCTAGTTTAGAGGGACTGTGAGCTGCCAAAGAATCCAATTTCAGGCCATTTCCCAACCCCCCCACCCCCTAAAAAAATGGTCTGAAGTGGAAAATCACACCTGATGGCCCACTGGTCTGGCTTTCAAGCCACTAGATGGTGGTGTGGAAGTCTTGGTACAAATCAATTTTGTAAAGAAAAAAAAATGTGGTTTTGATAAAATAAAAAGAAAGGTTGGACAAATGTTCTTTGGTTCTTCTCACACTGTGGGATGGAGGACATTGGAATTAGTTTTTAAGATGCGGTCCCATGACGTGCAGCCAGATGACTTTGATTTGTGACATGCGTTGAAACGGGGGGGTTTTAAAAGAGGAAGAAGAAGCGAGTGGAACAGAAATGCAGTGTCCCACTGTGTTAATTTGCCTTGGGTCTTACAGAGTCTTACTCGCACTGCTGGCAGAGTGGCATGCAGGCTGCTGCAGGAAAAGAAGATGATGTGGGAACAGCGTGAGGAAGCAGCGGAATCACAAGTGTTTTGGCTTTACCTGTGTAGCTTCAGAGGAAATGAAGGGGCGAGATGGAGGTAAGCCTGGGGAGGAGTAGGGTTTAACTAATACTCAGACAAAAGGTGTGCGCCCACTCGTGAACGCAGCCATCAGTCCATGCACGTGGGAAAAAACTGAGGCCGGTTTTAAGGGAGTGTAGCAGTTTTGTGCACACATAAGCGCCCGCGACACCTTTGGCGGTGCCAGGAGGCCCACACATCAGCCGGCGCTGACAGCGTGCCTGGCACATGCCTGAGGGGCTGGGAAACTTCCCTTCTATAATTGCATCCCATGTCAACCTGTGACAAGTCATGCTCAACCAGCAAGGGAGCTCGCTAATCACCGACCAGACCTCCTCCATATCCTTTACCCCCTCGTTCCCAACCCATCCACACTCCCAATCAAGCTATCTGTTGTTTGCATCTGTTGGGGTAGCACCCCTGAGCAAGCCATTACATCCTCTCCTCAGCACCTGATACCATCGGCGTGACTCAACAGTCAAAGCAGCGCCATATCATTAAGGCCTCTTATTTAAGCTGGTTACTGATACCTGTAACAGATGAGATGTTATAGTTTATAATATAATATAATATAATATATATAAAATATAATAATAGTAATATAATATATATATATATAATATATAATGTATATTATTATTAGTATTATATTATATCAGATTATATATAAAAATATATATATATTAGATAATATGATAATGATATATGTGATATTATATATATTAATATAAGTTATAATAATCTGTTATCTGTAACAGATAATGTTATAATAATATAATTAATAATATATATATAATATAGGTTCAGTCTGTATATAGTATAAAATATGATAATATAAATGATAATAATCTGTTATCTGTAACAGATTATATGTTATAATAATATAATTATTAATAATAATAATATACGTTATAATAATCTGTTATCTGTTACTGTGGCTGACACGTTTTATCCATTTTATGTTAATTACAGCACATTTTGTTAAAGTTAGAAGGGGGATTCTTTTACAGGATTATTAGCCGGGGACTGGTGAGCTTTTTCTCACCTTTCAGGAAATGTCAGAGCGACAGCGATGCAGGGAAGTAACCACGGGGCGTTTCAACAATGTACTTTTGTGATTTCAGACGAGGAGGAGATCTGTAACGAGCTAAAATGCGTGATGACGGGTTTGCCGACAGTCCTGTTAATCTTTGGTGTGAGGCGTCTCCGTGTGTGTGTGACCACATCTTTGATCTCAGGTGAATGATGTGTGTGGAAGTGAGAAAGGGAGCGTCATGGTGCGAGCGCCTCCTGCCTCCCACAGATTGAGGTGAGAGCAGCCAGGTGGGGCTCGGTCGTGTCTCTGCGCTACAGTAACTGGATGTGATGGGTGGCCTCTGGGGGATCTCTGCCTTAGAAGTGCTAAACGAGCGAAGCAGAGCAATCACACTTTTCCTGCTTGTGTGTACGCCTCCGTTTCTGTGTGTGTCGCCATCCCACACACTCCTAAATATGATGGTCGCTCTGCTTCCTGTTGACACTGGCTCTGAGTAGGTGTGTGTGTGTGTGTGTTTTTCCCCTTTAAAGGACGCTGCTTTTTTTATCCCTTTGCTAAATATAAGCACCGTGAGGTGGATGATGAGATTAAGGAGAAAAAAGAAGTGGTAAATGTATGAAAAAGGTTGCCAGGTAACAAGCCTTTTAAGTAACAAATAGCCAACATGGCCGCTGTCGCAGGTCAGAGCGATGATGCTAAGTGATGCTAAGTGCTGCAGATGCTAGGGGTGGGCGGATCGATTTAAAATATCGCTACTAACGTTGGTATTGGGTATTGATCGATACTTGTGTGATGAGATCGATTCTTAAAGGGATAGTTCGCCTCTTTAACATGAAGCTGTGTAACATCCCATATCAGCAGCATCATTTCTGAACATCTTCTTACCCCCTGCTGCGTCCTGTGAGCAGAGTTCCAGCCTCGTTTTGGTGTTGATGAAGGTAGTCCGGCTAGTTGGCTGGGGTTTAAAAAATAAAGCGTTTTGCTTCTCAAAACAATATGCGTTCAACAGAGTAATACATTTGCATCACAAAATCGTCCATTCAGAAAAAGTCAGAGCTCACAATCGCTTTGCCCTATTTTCTGTCCCTTCGTATCACTGCCTGCCTTCTCACGCCTCTGCAACGTAGGCCTACTTTAAGGGAAATTGAGTTGCACCAATCTTAAACTGTACCAAAAAGTATCACAGGTATTTATTTAAGACCTCAGGATATTGTGTCAATTTGTGAAAAACAAACGCATTTATTAACGCAAGTGTTTCTTATTTTTAAAAAAACAAATAAACAGATATAAATGTATTGAAATACTTATTTATGTAATAAATGTGCACCAGTAAAACAATCTTAACCATAAAAATGTAACAAGTAGAACTGGTTCAGTCAGTGCAATTAGGGATTCAAAATCCAACGTAAAACTAAATATTAGATAATAAAGGAGCTGAAATTGAGAAAAAAACAATAGCTTTACTAGCTTGGTTGGTAGACTTTCAAAATAAATGGACCTCACAGTTGCTTGGCGCTATTTTCTCTCCCTTCGTATCACTGCCTGCTGTGCAGACCGAGCAGCAAACAGCGTAACAGGTCAGGCTGTCGGCAGGCGGCAGCAGGCAGTGATACGAAGGGAGAGAAAATAGGGCCAAGCGATTTTGAGGTCTGACTTTTTCCTGGAGAACGATTTTGTGATGCAAATGTATTACTCTATGAACGCATATTGTTCTGAGAAGCAAAACGCTTTATTTTTTAAACCCCAGCCAACTAGCCGGACTACCTTCATCAACACCAAAACGAGGCTGGAACTCTGCTCACAGGACGCAGCAGGGGGTAAGAAGATGTTCAGAAATGATATTGCTGATATGGGATGTCATACAGCTTCATGTCAAAAGAGGCGAACTGTCCCTTTAAGTTTCAGTTTCTCTTCTGTACAACTCCAGGGGCCTCATGTACAAAGACTCGCGTGGATTTCCTCCTGAAACATGGCGTACGCTCAAACCCAAATACCCTCCAGCGCACAAAAATATCCGGATGTATGAATCTGTGCGTACGCGTGAATCCAAGCAAATTTCCTTTTTTCATCCCAATCAACGTGGAATTGAGCGCACATGCCGGAGCCCCCGACTCCTCCCTGTCCACGCCCCTACATAAAAATATGCACTTTATTTGCACAACTTACTTAGTACATTTCAAATTAAAAACAAAAAATCTTGAGTTTGTTAATTGCAAATGCAGATTACCGCCCCAAAAGGGAAATTTAAGTTCTAAGTTTTCTATAAACATTTCTGAGTTCCTTAATAAAAGTATTTTTATGTGCCTGAAAACTTTGTCCCGTGTTTTAATTATCATCATAAACATGATTAATTAAAGGAAAACTCACATATTTTATGAAATAATCATGAAAATTCAAGTTTTCATGATCAAATTTGCACATTGATGATCCGGTAGCCGGTAGCACGACTCACAGTTAGAGATGCGGTAACCAGATACCGGTTCCAGTCTGGATGCTCCGACCCTATGCTCCTTTAACCACCTCCACCCACCACGTCTCAATGTGATTGTTAGCCCGAAGCCCCAGAAAGGGCAAACTACCCCCTCCCCTTCATTAAGCAAATGGAATTGACATAATTCAATTAAGGAGTAAAAAATTCTCTTCCCAGGAGAGGAGCCCGTGTTTGTGTACATCTCTGCCTTTTTGCACGCCAGCTGCGGCTCTGCGTGTCCTCTCACGTGCACACACATATCACACGTGCACACACGTATCACACGTGCACACACGTGTTACAACCTGCAAAACGGGGCTCTCGTGCATATGAGAGCGAGACAAACGGGCGCGTGTCACAGGTTGCGTTCTTGCCGCGGGGCGAATCGAGGCCCAACGGAGGTGACTCTCCCACGGAGGAACTACGCCGGCGCCCCGGTCCCACAGCTCCGCCCGCGCCCTTGTGCACCGCCCGAGTCGAGGTGAATGCCAAGAAGTCTCTGCGCCAATTCGGTATCGATCCAATACTAAGTAAATACAGGGCCAGTATTACCGATACTTTTTACTACTACCATCTACTTTTGTGTAGGGGAGAGCAATGCATCATCAATATGCAAATTGGAATGAAAACTTGAATTTTCATGATTATTTAATTATTAGTCGGGGAGCCAAAGTCACAAAAATGGGTTGAACCTGACATGGGCTGTGTTCGAAACCGCATACTTCTCCTACTTCTCCTACTTCTCCTACTACTCATACTGACTTTTTTCCCCGGATGCCTACTAGATTCGCCGAAATGTTGGGTATGCATCATGAGGTTACTACTCATACTCAAACTACCCAAGATGCAACGTAACGTGACGTCGCCGATCGTCATTTCCTGTCAAAACGGCAGTTTCAAGCTAGCTACAACGAGGGTAGGTTCACTTCCTGTTTTCAAAACAAAAGCACCAATTGTATGGTAATGGCTTTCCCTATGATAAAAGGCAACGGGTATTTTATTTTGTGAAAATAACCGGAAGTGCGTTGCTCACTACGGCTAGCTTTAGTAGCGCCGAATTCGTGGGAACAAAATTGTAAACAGCCGGTATTTTGTCAGGTTTTCAACACGTTGGGGATCTAACCGACTACTTTCTCGCCTGAAAATGTTTCAAATGTTGCTAAAGTTTACAGATAAGTTGGCCAACATCTGCTCCTCAGCCGTCACTGGAAAAAAATGCCCCTCCAAAAACAAGTAAGAAAAACAACAAATACGAGACGTTTTTGCTTGAAATAAGCTAAAAAATCTGCCAATGGCACTAGTGAAAATCGGCTTGTCAAGATTTCTTGAAATAAGATGTGATGTTTAGGACTTTTGAGTTAAAAGTGATCTTGAAATTAGCTTAAAAACCTCTTCAAATGAAAAAAAAAAAGCTTATTTCATGTGAAATATGACTCAAAACAATTTGTTTTCAAGACTTTTTCATTTAACAAGATATTCAAGATGTATTGTATTAAAACAAGTCCCTATATCTGGCTGAAATGGTACTTGTTAGGCAGTTGTGTCTTATATTAAGTGTAATGAGATATTTTGACTAGAAATGAGACAAATATACTTGGTAAGACTTAGATTTTTTCCAGTGTTGCTTGAGAGCTGACGAGCACAATACATCTATGGTAATTGAGACGGGGAGGAGGAGGAGGAGGAGGAGGAGGAGGAGGGTGTGTTGGATGTGGACGGGTGATTTGTGTGTGCACGTGTGTGCACGTGTGTGGAAACATGTGAATGGGAGGAAGAGCCTTCCTCTTGGCTCTCGTTTCTCGGTACCTGTCACTGACGAGGAGAAGCTTCAGCCTGAAGCTGTCATCCTCTGAAAATGTCTGCCTCAGTCTATCAGCCTCCTTCTTTCTTCTTCTTCTTCTTCTTCTTCTTCTTCTTCTTCTTCTTCTTCTTCTGCGTGTTTATTCAGAGTCGTGAGCCAGCCAGTGAGCCAGTGAGTGTTGTGTTGTTGTAGGACTGGGCTCAGGCAGCTCTGGTGTTTAAATCGGAGACGCCGGCAGACGGACCGGGGTGCAGGCAGCCCGCCGCCCTTACACCGCCGAGACCAACGCTCCCTCTCCCGGACTGACAGGCCAATCACAAGCCACCGCTCGCCCTCCCTCCATCCATCCCTCCACACATCTCTCTCTCTCTCTCTTCCAGCTCCCTCCTCCTCCACTTCTTCCTCTCTCTCTCTCTCTCTCTCTCTCTCTCTCTCTTCGGTTTTCATTCCTTAGCGCTCAACCCGTGCATCCCCTCCTCCTCCTCCTCCTCCTCCTCCTCCTCCTCCTCACACCTTTTGGTCAGAAGAGGAAGAGGAAGCCCAGCCCAGGGAGAGAGACGCTGAGAGGATGAAACTCTGACACGCCGGCAGACCACAGGGAAACAAGAGCACAACTGTGAGTACAGCAGTCCTTTCACCTCTCACTCAGGCTTAACGCTGTCACACACACTTTGTGTCACACACACACGTGTCCGCCACGTTTTCCCACTCTGACTCCACTCCACGCGCTCGCCACTCATCCTCCGCTCAGCTGTCTTTGTCTTTTTTTTTCCAGGTGGGCAAAAAATAGAAATGAAAGAAATGCATTTTTCTTAATGTCTGCCGTCTTGTTTCCTGCTGTTTGGGTCGAGCTTTTTTGTCTTTTTGTTATTTTACAGACGTAAAAAAACAGTCCAGGAAAAAGTCCGACCCCCCCCCACTTTGAGACGTTTTTCACTCACTTTAACAGGCTGAGTTTTTTATCTCCTGAACACGGCGTCTTTATTTGCTTTGGATTTAATCAGGAAGGTCAGATGAAAATGTTTTTACACTCTCACGCTGGGAGCCTTTTGTCTGTGCAGTTCAGCTGTTTTTATTGGCCATAAAGGAATGCAGGAGCACCACAGGAGGCAAGCGTCTCTGCTCTTATCTCCCATCTTAAACGTATAAGCTGCTATAAGCCAATAGATGCCTGAGGGGTAAAAAAAAAAAAAAGAAGAAATAAATAAAAAAAGAAGGGGCGTACTTTCTTCTCAATGGCACAAGCCATCCCGAGCACTGCTTATTATTTAGCACTAAGCCAGGGGGAGGTCTGCGCCGTTTGTGCTGTTTTTTTTTTATTATGTTCCTAGTTCGTCTCTGGCCGAGGCGATTTCCTATTTCCTTCTCCCATTTCGAGAGCGGGGAGTATAATATGATAGGCGCTCACATGCGGGGAAGTGCAGACAGTGGATCTGCACAGAGGACACAGATTGCATTTCCCCTGGAGAATGCTCCTGCTGTATTAAAGGCACTAGAGGGCTGCGCGGCACTTGTCATCAGCTTCGGCGGTAATGCCGGCGGGGGGGGGGGGGACGGCAGACGTGGTGTTTACAGCCACACTCTCATTTAAAGAGCTCCCATTGGCCCTAATGCTGCAGCTGCACCACACCGGCCCGTTGCATTCCAGGTTATATTACATTTTGTGGGAGCCCAGGATATTGTGCGGCGCTTCACTTTGCTTCGACAATCTGATGAGCAAATGCAGAAAATGAAAAGGTGTATATGTTAAACACCCCCGCAGTATATTAGATTTGTTGTTGCGCTGTAAACTCCTGGAGTGAGAAGTAAAGCATTTGCATTTTTATGACATGGTTTAACAGGAATCAAATGTTTTTGAGCGTTAATGCTCAAAGTTGGAGTTCCTGCTGCTGGTTTTTCAGAGATGGGGACTCGAGTCGCTGCGACTTGGACTCGACTTGACAAAAATAAAAGACTTGAGGCTTGACTCAGACTTGGAAGTTAAAGACTCGGCACTTGACTTGAGACACGATGACTTGAATGACTCGAGTGTTATGCAGTTCATGTTTTCAGTTTGAATATAAAATTAATAAATTGATTAAAAAAATAACATTGATTACCCGGTAGGAGCGCAGGCTGAGAATGGCGTCATGATTGGATCCCTACCCTGTCAATCAGCCATGCCCTCTCTACATACCTTAGTGTTTATTGGAGAGAATAAACTCATATCAGATATGCATCAACATGTCAGCGGGACCGAGAGTCGTTGTCTTCGGCTTTCATAATTACTATTTTGACGGCAAAAGACTAACAGCACAGTACACACTGGAAAAAATGCCCCTCCAAAAATAAGTAAAAGAACAACAAATAGAAGACGTTTTTGCTTGAAATAAGGAAAAAATCTGCCAGTGGAACTAGTGAAAATCAGCTTGTCAAGATTTCTTGAAATAAGATGTGATATTTAGGACTTTTGAGATAAAAGTGATCTTGAAATTAGCTTAAAAACCTCTTCAAATGTCAAAAAAAGCTTGTTTCATATGATATGTGACTCAAAACAATTTGTTTTCAAGAATTTTTCATTTAACAAGATATTCCAGATGTATTGTCTTCAAACAAGTCCCTATATCTGGCTGAAATGGTGCTTGTTAGGCAGTTGTGTCTTATATTAAGTGTAATGAGATACTCAATGAGACAAATATACTTGGTAAGATTTAGATTTTTTCCAGTGCAGTGCACACTGGAAAAAATCTAAATCTTACCAAGTATATTTGTCTCATTTCTAGTCAAAATATCTCATTACACTTAATATAAGACACAACTGCCTAACAAGTACCATTTCAGCCAGATATAGGGACTTGTTGGAAGACAATACATCTGGAATATATTGTTAAATGAAAAAGTCTTGAAAACAAATTGTTTTGAGTCACATATCATATGAAACAAGCTTTTTTTTTCATTTAAAGAGGTTTTTAAGCTAATTTCAAGATCACTTTTATCTCAAAAGTCCTAAATATCACATCTTATTTCAAGAAATCTTGACAAGCCGATTTTCACTAGTTCCATTGGCAGATTTTTTTTTGCTTATTTCAAGCAAAAACGTCTTGTATTTGTTGTTTTTCTTACTTATTTTTGGAGGGGCATTTTTTCCAGTGCGAGACATGCGGCATCAACATCTCAGACAGCCAGACGACAACTTTGAACTTTGTTTGTCATTTAAAGATCCATTCTGAACAGTAAGTACAAATTAGCTAATATTATCCTGTTAGCCTAGTCGGTAGTTAGCTAACGTTAGCTTGATATGATACGGGGTGGACAGGTTGGACACATTGGCCAATGATGTTTACTGACAGTTACTTATATCTTTGTGTTTTCACTTTATTAAGATCAGATTCTGCAGGTAAAATTGCAATAATAAGGTGACTTGACTTTGACTTGCCCAAGAAAAAAGTACTTGGGACTTGCACATGTGTGACTTGGTCCCATCTCTATTGTTGTTTGGAAGTTTGTAATTCCAACTCGTCGTTCATTTATAATTCTAATGATTTTTCTGGCATGTTTTGCCACCATAGGTGATATTTTTCATGTTTTCCAAGTTGCTGAATCTAAATGAGCGATTGATTTAGACTGTTGGAAATGTGCGGGGGGGGCGGGGCTCTCGGGACCCAGCCAGGCTCCAGTTGCAGATGTGTCAGCAAAAGTGAATGAAAAGCCTCGGATTGACATCCTCGATCTGGCCTTGGCACATTTTTCCTCCATCCTTGTGGTTTAACAACACACACAGACACGGTATTAAGTCAAGGTAAACAAGGCGATCATGGATCAAAACAAACCTGGGAAAACAGGTGGAGGACTTCAGAGTTTAAAGGAAGAAAAACCCTACGAGAGAAACTTTTACGAACCACCATCAAAGCTGCGAGATTACAAAAGCCACACCGCAAAAAAAAACTAATTTAAATTCTCTCAATTAATGCAACTTTCATTCCAGAGTTGCCTGTGGCTTTCATGGGAAATGTATGTGATTTAAATGCGGAAAAGCCCGTCTGCTTCTGACCAATTTAAATGGAGCGTTTCCACGCTGTATGTGTCATTGTCAAGAAACATATTGAAGAGAAGTTAATAGGCTTTTATGCAAGGAAACATATTTAATTACGTATATCTTTCACTTTAAAGCGAGGACCCCCGAGGTGCTGTTAACGTAAAGTCTGTGATCTTTGCAAATATTAAACAGCTGGTGAAAGCCAGATAAGTAGCCGTGACGCCATGTTTATTCCCGTTTGATGGTGTGCGATATGCACCTATTGATCAGATGGTTGGTAACCAGTTGTGATCATCAATACAGATCCTTACAAAGTGAGGACCAGATAGTCTCTCCACTCTCCCTGAAGGCTCAATTACACAGCATACACAAGGAAATGTGGGGGGATGGAGATCAAGCTTCTGACAAGGTCGAATTATATATGTCAGCTTGGAATCATTTATTCAGCCATGTCTGAATGTATAAAGAAAGACACATTTGGGGAGTCAGTAAATGTTGCATGCCACAGCCTTTTAAACGGTTTAATCAGATACTTTGCTGATTAAATTATGTCCACTGCAAGAAGAAGAAGGGGGGGGGGGGGGGTTCAGCTCCTTATGGCTGTTTTCTTTTTCTTTTCCACCTAACTTTGGAATATTGGATTCCAGTAATTGCACATCTTGAATAATGAGCGATGGAATTTACTAATTTGCCAGCTTCTGATTACAATTGCAATTGTGGTTTTTTTTTGCAGTGCTACTGGATGAAAGCTGATGCTGTAATTCATTAGAAAAATGCCTATTCAAAGGCTCATGAATACCACAATTCACTGATGAAGGACATGTGCTGCAAATCTTTAAGATACTTTGTTTTGTGTGTGTGTGTTTTTTTTTTCATTATTGATGGAAAGCCAGAAAGCAGAATTGATTTCACAGTGGAGCCTGGGAAGTGGAGCACTGCCTCAAAACACCGTGTGAGGAAGATGGTGATTGCAGGGGTGAAAGTGCTGCTGATAAAATACAAGATGGTTACGCCGCGGCTCCATTTGCAAGCTTTTAGTAGATATGCAAACCTACAAGTGATTAAAAAAGGACACGTCTTCAGAAAACATCCTTTAACACTGGAAAAAATGCCCCTCCAAAAATAAGTAAGAAAAACAACAAATACGAGACGTTTTTGCTTGAAATAAGCAAAAAAATCTGCCAATGGAACTAGTGAAAATCGGCTTGTCAAGATTTCTTGAAATAAGATGTGATATTTAGGACTTTTGAGATAAAAGTGATCTTGAAATTAGCTTAAAAACCTCTTCAAATGTCAAAAAAAGCTTGTTTCGTATGATATGTGACTCAAAACAATTTGTTTTCAAGAATTTTTCATTTAACAAGATATTCCAGATGTATTGTATTAAAACAAGTCCCTATATCTGGCTGAAATAGTACTTGTTAGGCAGTTGTGTCTTATATTAAGTGTAATGAGATATTTTGACTAGAAATGAGACAAATATACTTGGTAAGACTTAAGACTTTGGTAAGATTTTTTGCATTGAAGGGTCAGCTCCACTGTAAAAAATCAAAATCTTACCAAGTATATTTCTCTCATTGAGTATCTCATTACACTTAATATAAGACACAACTGCCTAACAAGTTCTATTTCAGCCAGATATAGGGACTTGTTTGAAGACAATACATCTTGAATATCTTGTTAAGTGAAAAAGTCTTGAAAACAAATTGTTTTGAGTCATATTTCAGCTAATTTTAAGATCACTTTTAACTCAAAAGTCCTAAATATCACATCTTATTTCAAGAAATCTTGACAAGCCGATTTTCACTAGTTCCACTGGCAGATTTTTTTGCTTATTTCAAGCAAAAACGTCTTGTATTTGTTGTTTTTTTACCTATTTTTGGAGGGGCATTTTTTCCAGTAGATCCCTATGCATTTTCTTAATTATGCTTTTGGAAATATCCGTCTGAGGTACTAAAAACATTGAAAACTATAAGAACTCAACGCTGCTGTTATGCCCTTTCCACCGATGTAATAACCCACGTGAGAAATAGTGATTCAAATGATAATTTATCCTTGACTGGCAGCCCACGGTTGATATTTTAACTCGCTGATATTTCTTTACAGTTATCAGAGTAATTACTTAGTTTTAACATGGTCTCAGAGACTATAATAATGTAGTTAACTCCCTCTGCTGGCATTTGCCATAATAGCCGAGCTTCCATTACCACTTCTGACATTTAGAAGATGTGTATAAGAAAAGGTGAAAGGAGAAAAATAAAAGAGAAAACTTCCACTGATCCACTAAATGTTTATAAGCCGTACCAAGAACTATGACTCACCAGCTGTTTCCAGTCCAAGCGAGCGAAGAATAAATTCTAATCTCGTATGACTGACTGGCGTCTTCCCAGATGTATGATATCTCAGATACTCCCAGAGATAGAATAACTTCCTGAAGAACAGCTCTCTGTGTTTTCCCTTATTGATGTCCACCACAGTTTGATTTTTCATGACGCTTTGTTCCCAGTTAGGACGGCCGATTCTTCTGCTGAATTTACAACAAATGGCAACATAACCGATTTCTGGCAACATTCACATCAGACAGCTCTATGGAAACATGTTCTCATTTCTTCTATGTGGCTTTTCCAAACACGGATTTTTATTTGCTTTGCTTGTAAAAAGGAAACCAGGTTATTCTGTTTGTACGCTACAGAGACAGAATGAGGTGGAACGTTGTTGTGCCTCTGATTTCTGGATTCTACCAGATGCAGCTGCGTTGGGTTCCTTCCTTTATGTGGCTTCATGTCGCATCAAGAGCAGAAACTGAGCTTATCGACAACCCCAACTTTGTTCCACATGGTGTCATAGGCTACCTTTTTTTAAATTATATATCTTTGGTTTCATATAACACCTCTGATGCCTTGACGGTGACCTGCTATTTGCTCAGTAACTCGAGTCTTTGCCTTTGACTCTGTTCTGACTACATTAGCAAACGGCTAATAGTGTGTTGCTAATGTTAGCTTAACCTGTTATCCTACAGTAGATAGGTTTGTACGTACAACTTCACAACGATGTTGATTTATCTCAGTTTAATAAAATTATTCTTGACAATTTTTTTTAAAAAACTGTCCATTTTCTCTTGGGTGTCATACCTTTATTAGAATTAAATGTCTTTGGTTTCATAAAACACCTCTGATCCCTTGACTCTGTTTTGACTACATTAGCAAACGGCTAATAATGTGTTGCTAATGTTAGCTTAACCTGTTATCCTAAAGTAGATAGGTTTGTACGTACATACAACTTTACAACGATGTTGATTAATCTCAGTTTAACCAAATTATTCCAGCCAGAAATGAAAATATTCCAATGTTCAGCCTTGTAGCCTCCATCTTGGCTGAAACTTGATTTAGTTTTAACTAAGTTAGCATAAAGCATTTGTTAGACAAACCTCGTTTACAGTCTTATTAATTTACCTACGAGGTAAATTCTATTTGCTGTATCAGTTGGTTTTTAGGTAACTTCTAGTGACTGCTGCAGATATACCCAGATGTAAATCGAGCCAGGCTACAGGCATGTTTTCCATTTCTCCCGGGTGAAGTTTTTCACTAAGTTGTAACTTGGCTCACTCGGGGAGCTTTCTCGACACTGCTTGCTCCTGATTGCCAGCTCTGACATGTCCCTCCCTGCAAGTTGACGTCTGTAGGTTTAATATGTATGAAACTTCATCCATGTTTTAGAGACTGTTATTGGCACAATGAGGAAATGTTGAGCCATACCATTGACTGCTTGTCACTCAAGATAAGTCCTCCAGCTGGTAGAAAAATACTGAAAAATACTCTATACACAAGAGACAATATCAGTGATTTTTAGAAATTCTGATAAAGATACATCAACTGATTATCATATGTACATATATACGCATAATTCATATTATTTGTCTGACTCCAAACACACTTCAGCAATTTTTCCTGCTTAATGTTTTGCAAAAGAAACGGTTAATTTTAATATTACAATGATCTGTAATGATTAGGGCTGGGCAACGATTAAAATGTTTAATCTAATTAATCGCATGATTTCCCTGATTAATCACGATTAATCGCATTTGTACACAGAATCCAAAAATGAATCCAAAAGTAGTGTATAGCTTTTAGCATTTAGCTTTATTTTAAATGTGCTGCCATATGAATGAAAGTGCCATAACATTTGTTGTGCAAACACACTTTTAACATCAGCATCTTTCTGTAGTTTTTATGTAGAAGCCTCGCTCCACTGTCTGTTTCCTTGAATGACTTGCTGCTATCAGTTGTGTGTTTTGCCTTTAAGTGATATTTTAGACTGGAACTACTACGCTGAGAAGACAATTCAACTTGGCAGTGTTTACAGATGACTTTGGTTCTGCCGACTCCGCCGTCTGGAAGAACTTTAACATGAAAATGGCCGAGTAAAAGTTCCGTACCCTTTTCCGTGTTTGGTGGATCCGCCGATTACTTTCTTTTCCTGTTCCACAGCAGACAGGAACAGACTTTTACAAAATAAAAGCCTGAGAGCAACAGACTTTTACAAAATAAAAGCCTGTCAGCAACAGACTTTTACAATAATAAAATAAATAATAAAACAGGGTTCGAGTCCCTCATCGGACGGCCCTGTGCTGCGTGTCGTTCCCCCTCTCTCTGCTCCCTGCTTCCTGTTTCTCTAAACTTTCCTATCCATTCAAGGCACAAAAGCCCCAAATTTTTTATTTTTTTAAATTAAAAAAACCCACAAAAACGTTAATGTGCGATAAAATATTTATCGGCGTTAAATAATTAATGAGTTAACGCGATAATAACGAGTTAACTCGCCCAGCCCTAGTAATGATCAATATGAGGAACATGCATCTTTCACCCTGGGTTTTTACCTTAACTATCCAAATCAAAATGTCGTCTTTTTTTAAAGAATATCCTGTTGCAGCCTAATAAGAAGCCCAGAAACATTCATGTTTAAAAGATGTTGACCCGGCAAATGTTTGGCAACAAGGAAAAAAAAGGTAGGAAGTATTGGCTTTTGTAGATTTTCATGGGAAAATTGATTGTGGATCGTCTCAGACTTACCAGGACAAATTTCTTTTCTTTTGTGTCAGAAGACAAATTGCTATTGAGTTTTTTTTTTTTTCCAAATGTTTTGAATGCTTTGAGGTCTACACATGAATTTCCTTTCACCTGTTTTTTTTAATATTTTTGGTGTTTGGGGACATATATCTGAAAACCGACAGAAAGGAAAATGAAACTGTTTTTATGTTTGTTCATCACCAAAGGGCAGGAAAGGGAAATGTGTTTTTGTAAATTACCTTTTTAAAGTCCTATAGTGAAATTCTCTTGCGAGCAGTGTTTACTTAGTCCATTTTATTAGAAAGTTTATAGCGCGCCCTGCACGGGCTTTTGCCATTCGGTCGCCATTTAATCAGTCTGTACCCCCGGCATTAACCTTCAATTCCTCTCTGTCATTCTCTGCAGGGTCACACAAAGTATCATCAAATATTTATAATATTAATAACTGCCTTTAGGAAGGAAAAAGGAGAACATAAATAAATCTGCTCTGCAAAGCATTCGATTAAGGAGTCCATTCCGTGTAATAAATGGGTGAAGGGGAAATAAAAGGGCAGTCGCGGAGCAGAAGGGGGCGAGACATTAGAGCCGGTGAAGGAGGAGATGCCACAGAACCTCCCCCCCCCCTTTTTTTTTGTCAGAAAGCAGCACATTCCTCCTGTAAATTCTGGAAATGTGCATTATCCGGGTTGTGTTTGTTCTGAGAGCTAATGCGAGCCTGAGAGAAATCGTTGTTGTGGATGGCTTGAGCATCCACAATCCCCAGAGGTGGGGGATGGGGGGGTGGTGGGGGTGGTGGGGGGGGGCCTCCTACATCGACAGACTCCAAATAGACAAATGCAGACACCCACACACATGCGCACACATATGTACACAGGGCTGTTTAGCATGGAGGCTGATTGAGGCAGGGCCCAACATTAATTATCTGTTTTTCAGCCGAGGTCTGGTGACAGTGATTAGAGTGAGGGCTTTTTTGGAGAGTGCTGCACATGCGGTCTAATGAGGAAAACTGGCCTCTCTATAGAGCTCTCCAGGCACACTTGATCTGCTTTGTGGTTCAGCAAGTGTACGTATGTGTGTGTGCGAGTGTGTGGGTGTGACTGTAGCTCCTCCAGGCTCGCTGCTGGGAGGGAGGCTGTGAATCTGAGCTTTAGAAGCTGATGTAACACCGGCAGTTTGAGGCTCTCCCAAAGCATTAAAAAGAAAAAAAAGAGGCTTTTTTTTTTCTTTTTTTACATAATTGCTGTTTAATTGTGTCTTATTGTGGTGATTTATGTTTGGTTTCCTGGTCGAGCCCTTTCGGCTTCAGTGCTTAGAAATAATGTGATTCTGTGAGGAGATCACATGACGGCATGAGCCGGTTTGCATCCCACACTGGAAAAAATGCCCCTCCAAAAATAAGTAAGAAAACCAACAAATACGAGACGTTTTTGCTTGAAATAAGCAAAAAAATCTGCCAATGGAACTAGTGAAAATCGGCTTGTGCAGATTTCTTGAAATAAGATGTGATATTTGGGACTTTTGAGATAAAAGTGATCTTGAAATTGGCTTAAAAACATCTTCAAATGAAAAAAAAAAAGCTTGTTTCATATGAAATCCAACTCAAAACAATTTTGTTTTCAAGACTTTTTCATTTAACAAGATATTCAAGATGTATTGTATTAAAACAAGTCCCTATATCTGGCTGAAATGGTACTTCTTAGGCAGTTGTGTATATTAAGTGTAATGAGATACTTTGACAAAAAATGAGACAAATATACTTGGTAAGATTAAGATTTTTTCCAGTGTGACGGCATGGGCCGCTTTGCATCCCACACTGGAAAAAATCAAAGTCTTACCAAGTATATTTGTCTCATTTTTAGTCAAAATATCTCATTACACTTAATATCAGACACAACTGCCTAACAAGCACCATTTCAGCCAGATATAGGGACTTGTTTTAATACAATACATCTGGAATATCTTGTTAAGTGAAAAAGTCTTGAAAACAAATTGTTTTGAGTCACATATCATATGAAACAAGCTTTTTTTTATAACATTTGAAGAGGTTTTTAAGCTAATTTCAAGATCACTTTTATCTCAAAAGTCCTAAATATCACATCTTATTTCAAGAAATCTTGACAAGCTGATTTTCACTAGTTCCATTGGCAGATTTTTTTTGCTTATTTCAACCAAAAACGTCTTGTATTTGTTGTTTTTCTTACTTATCTTTGGAGGGGCATTTTTTCCAGTGCATGGAGTCTGTTTGGGGGCGAAAAAAGAAGCAAGCTGCTTTCCCTGTGCAAGAGAATTATAAATGGCTGTGTCCAAACTTTTGGCAGCAACTGAGCCAAAAATACTCGCAGCACAGTAGCGTTGGAGCAGCAGTGAATCTTGTGTTGATCTCAAAACAAAAGGCTGATTTCCTACTGGCTGAGAGAGAGAGGAAAGAGCCGACTTTGAATGAGGTTGGAGATTTAAAAATTTCCCAGTGAATTGCTCACAGGGTTCACGATACTTTGACCTAAATCTGCTCCGAAATGCTGCAGGGTTTCATAAGTAAAGCGCTGTTTTATGGAAACATGATAGCATTCAAAATGAAAGCAAAAACGCGCAGACGTTTTTGGAGCAGCAGGAGCTGCAGATTGCACGGCTTTAAATCGTAGTTTTCCTTCAGTAAAAGCACTGGTCCAGCACACCGGCTCCTCCAGTATCGTCGACTAAATCACATTTGTGTAAATGCCAATGTTGGTGTGCACCTGACTGATAGATTTCTGCCTGCGTGCGGTTGGCTTTAGGCAAAGGCCTACACGTCATTTTCCACACCATTTTGTCCCAAAGTCGATTACTTTGCCTCTGCAGCTATGGCCGCCTCTGAATTGAACCACACATTTAGCTCGCAAGCTGCCAATAAAAGTCAGAGAGCCCGGCTTCCATCAGCGTAATGATATTTCAGCCTCAGTATTAGTTCAGCACTGTTCTCCACAGCGGTTTCTGCTCAATTAAAGACGGTCCATATTTAAATACATAGAAAATTCGCAGGGTGGGCCCGGCCCGTGTGCATTCAGATGTGCTGTCAAACGGTTAAATGATTGAGTTTGAAATGGACTTTTTAAGGAGCCGCACGCTCCACACCTTTTTGAGTTTGAACAAGGGGAGCCGTTCATTTTCTGGCCGTGAAATTTTCTCCCCCCCTTTAACGTCATCGGTGTAGATTAACTTTTTGTAAAGGTACGGTAAGTAAGTGAAATGTGAAATAATTCATCAAGAGGCAGCCATGTAAGAAATGTGATTTTCGCTGGCAGAAACAGAAAGACTTGTAGACCATTACCACAAACAGAGGAAGTAGATTAAGGGTGGGGTTCTCTTCTATTCTCCCTCCTCATTCACTCAGTCTCCGGGCCCCCAAAAAAAGGGATGAACGTGGCATTTTCCAACCAGAACCGCCTGGCAGAGTGCAGGAAATAAATTGCAGCTCGTGTTGGAACTTCCTTTGTCTCTCCCTTTCCCCCCCGACCACTTCGGCTTTATGTAGCGGGGAGCTGTCATTTCCCATAAATCCCTAGGAGGAGGCGTCCGTCAGAGCTGCCAGCTCCCCTGTGTGGAGCATCTGTAACAGGGGAGCGAAGTGACAGTTGTGCTGGGACGGTCCCATCAAACGGACACAGATACACACACACACACACACACACACACACTGAGAGGATTGCTTTCTCTAAAAGCTTTCAGGAAGTTTTTTAAACGACGCAGCAACAGCTCAAGCAGTTACTGAAAAGTCGGAGCAGAAACCTGATCGATTGTTTAATTTGAATATCTTTGGAAGCTTCCACCTGCTCCCAAAAGCCCAGATAAGCAGCATTTAAATACCACTTTCCTGGTAAATAAATATTCGAGTTTTTTACTTTCATGGTTTCATATAACACCTCTGATCCCTTGACGATGACCTCCTATTTGCTCAGTAACTCGAGTCTTTGCCTTTGACTCTGTTTTGATTACATTAGCAAACGGCTAATAGTGTGTTGCTAATGTTAGCTTCACAACGACAAACAAATTATTCTAGACCATTTTTTTTTCTAAAAACTGTCCATTTTCTCTTGGGTGTCATACCTTTTATTAAAAGTAAATGTCTTTGGTTTCATAAAACACCTCTGATCCCTTGACTCTGTTTTGACTACATTAGCAAACGGCTAATAATGTGTTGCTAATGTTAGCTTAACCTGTTATCCTACAGTAAATAGGTTTGTACGTACATGCAACTTCACAACGATGTTGATTAATCTCAGTTTAACCAAATTATTCCAGCCAGAAATAAAAAAAATGTTTTTAAACTGTCCATTTTCTCTTTATTAAAATTAAATGTCTTTGGTTTCATATAGCACCTCTGATCTCTTGACGATGACCTGACGGTCCCATCAAACGGACACAGATACACACACACTGAGGATTGCTTTCTCTAAAAGCTTTTATGGAAGTTTTTAAACATAATGCAGCAACAGCTTTAAGCAGTTGCTGAAAAGTCGGAGCAGAAACCTGATCGATTGTTTAATTTGAATATCTTTGGAAGCTTCCACCTGCTCCCAAAAGTCTAGATAAGCAGCATTTAAATACCACTTTCCTGGTAAATAAATATTCGACTGAGTTTCTTACTTTCATGGCTCAGTCCCAGTGTTTTTGTATTTAAATCTGTTCCTGTCAGCCTTGACACTTTAATGAATGACCACATCAAAAAAATTTACCCAACACACAAGGTCATTGTATCTGTCAAACGTCATTTGCCACAAACTAATTGTTTCATTATTATATTTATAAATGTGGCATAAAAATGCTTGTGAGGTGGAAAAAGAGAAGCTTTTTTTTCCCTTTTTTATCTGATTCAGCTGTCAGCGCACATGCTCCATCATCTGCGCTCCAGGAAATTAGAAAGGAGAAACGTTTGACAGCACAATTTCACAAAACACAGCCACGCCATCATTTCATTTTCTCCGAGCCGTTCTTTTTTTTTCATTTATTTATTTCATTATTGTCTTTTTGGAAAACAAACAGGGCGATAACAGCGGTTCCTTTTCAGGTAATTTATCCATGCCGCTGCGTTAAGTTTAAACTCCAACCAATTTGCGGTTACGCGTGGGATTGTCTCCCAATCAAAAGAGACAGTCGGATCATGTGGGTGCTGGCCTGCACGATTAAAGGGGTAGTTTGGTTTTTACAATTGATGGCTAGATTAATTTCTTATGAGTGTGATCAACAGTTGCAACTGTAAGGTTTTACATACACTGGAAAAAATGCCCCTCAAAAAATAAGTAAGAAAAACAACAAATACAAGACGTTTTTGCTTGAAATAAGCTAAATAAATCTGCCAATGGAACTAGTGAAAATCGTCAATTGTCAAGATTTCTTGAAATAAGATGTGATATTTAGGACTTTTGAGTTAAAAGTGATCTTGAAATTAGATTAAAAACTTCTTCAAATGAAAAAAAAAAAGCTTGTTTCATGTGATATGTGACTCAAAACAATTTGTTTTCAAGACTTTTTCATTTAACAAGATATTCCAGATGTATTGTCTTCCAACAAGTCCCTATATCTGGCTGAAATGGTACTTGTTAGGCAGTTGTGTCTTATATTAAGTGTAATGAGATATTTTGACTAGAAATAAGACAAATATACTTGGTAAGACTTTGATTTTTTCCAGTGTGATCAGGTTTTACATATCGAGGCATAATGGTCCTTACCAGGTCTTAAAATGAGGTAAATACGACCTCAGGTGCCTAAGAACACATAATTTATTACACTGTGTCGTTATTTGTTGATGTAAAACCAAAACTAAAATGAAATGCAGAAGCAGTGTGTAAAAAAAAAAAAAAAAAAAAAAAAAAAAACTCCCACGGGAATTAAGAGGGTAAGTAGCAGCCAGGAGCTGCTAATCAAATATAATTAATTGATCATCAGTCAGTGTGAGCAGCTCTATAAAAGCAGAAGTTCTGCAGCATTCAGGTGTTCATTAACACGATGCCAAGGAGGAAAGACATCAGCAGCTGTTGCTGGCCGTTTCCAAACTATCTGGAGTCCATCGTTCCACAGAGAGAAAGATTATTCACAGGTGGAAAACATTCAGGACAGCTGTCAATCTGCCCAGGAGTGGATGTCCCAGCAAGGTCACCCCAAGGTCAGAAACCCAAGAGCTACATCTCAGACTCTGCAGGCCTCAGTCAGCATGTTAAAGGTTAAAGGTCACTCCAAGGTCAGAAACCCAAGAGCTACATCTCAGACTCTGCAGGCCTCAGTTAGCATGTTAAAGGTTAAAGGTCACCCCAAGGTCAGAAACCCAAGAGCTACATCTCAGACTCTGCAGGCCTCAGTTAGCATGTTGAAGGTTAAAGATCACCCCAAGGTCAGAAACCAAAGAGCTACATCTCAGACTCTGCAGGCCTCAGTTAGCATGTTAAAGGTTAAAGGTCACCCCAAGGTCAGATACCCAAGAGCTACATCTCAGACTCTGCAGGCCTCAGTTAGCATGTTAAAGTTTAAAGTTCATGACAGCACAGTTAGAAACAGACTGAACAGGTGTGGCTTGTGTGGAAGGGCTGCAGGAGAAAGCCTCTTCTCTCTAAAGAGAACATGGCAGCACAGCTTAGGTTTGTAAAGCTGCATCTGAACAAACCACCAGACTTCTGGAACAATGTCCTTTGGACAGACCAGACCAAAGTGGAGATGTTTGCTCATAATGCACAGCAGCACGTTTGGAGGAAACCAAACACAGCATATCAGCACAAACACCTCACACCAGCTGTCAAGCACCGGCCTGAAGCTGATTTCCCTTAAGCTCTAAACTCTGTAAACTTTAGCAACATTTGAAACATTTTCAGGTGAGAAAGTAGTCGTTTAGATCCCCAACGTGTTGAAAACCTGACAAAATACCGGCTGTTTACAATTTTGTTCCCACGAATTCGGCGCTACTAAAGCTAGCCGCAGCGAGCTAAGGCACTTCCTGTTATTTTCACAAAATAAAATACCCGTTGCCTTTTATCGTAGGGAAAGCCATTACGATACAATTGGTGCTTTTGTTTTGAAAACAGGAAGTGAACCTACCCTCGTTGTAGCTAGCTTGAAACTGCCGTTTTGACAGGAAATGACGATCGGCGACATCACGTTACGTTGCATCTTGGGTAGTTTGAGTATGAGTAGTAACCTCATGATGCATACCCAACATTTCAGAGAATCTAGTCTGCATCCGGGAACTTCTCGCTTACTCAAACTCACATACTAACTCAAAAAGTTAGTAGGAGTAGTAGGAGTAGTAGGAGAAGTATACGGTTTCAAACACAGCCCATTACTTCAGCTCACTGCTGCTGAAGCTGCTGGATCAGGGGTTCACTTAGTTTTTGCTCAATAATATACAATCAAACAGCAACATATGTTGTGTTGTTATTAAACCTTGGTTGCATTCAGCTCATTTCAGAGCAGGTAATGACCAGATAATGTTGTCCATCATGTCCTGACAGAGAACCGTAGAACTGAACGGGACTCCTGGCTCCTGGACCTGCCTGGCTGGTTCAGCTTTGCCCTTCATTTTCTGGTCCCAGTTGTCCTGGCGAGTCTTGACCAAAACATGAAGAAGTCATGGGGGTTTGCCGCTCGGCCACGGCAGTTATTCATCACCAATGTCAGTAGCTGACTGCTGCTTATCTCTCACGTATCGATCGGAGGACTGTGCTGCGGGGACCAAAGCACCGCGGCCGATCAATCGGGGGCATTTCGTTCTCCTTGAACATCTGCTTTTTGATCTCCACCACTGATTGGTTGGGCTCATTCTGGTACTGTGTTTTTTTATTTTTTTTTCCTGCTCTATTATGAAAAGGAATGGGAGGAGAGTGATGAGCGCTTTGGTGTTGGCAGCCTGCTGAGCTCCTCGCCGATGTGCACGGCATATGTGTAAGAATCCTGTTGTGTTCCTCCTTCGCTGCCAAGAACCCACAGATCTTACTTAGAGGTTTGCTTCAAAATTTGCACCTTAATGTCAACGCACGTAATTTCATCGCAGAGATATGACGAGCAAAAAAAACAAAAAGATTCCCCGGATTACCTTTTGTCTCACGACTTGATATATGAATAATTCATATTAAAAATATATATATATTGTGTACGATGTGGTTGTTGGAGAGTTCATCTTGTGTAGTTAACTTTGAAAAGTTGTTATTTGACTGTTCACAGTAAATTGAGATGTTTGAATGGGACAGAGGGCTGTATGTCGGCTCTTAAAGGCACCCAGGAGGTCTCGAGTTTCATCTGAGAGGATCAACGCAAGAGCTCACAGACAGACGAACTTATAACGAGGCTTCCAAGTTGAGCCCTTGATCTCGAAGAGAAGACATTGTTCTAATCAGCCATCAAGGATGGAACTTTTTTCCCCCTCCCAACTCCAACTGGAGCTGCTGCCAACCTCTGGTCCCCTTGAGGGAACAACAGCATCTGAGATGAAGTGAGCATTATTAGCTGTTGTTAGCTGGAAAACTTAAGATGACTCCACCCCAGACAGCGAGACAGAGGTGGGTAGAGCAGCCAAAAATTGTACTCAAGTAAAAGTAAAAAGTAGTCATCCAAATAATTACTTGAGTAAGAGTAAAAAAGTGCTTGGTGAAAAAACTACTCAAGTACTGAGTAAATGTTGAGTAACGTCCGATTTACCTTTTACCACTTGAGTACATATATGTATCTTTTACCACTTGAGTACATATATGTACCTTTTACCACTTGAGTACATATATACCACTTGAGTACATATATGTACCTTTTTTGAGGGTCCAAAAGGTACATATATGTATCTTTTACCACTTGAGTACATATATACCACTTGAGTACATATATGTACCTTTTACCACTTGAGTACATATATACCACTTGAGTACATATATGTACCTTTTACCACTTGAGTACATATATGTACCTTTTACCACTTGAGTACATATATACCACTTGAGTACATATATGTACCTTTTACCACTTGAGTACATATATACCACTTGAGTACAAATATGTACCTTTTACCACTTGAGTACATATATACCACTTGAGTACATATATGTACCTTTTACCACTTGAGTACATATATGTACCTTTTACCACTTGAGTACATATATACCACTTGAGTACATATATGTACCTTTTACCACTTGAGTACATATATACCACTTGAGTACATATATGTACCTTTTACCACTTGAGTACATATATGTACCTTTTACCACTTGAGTACATATATACCACTTGAGTACATATATGTACCTTTTACCACTTGAGTACATATATACCACTTGAGTACAAATATGTACCTTTTACCACTTGAGTACATATATACCACTTGAGTACATATATGTACCTTTTACCACTTGAGTACATATATACCACTTGAGTACATATATGTACCTTTTACCACTTGAGTACATATATGTACCTTTTACCACTTGAGTACATATATACCACTTGAGTACATATATGTACCTTTTACCACTTGAGTACATATATACCACTTGAGTACATATATGTACCTTTTACCACTTGAGTACATATATGTACCTTTTACCACTTGAGTACATATATACCACTTGAGTACATATATGTACCTTTTACCACTTGAGTACATATATACCACTTGAGTACATATATGTACCTTTTGGACCTTCAAAAAGGTGCATATAGGTACCTTTAGGTCCAATAATTAACCCTAGGGGGTACATTAGTATAGATTGTACCCCAGGGGACAAAAAAGGACTCGTACTGTACCCTTATTTCTGAGAGTGTACCCACCTCTGGGACTGAGACAGACGGATGCTAAATATAAGTTCTGGGTTGTTGTGATGCTGAAACTGTCTGCAGACCTTTTCCAAATGCTGTTTTTTAAAAAGTAAAGATCATGTTGCTGCTCAGCTTGAGGTCACGTCTTAATACCGGGGTCTTTGCCCTTTGTGCCAGAACAAAATAAGGAGTCACTCCAATGAATCTGCAGTGAAACAGACAGTTCAAGTTATCCAACGTGCCGTTATTTCAGCTGCTGTATTCACAGGGCAGTTGGGAGTCAAATTTTTATAGACGTTCATATTTAATTCACGAGCCTCTCCGAGACGGGTGAGAATGTTTGATTGAATGACTGCGGTCACAAGGATGTTTAAACTTAAATAAAAATTAGCATTTTTACGGCATCTGTGTGAATATAGTCACCAGGAATTACCATTTAGACAATATTCTCCAGGTTTTTTAGTGTGTAACACCCACTGACATCTTGGCTTCGGAGTGAAATGGAAAAGTTTTGACTCCTGCTTGAAGCTGCAGGTGTTCGGCTCCGTCTCTGATCGGCATTGATGGGAACACAGCGCTCTACTTTGACACCGTGCTCGGGGCTGCGAGGGTTTTGCACCGCTCACCTTTTTCAGAGCAACGGCGACCGACTGTAACGCCTGACATGAAAGCGTTGGGACTGACGGCAACAACGAGCGGACCAAAACAGATGAGATGGATTGATCTTTCCTTTTTCGCCGGCTGCAGGGCAGCTGATAGTTCAGTGTTGATGCCATCATTTCGTGTTATTGGAGCTTATCAGGGAGTGCGTTGCAGCCCTCAGCACACTGAGGGCAATCCTACATGTTCCCCTACTTCTTTAATGCAGCAAAATGGACTTAAAGGGGTAGTTCGCCTTTTTGACATGAAGCTGTATGACATCCCATATTAGCAACATAATTTCTGAACATCTTCTTACCCCCTGCTGCGTCCTGTGAGCAGAGTTCCAGCCTCGTTTTGGTGTTGATGAAGGTAGTCCGGCTAGTTGGCTGGGGTTTAAAAAATAAAGCGTTTTGCTTCTCAAAACAATATGCGTTCAACAGAGTAATACATTTGCATCACAAAATCGTTCTCCAGGAAAAAGTCAGACCTCACAATAGCTTGGTCCTATTTTCTCTCCCTTCGTATCACTGCCTGCTGCCGCCTGCTGCCGCCTGCCGACGCTTTATTTTTTAAACCCCAGCCAAGAGGTTTTTAAGCTAATTTCAAGATCACTTTTATCTCAAAAGTCCTAAATATCACATCTTATTTCAAGAAATCTTGACAAGCCGATTTTCACTAGTTCCATTGGCAGATTTTTTTTGCTTATTTCAACCAAAAACGACTTGTATTTGTTGTTCTTTTACTTATTTTTGGTACTTGGTGAAACTGGCTGCTGATCTGACCCATAATGAGGCAGCGGTTGTTACTACAACATGAGATGCTAGTGTCTAACCCAACAACCCCGCAGCATCATGCTGCTGAAATATGCATATCCTGTTTATACCTTTCTGCATTGATGGAGCCTTTCCAGATGTGCAGGTTTCCAGTTCCATAGGCACCAATAACCCCCCCCCCCCCCATACTATCAGAGATGCAGGCTTTGAACTGGGAGCTGATAGCGAGCTGGATGCGCCCTCTCCTCTTTAGTCTGGAGGACGCAGCATCCATTCTGATCCATCCCCACTCTGCCTCAGTCCGTTTTAAACAAGCTTTTTGTCCAGAGAAGACGGCAGAATTCCTGGATCATGTTCACATTTGGCTCCTTCTTCACACGATGGAGCTTTAACCTGCATCTGTGGATGTTTACGGTGAGCTGTGCTCACAGACGGTGGTTTCTGGAAGTGTTCCTGAGCCCAGGCAGGGCTTTTCATGACGGAGACGTGTCTGTTTTTGATGCAGCGCTGCCTGAGAGCTGCCTGAGGGCCTGTATGGATTTTCAGCCGTGTCCCTGTTCACAGATGTTTCAAGATTCTGTGAATATTTCTGATGAGATTATGTGCTGTGGATGATGGAAGTCTTGGCTTGCTGCGACCTGCTGAGCCTCTGCCCACCTCGACTCATCTCCCAGGTCATGCAACCGACCTGTTAAAAGATGTTGGCCAACTTATTTCATCTGATTTAACCACTGGAAAAAATGCCCCTCCAAAAATAAGTAAGAAAAACAACAAATAAAAGACGTTTTTGCTTGAAATAAGCAAAAAAATCTGCCAATGGAACTAGTGAAAATCGGCTTGTCAAGATTTCTTGAAATAAGATGTGATATTTAGGACTTTTGAGTTAAAAGTGATCTTGAAATTAGCTTAAAAAAAGCTTGTTTCATATGAAATCCGACTCAAAACAATTTGTTTTCAAGACTTTTTCATTTAACAAGATATTCCAGATGTTTTGTATTAAAACAAGTCCCTATATCTGGCTGAAATGGTACTTGTTACACTGGAAAAAATCAATAATTTCAAGATCACTTTTATCTAAAAAGTCCTAAATATCACATCTTATTTCAAGAAATCTTGACAAGCCGACTTTCACTAGTTCCACTGGCAGATGTTTTTTCTTATTTCAAGCAAAAACATCTTGTATTTGTTGTTTTTCTTACTTATTTTTGGAGGGGCATTTTTTCCAGTGTGCTGATTAATCTAATTGTTTCTTTTTAGTAACTTTGCAGCTAACTTTGGATGTTTGACTGCATCAGAGTCGTCTCTCGTCTTATAATTTCTGAATTAATCCCGCGCCACTCATCCTGTGATGTTGCCCAACTGGACGTTCTCATTTGTCCACAGCAGCCGGATTCCTTTAAGAATATTCGTTTGGAGTTTGATGCATCGTTTCTGAAGGATCGCAAATTATTCACCTTCATTTTTTATTGTCACCACATGACATTAAACACAAATCAAAATGTGCAAACTTTAGGTGTATGGCTGCTTATCCTCCGTGCTTTTGCAAATGAAAGATTAATCAAAGGAAGTTTTGAAGACGGGACTGTCGGTGCCAGAGAGAGAAACAAATGAGTCGCTGGTTTAACGGAAGGGAAAATCAAGATTTCCTTCAGGATGGATCTCCGTGTAATGATTGTTCTTTTGTAAAGGAACTGGCAGTTCAGGCCATTTTATATGCTCTTTCAGCTTTTACATTCACAAAGTACTTTGTGTATAGATGGCTCATATTGAATTCATGAGCCTGTCAAACAGAAAAAACGGAGCACCTCTCTGTGATTCGCTTTCAGATGGGAAACAGACAAAGACGGTTACGCCACTCTGTTTGCGGTTCTTGTGGGTCCACGGAGTTCACAGTTTGCATGATATCTTTCTCACAGGTCTCCTTAACCTTTCCGGAAGGCTATTGACTCTCGCTAACCTTGCAGAGAGCTGCTGGAGGACAGGAGATGATGAGCGTTGCTCAGTATATGGGGAAAAAAAGGCCCGTGCAGAGGTTTTCCCGCCCCCATCCTGCCCCTACCGAGCAGCACTACTACTTACACTTTGCTCGACCTTTGCCTCCTGATCTCTGTTACCATGGCGAAGCGCACATTGTTGTGAGTTCTGGCACGGCAGGCGTACCCGTCATATCTATGAGACGATGTGCCTTTAATGTCCTTCCAGCAGGTGCAGCATGATTTTTTTTTTTTGAGCATGAACATTTTTTTATATATATTTTTTTTAAATTTAATTTAATTTAATTTAATTCTATTATTTATTTATTTTTTTTTTGTTTATTTAGTCATTTATTATTATTGGTTAGTAGTACTATTTTTTACTAGAATTGGTATTATTGTTGTTGTTAATATACAATCATTGTAAATATTTCTAATTTTTTTGAGCTACACTGGAAAAAATGCCCCTCCAAAAATAAGTAAAAAAATTGCAAATACAAGATGTTTTTGCTTGAAATAAGAAAAAAACATCTGCCAGTGGAACTAGTGAAAATCGGCTTGTCAAGATTTCTTGAAATAAAATGTGATATTTGGGACTTTTGAGATAAAAGTGATCTTGAAATTAGCTTAAAAACCTCTTCAAATGTCAAAAAAAGCTTGTTTCATATGAAATGTGACTCAAAACAATTTGTTTTCAAGACTTTTTCATTTAACAAGATATTCCAGATGTATTGTCTTCCAACAAGTCCCTATATCTGGCTGAAATGGTGCTTGTTAGGCAGTTGTGTCTGATATTAAGTGTAATGAGATATTTTGACTAGAAATGAGACAAATATACTTGGTAAGACTTTGATTTTTTCCAGTGTACTTGACTAATTTGAATTTCCCCCATTGGGGGATGAATAAAGTATTTTTCTCTTCTATTCTATTTCTATTTCTATGAGTAAGGCTGGAGGCTACGTTGGAGGTTAAAAAAAGAACATTTAATCCCTCTCTGCACTGGTTAATATGTGTACATCATCAGTTTTTATACGCTCCCTTATGACTGACATGAACCCTCACCGGCTGCTCATGCTCGAACAACTTTTAGTGTCATTCTCCTCCGACCACCACTGGCACTATGATTGCAGTGTACATACTGAATGCATCACTGCCAGATGCAGCGGTGTGTTTATCTGCTGCAGGATCCAGGGGATGTGGGAGAAAAAAACCCGAGTGTGATGCACAACAAACTGCTGATGTAGCAGCTGAGTTTTCCGCCAGGAAAGGGATTCCTCCCTTATTTCCTCGTCTTAAAAACACCATTTCCTTTTAATTACATATACAACCATTTCTGCATTCACGAAGAGTCACAGATTAGTCATAGAAGCCCCAAAGTGAAAAACACTGTGAATGCATAAAGAGTTATCTTAGCTGGATTAATAAAACTCTGCACATATTTATACTAGGGCTGGGCGAGTTAATTTCATATTATCGCTTTAACTCGCTAATTATTTAACACCGATAAATATTTTATCGCACAGTTGTTTTTTTTAAATTACAAAGCTCACAGGCTTTTATTTTGTAAAAGTCTGCTGCTCACAGGATTTTATTTTGTAAAAGTCTGTTGCTCACAGGCTTTTATTTTGTAAAAGTCTGTTGCTGTCTGCTGTGGAACAGGAAAAGAAAGTAATCGGCGGATCCACCAAACATGGAGAAGGGTACGGAACTTTTACTCGGCCATTTTCCTGTTAAAGTTCTTCCAGACGGCGGAGTCGACAGAACCAAAGTCATCTGTAAACACTGCCAAGTTGAATTGTCTTCTCAGCGTAGTAGTTCCAGTCTAAAATATCACTTAAAGGCAAAACACACAACTGATAGCAGCAAGTCATTCAAGGAAACAGACAGTGGAGCGAGGCTTCTACATAAAAACTACAGAAAGATGCTGATGTTAAAAGTGTGTTTGCACAACAAATGTTATGGCACTTTCATTCATATGGCAGCACATTTAAAATAAAACTAAATGCTAAAAGCTATACACTACTTTTGGATTCATTTTTGGATTTTACGTATAAATGCGATTAATCGTGATTAATCAGGGAAATCATGTGATCGTGATCGTTTGAAAAAAGGACTAAATTAAAATAAGTAACGGGAATGAATCGAGGCTTTGCAGTGGTTTCAAAAGAAAAATGAGAACGCGAATGGTTTGATTACAGAGAAGATGACCCAGGTCCTCAAACGTGTCGGTAAGAACAGCCCATTGAAGTCTTCATATACCGGAAAATCTGAACTATCCCTGCGTATTTTGTTCTCTTTGTGAAGTTGCATTAGCCAGCAACCACAGCAATGGATGCGCAAATCCATGAAAATGTCCATTTTTTTCTTCATTATGCTTTTTTTTTTGTTGTCTTCTTTGCTTCCTCCTTACCATCTGAGTGTTACATTTCTATTAAGAAGATGAACGCATAGTGTGAACAAACTGTTGGCCTCACCGCACGTTCTTCTTTTATAAATGCCAGCTTGTGTGCTGGAAAAGGCACATGCATCTACAGTGTATATACATATATATATATATATATATATATATCTTTTATACCTGTCACAGTGCATGTGACTACCACACAGAGAAGCATCCATGAGCAGTAAACAGTGTCTGTGCCAACAGTCTTAATGCAGAACATGTAAAAACTATGTTGGTCCACAGTTTGCCTTCAAAATGACTGAAACTGTCACAATTTTACTATTTGTGAGGCATTACATATAGAATATGCATCGGAAAAGAGTCTTCTTTTAGCACAAATTTGTTGGTACAAATGATTTAACCGACCTTTTACATCAGTAAAATCCTTTTAGCTTGTTCAACTGTTACCCACTGAATTACTTTTCACTACTTTTATAGGAAAAATAGGTAGCTTGCTCTGGAATTAGGCTGCCACTCCAGCCATCCATCCATTTTCTATACCCGCTTAATCCAACTGTCGGGTCGTTGGGGGGGGCTGGAGCCTATCCCAGCAGTCATTGGGCGTGCATAGGCTGCCACTTTCAAGCTAAAGTCAATCCAACTGGTTACTGCCAGCGGTTCATGTCAACCTTTGAATATCTGCTGATATATATCTGCTGATATATCTGCTGATACTGCCTCATACACAAAAAGAGTGATTACCTAACCCATAAGCAGGGGTGGAAGTAACGAATTACAAATACTCACGTTACTGTAATTAAGTAGATTTTTGGGTACTTTTATGAGTATTTTTTTCACGTGTATAATTTTACTCATACTTGAGTACAATTTACACCATGGAATCTACTCTGCGACTTTTAAAATCAAAAGTCGCTGCTGAGTTCGCCCACAATTTAGATTAATATTCAAACCGTCAGATTTTTTATTTTTCCAATGCAAATCCTTGTTGGCCGTCAGATCGCGCCCGGGCCGATTAATCTAAGCCGTAATGTAAAGAAAGGCCAGGAACAGGTTCCCAGCTCTCTGTTTACATATAGCAGGAGACCAGGGGTCGGCAGGGGTGGGTGTTTAATACAGGTTACAGGTGAATCCAATCAAACATCCATCGGTTAAAAAGTAATTTATACTCTGAGTAGTTTTGGAGAAGATTTGTACAAATGTTCAGTCCTCTTTCCACCTCTGCTTCCTAACATCTGGAACCAGTCTGCCCATTCTCCTCTGACCTCACACATCAACAAGGCATTTTCACCGTATTTGGTATGTTTATAGAATATTTAGAATATTCATAGAACGTATAAAGCGTACGCACAGCTAACTTTGCGTTAAAACGTTACATTTCAGTACCAGGCACTAGGGGAAATTTCATTTCCGATGTAGGTACCAGATCGGATCGGCTCTGGGTCCATCGTCTGCTGATTACGTCGCACAATATGGCTGAACGCTTGAATGGGAGTTCATTGCGATTGGCTGTAGTAGCCATAGTAACCGTAACTAGGCGCTGTGCGTCGGAGAGTTTTTTTCGCGGTCTTTCGATGATCGGCAGCAGCTACGGAGAGCTTTTACGAAGAAATTACATATTTCCTACAAAATAGTGTGTACCACACCTTGACCACCACTAGCCCCAAAGCTTTCAAATCTAGTTTGTTTAGTTTAATCATTTTGGCCTTTGTTCACTCTGAAGAGAAGCTTCATTTTCAGTTTTGTGTAACGTTTGTGTGCTGAGCAGCAATAACTTCTTTGACGATGTGCGAGTGGACTCCTGCACATACATGTACATAAAACTTGTAAAAGTTGTTCTGTTGGGTATGTGTGTACATATATATAGTCTAAGTAAATAAGACAAATACACACATTGAAAAATTAGCTTAAAGAATTAGCTTAAAGAAATGGCATCCATCTGTCGTGAAAGTCGAATGCAACGTAATTTGTCCGAGCCAATCACAATGTACTCCCATTCAAGGCGTACAGCCATATTGTGTGACGTAATCAGCAGACGACGGGCCCAGAGCCGATCTGGAAGCCGAGCCGAGCTGGTCCGATGACGCGTTAGCGGAAAGCGGAAATTTTCCGTTCCGCCACTAACTCGACAGCGACTGAAATCGAGACTCGTCAGACCAGGCAGCGTTTTTCCAACCTTCTATTGCCCAGTTCTGGTGAGCCTGTGTGAATTGTAGCCTAGAACTATAGTACTTTGTACTTTTACTTAAGTATTGTTTTAACACTTGTACTTTTACTTGTAATTGAGTACAAGCTAAGCAATGTAACAGTACTTGTACTTGAGTACACATTTTCAGAACTCTTTCCACCTCTGCCCATAATATCAGTAAGACTGTTGGTGCAGACTGACACAGATTTAGTATTGAAAGTAGTAACGGGGATATTTTGGTACTAGCAGTTAAGTAGTCGTGGTGGCTGTACGTATGACAGAATTAATAATAGTGTTTCCTTGTATTAGTTCTAGCACCAGGATTAAAGCACTACTTCCTGTTTTTACTATGAAGCATGAAAACTTCAAAGTATTATATTAAATACGCTTAGTTGTCCTTAGAATAAAGTTGGCTAATAAGGACCAATCAGAGAAGAGTAGGCATTAGAGTCTGCCCCCCCCCCCCCGACAGAGAATATTTCAGAGCTTGTGTTAAAGCTCATGTTCTAGCCAAAGGCTGTCAGGCTCCACTGCTGCTGAGGCTGAATTTAAAATCCAGGGAGCCATCAAACAGAACCCATTGTATTACGTTGCGGGTGGACAGTTATTTTTCCTCCTATTCACTGTTGAATCTGGAGAACGGCTTTTGTGCTGTTGGTGGTGTTGGAGGAAGGGTCAAAGCAAGACACGGCTGTCGAAACACAGAGAGCCATCCCTCACGTCTGACTGTAGTGGTTAAAGGGCAGCCATGCTCTTAAAGAAACCATTAGCATTTAGATTTGAGACTCTTCCCCCCACAGAGTAGCAGGGAGTGGCTGCGTCACACCTCAGACTTCTATGCTTTTGAGTGGGCCCAAGTGGCAGCTCCGTAGCCCTGATCAATCTTTCAATATGCCTAAATTGCTTTGGATGACCTCCTCGTGAAGAGACGGGATTGGCCATACTGATTCCCCTCCAATCAATAGCAGATGCTATCATGGCTCATCAACAAAGAACTGTTTTAATGGAGGTCAGGGCATGGAAGATCTAATTCATTTTAATTTGTAAATTGTGGCATGACAAAATTCTAATCAGGACGCTTTTCCTATCAGATATGCTAGACTTCGGAGTCTCTTGCTCTTGTTTCTCCCGCTCTCGACGCTTCTTCTTCCTCAGCCTCATTTGCATTCATGGCCGGCTGTGTGTATCCACACAGGACCGGGAAGCATGAATGTATACATGACATATATTAAATATCAGTCAGCATTGAGTATCACACAGTTTCCAGTGCCGAGTGCTTCCTTCTTAAGGTGCATCGTCTTTTTTTTAGCCGAGTCTCACATACACACCCCCCCCTGCACGTGTTCCACCTCATTAAGTAAAGATTGAAAAGATGACAAATATGACACGTGCAATTTATTATCTTAATTAATTCACTGTCTTCCGTCTGAGACAGGCAGGGCAGTTCTGTCATCTGAAAACTGTTTTTCCTCGGGGTGTTGTCGTGGGAAGCCGGCACTGTGTCGTTTGCCCAGATTAGTGTAAGAGGTGAGCCTTTTCCATCTCCCCTTCCATTTCAGCTAAATTTGTCTCAGCCACAGTAATATGCACCGCGGGACTTTTTTTCCCCCCTCCCCGTGAGCGGAAATGCAATTGGAATGGGACGCGGCCGTCCGTTGTGATTGTGTGCAGATGAACCTGTCTGGCCTTGCACCCAGTGCATGAGTGAGGCCATGCGATGCTCATTGGCTGCGAAGGACGAGGGCAGGTCCAGGGGCCAAGCGAGGCAGCACATTTGCTGGGCTGTGACGAATGCAATCAGGGCTGAAGATCGCCACGCCATTTCAGATGGATTAAACTTCCCCTCAACATGGGAAAAATGGGCCAAAATCTCCCTGTTGCTGTTGGGATACGCAAGGAAATAGGCAGCAATCATTATAGAGAAATAGGCATTGTTCGAAACCGCATAAAGAAATGAAAAACCAATGAGAAACAGGAGTCAATGTTTGTGACTGAAGTGTAAGAAACCAGAAAAGAGCAACATGGACCATCACTAACACGTAAAGAGAAGGAAACAAAGGTCACAGTCGGACAAGGAGACGATGCTGGAGCTTTAGTTTGCTCCAATGAAACATCGGCTGTGTTCAAAACCGCTTCTCCTACTAACTTTTTCAGTTAGTATGCGAGTTTGAGAAAGCGAGAAGTTCCCGGATGCATACTAGATTGGCCGAAATGTATCGTAATGGCTTTCCCTATGATAAAAGGCAACGGGTATTTTATTTTGTGAAAAAATGCGTTGCTCAAAACTGTAAATAGCCGGTATTTTGTCAGGTTTTCAACACATTGGGGATCTAAACGACTACTTTCTCATCTGAAAATGTTTCAAATGTTGCTAAAGTTTACAGAGTTTAGAGCTTAAGTGAAATCAGCTTCAGGCCAGCTGATTTCGGCTCGGGCAGGAGCGAAATGCATTGTGGGTAAACGCTCTGCATACGGTCTGATCGATGAGTAAGCAGTATGGAAGTATGTAGTATGCGGTTTCGAACACAGCCAAAGAAATAGGCCGCAGTCATTATAGAGAAATAGGCTGTGTTCGAAACCGCATACTTCTCCTACTACTCCTACTAACTTTTTGAGTTGGTATGCCAGTTTTAGTAAGCGAGAAGTTCCCGGATGCATACTAGATTCTCCGAAATGTTGGGTATGCATCATGAGGTTACTACTCATACTGAAACTACCCAAGATGCAACGTAACGTTACGTCGCCGATCGTCATTTCCTGTCAAAACGGCAGTTTCAAGCTAGCTACAACGAGTGTAGGTTCACTTCCTGTTTTCAAAACAAAAGCACAAATTGTATCCTAATGGCTTTCCCTATGATAAAAGGCAACGGGTATTTTATTTGGTGAAAATACCGGAAGTGCGTTGCTCACTGCGGCTAGCTTTAGTAGCACCAAATTCGTGGGAACAAAATTGTAAACAGCCGGTATTTTGTCAGATTTTCAACACGTTGGGGATCTAAACGACTACTTTCTCACCTGAAAATGTTTCAAATGTTGCTAAAGTTTACAGAGTTTAGAGCTTAAGAGAAATCAGCTTCAGGCCGGCTGATTTCGGCTCGGGCAGGAGCGAAATGCATTGTGGGTAAACGCTCTGCATACTGTCTGATAGATGAGTATGTAGTATGTAGTATGGAAGTATGTAGTATGCGGTTTTGAACACAGCCACATTCAAGTCAAAGATTGTGCTCGTTTAGAGGAAGAAAATTGGCCCTGATGCAGCCTAAACTGGTGGATTTCTTTGGGAGGGATTGGGCTGAAACACTCTGTTCAAGGTCTGTTGTTTTCTCCCCATCGGTTGTAACACAGAAATCCATGAGTGAATTATGGAGAATAATTATTGATGAGAGCCAAGGGCATTATGCTGGCCTGAGAAGAGAAGCTTCAGAAGCGAGCAGCACAAACTCCCCCCCCCCACCCTTCCTCCGTCTTCACTCTCGAGTGTCCCCATTGATTTATCAGGACTCTATTTTTAGTTGCACGTGGAACAGTAATGGATTTGTGGGAATTAACAATGATTCATGCGGAGCTAATATTGTAGATTTCAGAGGCTTGATTAATGCTGGAGGAATTCACTGCGTCAACTCCCCCAATTATTTATAACATTTCTCACACTGCATAAACACAGATGCTTGTCAGGGAGAGGCTTGTTAGAGGGGCAGGTGTGTTTGCTCTGGTGTCACACCGCAAACTGTAAGAGCATCTAATGGGCTGCCAGTGATGATACTTTACCTTTGAGCTCTGATTTATATGGAACAAATGTTTTCAGTGCCTGCTGTTAAGATTAAAAATGCAAAGCCGTAAAAGTCACTCTTGTGGCTGTCCATTTGTGAGGTTTTTCTTTCCAACCAGAATAGATCTGATTTAATTCAATTTAGTTGTGAAGGCATGACGTCTGACCTGCAGCTTCAAGCAAGATTTACAGCTTTTTTTTCTCACATTTCCTAATTATTTTCGCCAAGTGTATTATTAGTTTGTGTCTAAATTGCAGGCTTTTTGGCACAAGAAGAGACGGGACCAGCTTTGAACAGCAAAGCCCTCTTTTTTTTACGCCTAAAGCCACTGTGCAGATTGGTAAAATGGATCCACGGTTGCCTTAGTACCTGCAGGCTGGTGCTCCTGTCGGTTTCAAAGCCTCTGTGGGAGACGCTTCGCTGTGTAAATGTGTTCTTAAATCTCGTTTCCGGGCTTAGCTCACGCACGCAGTCCACTCGGATGTCACGTTTACGTCACTTCTGATCAGAGCTTTGGGTCATAAATACCAAACGTGAAGCTGTCGACTCTTTTATGAAGATGGTACAACAAAATTCACAATGTTGGTGGGTGTTAACAGTCAGTGGGGTCACATGGCACTGAAAGGATCGGATTATTGGCTAAATTACAATAAGAATGAGTTATTAAGTGCATGTAGACACCTTAATCTGACTAAGAACTGGATCGGATCGGATTCAGACCCCGAGATAACTGGGTTGAAAGTCACTCTAAACCTGCTTGTAGACGCTGAAGCACGTGGTGAATCAGACTTTGCGTTCTGCGCATGCTCCAGATGTTTTCCCGGGGTCGTGACCCGGAAGTCAAAGGAGACGATATTCCTGTTGTTGTCGCCGTCAGAAAGAAACAAACAACGCGATGGAGAACGCTCCGTTGGGTATCGAGTTTGTGCAACAAGCAGCTCATCACAGAGCAAATGTAGAGGGACGTAGCTTCATCTGGCTCTGCGTTCTCCATCTTTCTCCAATGCCTGAGTTTGTTGTTGTTGTTGGTGGTGAAGAGGTCAACAGGAAGTGGCTCTATTAGCAACAGCTGGAATGGGTACAGCGCCACCTATCACACCGGGGTATGACACGCTTTGTGCCTCTGATCCCATTCATTCACCGCCATATATCCAAGGAGAATTACCCTTATAACTCATTCTTATTGTAATTTGGCCAATTATCTGATCCTTTCAGTGCCATGTGACCCCGCTGAGTGTTAATTACAGTCGGTATGTCAGGAAATCAAAGCAGAAACTAAGCACATGAGTTAGCCTGTCACTGTTGGTAAAGAATGCAAAAATATTTAGGCATCTTAATTACTTGGTTAGGTTTATCAGCTCAGAATTTCCTGGAAAATGCTAACTGGGTTTTGGCTCTGATCTTGATGGATAAATCAAGCCGCTCTGACTTAAATATGTGAAATTAGCTTGTTCGGCTCCAGTTGGAGAAGGGGACGCTCGTTGCTCGCTGTGGTGCGTAGCTTCAACACATTTAGTCCTTCCATCACATAATGTGAGCTTTTTTTGACATGAAGCTGTGCGACATCCCATATCAGCAACATCATTTCTGAACATCTTCTTACCCCCTGCTGCGTCCTGTGAGCAGAGTTCCAGCCTCGTTTTGCTGTTGATGAAGGTAGTCCGGCTAGTTGGCTGGGGTTTAAAAAATAAAGCGTTTTGCTTCTCAAAACAATATGCGTTCAACAGAGTAATACATTTGCATCACAAAATCGTTCTCCAGGAAAAAGTCAGACCTCACAATCTCTTGGTCCTATTTTCTCTCCATTCGTATCACTTCGAGTTGTTCACAAATCTGATTTTAATTATATTTCCATATATAATGTATATCTGTACCGATTTCTATGTAATTCTATCTTTTTATCCTTTTTCTTTTCTTAAGAATCAAACTGGATAAAACCTACTGATGCATGTTTTATTGTTTCTCTACAGAAACTTTACGTTGAATAACTGTGATTAATGGATTCACGGTTTTTGTATGTTTTTTAGATCCTTTGTGAGGAGCTATTACACATCCTAATAAATCTAAAACACTGTCAGGTGTGTTTACATGCCAGGAAACATGATAAAAACAGATTTGGGCTTGTGGTCTGAACGAGGTTTAATTTAATCAGCTGCACACAGAGGAACCTGTGAATTTAAATAAGTGTGTGAGGTCCGCCGTGTGAAGAGAGTGCTGCAGGAAAAAGGCTTTAGGCCACTAAGAAAACTGACTGTATAGATCATTTCAATGAGGGTAGACCAACAGTGTTTTTCCACTTCTCAGCTCCAAGCATTTATTTATATATTTATATTAGGGTTGGGCAACCATTAAAATGTTTAATCTAATTAATCACATGATTTCCCTGATTAATCACGATTAATCGCATTTGTACGCAGAATCCAAAAATGAATCCAAAAGTAGCGTATAGCTTTTAGCATTTAGCTTTATTTTAAATGTGCTGCCATTAGAATGAAAGTGCCATAACATTTGTTGTGCAAACACACTTTTAACATCAGCATCTTTCTGTAGTTTTTATGTAGAAGCCTCGCTCCACTGTCTGTTTCCTTGAATGACTTGCTGCTATCAGTTGTGTGTTTTGCCTTTAAGTGATATTTTAGACTGGAACTACTACGCTGAGAAGACAATTCAACTTGGCAGTGTTTACAGATGACTTTGGTTCTGTCGACTCCGCCGTCTGGAAGAACTTTAAAATGAAAATGGCCGAGTAAAAGTTCCGTACCCTTCTCCATGTTTGGTGGATCCGCCGAGACTTTCTTTTCCGGTTCCACAGCAGACAGCAACAGACTTTTACAAAATAAAAGCCTGTGAGCAACAGACTTTTACAAAATAAAATAAATAATGAAACAGGGGTGGTCGGTGGCGTAGTGGGTTGAGCAGGCGCCCCATGTACAGAGGCTATAGTCCTCACTGCAGCTGGTTCGAGTCCCACATCGGACGGCCTTGTGCTGCGTGTTGTTCCCCCTCTCTCGGCCCCCTGTTTCCTGTCTCTCTGAACTTTCCTATCCATTAAAGCCACAAAAGCCCCCCCAAAAAAAAGCATTAATGCGCGATAAAATATTTATCGGCGTTAAATAACATTAATGTTAATATATATTAATATATATGTATATGCATCTGTATATATGTGTGTGTAAAGGACAATATCCTCAGAGTAAAAGACTGAACTCCCAATAATGAGCACTTTCTTGAGGCAAACATAATCCACTCTGAAGTATCAAGTTTGTTTATTTGAATCTGTGGCTTGAATCTGGAGGAAGTAATTCCAGAGTTGTTTCCCCGACAGACGCTTAAAGAGCCAACAGACAAATTCAAATAGTCACGAATGAAGGAGGAGAGATTAGCGATTTGCATTGTCTGAAGTGAAATTGGTTTGAGTGTGTGTGTGTGTGTGTGCAGGAGCTTTGCTTTCTGCTTTGCTTTCTGCTTCGCTGTCAGTCGTGTTGTTTGTGAGGCGCTGGAAGCAGCCATGTTGGCCACTGCTGCCTCTGTTAGGACAACACCAGGTGTCACTTCTTCTCTCAGGCTTACATCTCACACAGCCTCCCCCCCCAAAGCTGTTCTCTGTGAGGTGGGAGTCCTCGCAGCACAACATTAACCTCGCCCGGGAACTCTTGTTGTTTACAACCGAGCACAAAAAGCCACCCCGCATCAGTGTTGAGTTCATGAAGGCTATTATGAACGTTTTCTTATTAGTTCGGCCTTGCGAGTGATTATAACACCTCCACGCTGTCTGGTGGGGAAGCTCCGGCTCTCCCGTTGTGTCAATATGTTTCCTCTATCTGTTCTGTGCCATTAATGTTTAATCCAATCAGCCTCCTTACATCCACATTCAAACAGTGTCTCTTTGACCTTCTGCTCAAATGAGAAGAAATTGGGCATAATTACTGAAGCTGAAATGGGTTTCTGACAGTTTTTGGATGCCTACGGTGTGTATTAATGGCTGTGGTGATGAATGCATGTGACAAGTGGACTTAACTGTTTGTGGCGTATGTGCTTATTCGATGTCGATCTGAACATGTGTTAAGGAGCATTCTGGTGCTTTTTCTGTTATAATTTACAACTTTAATGTTGCTGAGGCCTGTCCAACTCCTGCCAGTAAGAATTCTTACTGTCGTCAGGACGTTTAAATGCTATTTTCCAGCTGCTCCTACCCAGCGCCGGTTTGTCTTATACATCCACAGCATTGTTGTTGTGCAAACCTGAATTATTACTGCAGTTTGGCTTGTTGTTTTAAGTAAACTCTGACTCTGAAAGGACTGTTTGTCAGTGTCGTTGGTAAATGAACAAAGGTGTGAAGCACATTAACATAAATGAGTCATATGAACGAATGGTGTCTCTTTAACAGGTTGATGAAGCCATTAATGCATATCTGTTGTCTGAAAAGGGTTTAAATAATGCATAAAGCTCTTTTTTTCTCCCTTTATTTTCTTATATTTGACAGCCGAAATGTTTTCTTTTTTTTTTTAAAACAATAACCAGTCGATGAAGATGACATATTTGTGTTCCTCCAGTTTTTATTTATTTTTTTTTTATTGAAGATTTTCACAATATACATAATACAAACGGTGTACTGTATCTAGTCTAATCCCCAGTATCCACCCATCGTACCCGCCAGACCCAACAGAGAGAGACGCAAACGAAAAAACAAAAAAGACAACAACAAAACAAAAGAAAAACAAACAAGAAAACAAAAACAAACACAGCACAAAACAAGTCTATGGGGTTACATTCTCTGCTTCCATTTTTTTCTACAAATGTCAAGAAAGGCTGCCAAACTGCAAAGAATCTCTGAGCAGACCCTTGGAGAGAGTATCTGATCTTCTCTAGTTTAAGATGTTGCATAATCTCTTTGACCCAATGAGAATGCGTAGGGGGGAGAGGGTCTCTCCACCTGAACAGTATAAGTCTCCTGGCCAACAAGGTGCAAAAGGCCAACATGTTGCACTTATAATTACTGAGACGTACACATTGCGGTGCAACACCAAATAGGGCAACAAAGGGGGAAGGATCCACCGGCTCTTCTAGCACTTTAGAGAAAGTCTTGAAAATAGATTGCCAGAAATGATATAGTCTTGGACATGTCCAGAACATATGTAATAGACTTGCAGGAGCTTGCTTGCATCTATCGCATGTAGGGTCCAACTCCGGTCTAATTCTAGACGACCGAACTTTCGACCAGTGAAGTCGGTGTACTATCTTGAATTGCACAACAGCATGCCGTTGAAAAATGGACGATGAGTGAATCCTTTGGATAATTTTCTGCCAGATTACATCTGGGATCTGCACATTTAAATCCTCTTCCCATTTGTGTTTGAGGTGATCTAAAGTTGTCAGATTATGTAGATTGAGAAGGTTATATAATAGATATCCTACCTATAATCTGCCTTAAATCTGTCCTTAACTTGAAAATAGAATCTAACAGAGATGGGGGGGGGAAGGGGAAACAATTGGAGTGTGAAGTTATAAAGTTCCGCAATTGTAGATATCTATAAAAATGAGGCCAGTTTTCAATTTTTTATTTGTAGGAACAGAGGGAGAATGGTGCTGATGATATGCTACATATAGCACATGCTGTGCAGCCATCATCGCTACATATGAGATATAGAAAGTAGTCAAACTAAAACATGTGATTTTCATCTTTTTCTTAACTAAATGTACATTAAAACTCATCAGTTACACATTCGTGCATTTGAATTAGCTGGAAGGAAAATAATCAGACGCTATCCTACATCCGTGGCTCAGTGGTCAGAGCGGGTCATCCATATAACCTGAAGGTTGGCGGTTCGATTCTCACTGCTCAAAGATTGCTGAACTGACAGCTGGAGGCCGAGGTGCCCTTGAGCAAGGTTACCACTGTCCCACGGCACATGTATACGGCATCTGTTTCCCTGAACTGTAATGTATTGTGTATTATTGTAAATACATGTAGATGCATGTAAATTTCTCCTGGTTGGGTTAAATGCGCACCTGAACATGCACATGCACGTGCACGGGGTCACACTCATAGAGACAGATGCCATAAACAGTGGAGCGGTGGGCAGCCATTCCCAAGGGCACCTCGGGGTCGACTGCCACCCCTCCAGCTGTCGGTTCACCAGTCGGAATCGAACCGCCAACCTTCTGCTTATTGGACGAGAGGTTCCAACCCGGATGGGTTAAATGCGAAGGAGTGATTTTTGTGTATCTACATGAAAATAAAGTCGCGTTGGGGGATTCTCTTCTCTGAACAAAGGGGGAAATGTTCCACGAATGCTGGAGAAGACAACAAATCTGGGATGAAAGCTGCCCGTGGGTGGAAGTCTGCAGGAGGAATTAAACGCCAGCGAGTTCACGTCTGGGTCACGAGATATTAAGCAGCCCTTTGAGATGCCTCGGATCCAACTATCACTCGTTAAATTCTGTGTTTCTGTATTTCTGAATTCTTCCCAACACGAGCACCGACGAGTGAAAGAGGGAAACTTTTGAGCTCGATATTAGCTGCTTGTTATGTGCAGGAAAACACGACACAGATTTATTTTCAAAAGCACTTGTCTAACAATATTGCACTTGTGCTTTTCATACCTTTCGCACAGCTATTACAGTTTGCCAGGCTGAAGGCACTGAATAATGAGAATTTGCCACTTCTAAACTAAACACCGTGACATGGCCCTGCTCCCCTGAGTTACACCGAGATTATATTATTTTGAAAAATATCTCTTTTTATGTGTATCAAATGGTTAATCCAAAATATTAAAAAAGCAGTAGCTTGACAGTTACGGCTATTAAACCAATTCTGCAGGAAAAAGGAGAGTTGGTTGCATGTGAACACCACCGAAAAAAAGCCTCCAGAAACTGCAGCTCCCTTTAAACCGAGCGATGATTATGTTACTTAAGCCTTTCTGCGATGTGTTTTTTCTCATTAATTCAGACCGTTTGGAAGTTTGACTTTAATGCCGTCCGTAAATAAACAGGAAACTGTACTTAGATGGTTTAAAAGCAGCATGTGCTGCCTATCAAACAATCCTGTGGAGTTTGTTTATGTTTGCAGGAGCTAGCATGAGTTCTGAAAGCATTAAAAATTAGCTGAGATAAAATCTCTCTAACGACATGTCGTGTGAGGGAAAAGCATCAGAGAAGCAACTAAAGACTAAGTCCTGCATTAAAGTCATTAGATTTCTAAACTTAAGTGTGGATGCAGCATTTTTGAGGAATTTGAAATTGAAATTGCTCCCTGTGTTGCACTTTAAAGTCCACTGTATATAAAATCTGAGTTTTAAATAAACCGGAGCAACATAATGATGTAAAAGTGAAGTATTTTCTTCTTAAATCTTGTGGAACAGAAGTATTAGATGACATAGCATAAGCAATGTTTTCTCTGTTTTCTCCCATTGGTCCTTTTTCGACCATGTGACCAACGGCGCACATCAGAAATGAGGCACCAGGCGGTTTTGAGCCGTTCTCACATGGTCACATGGTTGAAAATGGAGGAGCTGCACAGAACAGCGTGTGATTGGGGTCGTTTCTACACAGAGAGGTTAAAACTGTGCATTCTGTATGAAACGCGTCCTGTTTGACTTCTTTCAATGCTGCAGCGCCTCATACATGAAGACTCATGGCCTTTGTTTGTGTTAGCATACGGGTCTCACACAGCTGCATTCAGGTGGTGTCCTCCAGATTATCTGGTTGGATTTTGCATTCCTAAATGCTGTCTTCAGCTGGTCCTGCTCACCGCTGGCTGTAGCTGGCTGTAGATTAAGATCCGATTTATTGGTCATGAAATTTGTCCTCCACTTTTAACCCATCCAGGTTGGCACCTGTTGACACGCACATGCACAGGGTCACACACTCAGAGACAGATGCCAAACTGGAGCGGTGGGCAGCCATGAAGCGCCCGGGGAGCATGGGGGCACGGTGCCTTGCTCAAGGGCACCTCAGCCGTGACAAGGAGGTGGACTGACACCCCTCCAGCTATCAGTACCACCAATCTTTTTCTTTGAGTGGCGAGAGTGGGAATCGAACCGCCAGCCTTCCGGTTATTGGACGACCGACTCTAACCACTGAGCCACGGCCGCCAAGCTGGCTGTCTGTAGCTGTCTGTAGCTGGCTGTAGCTGGCTGTAGCTCGATGTAGCTGGCTGTAGCTGGCTGTAACTGGCTGTAGCTGTCTATAGCTGGCTGTAGCTGTCTATAGCTGGCTGTAGCTGTCTATAGCTCGCTGTAACTGGCTGTAGCTGGCTGTAGCTCACTGCAGCTCACTGTAGCTGGCTGTTGCTCGCTGTAGCTGGCTGTAGCTGTCTGTAGCTCGCTGTGGCTGGCTGTGGCTGGCTGTAGCTGGCTGTCGCTGGCTGTAGCTGGCTGTAGCTGTCTGTAGCTGTCTGTAGCTGGCTGTAGCTGGCTGTAGCTGGCTGTCGCTGGCTGTAGCTGGCTGTGGCTGGCTGTAGCTCGCTGTAGCTGGCTGTAGCTCTCTGTAGCTGGTTGTAGCTCACTGTAGCTCACTGTAGCTGGCTGTAGCTGGCTGTAGCTCGATGTAGCTGTCTGTAGCTGGCTGTAGCTCACTGTAGCTCCCTGTAGCTGGCTGTAGCTGGCTGTAGCTGGCTGTAAATGGCTGTAGCTGTCTGTAGCTGACTGTAGCTGGCTGTAGCTGGCTGTAGCTGGCTGTAAATGGCTGTAGCTGTCTGTAGCTGGGTGTCGCTGGCTGTAGCTCCCTGTAGCTCCCTGTAGCTGGCTGTAAATGGCTGTAGCTGTCTGTAGCTGACTGTAGCTGGCTGTAGCTGGCTGTAAATGGCTGTAGCTGGCTGTCGCTGGCTGTAGCTGTCTGTAGCTGTCTGTAACTGGCTGTAGCTGGCTGTAGCTGTCTGTAGCTGTCTGTAGCTCGATGTAGCTGTCTGTAGCTGGCTGTAGCTCACTGTAGCTCCCTGTAGCTGGCTGTAGCTGGCTGTAGCTCACTGTAGCTCCCTGTAGCTGGCTGTAGCTGGCTGTAAATGGCTGTAGCTGTCTGTAGCTGTCTGTAGCTGTCTGTAACTGGCTGTAGCTGGCTGTAGCTGTCTGTAGCTCGGTGTAGCTGTCTGTAGCTGTCTGTAGCTGTCTGTAGCTATCTGTAGCTATCTGTAGCTGTCTGTAGCTGTCTGTAGCTATCTGTAGCTGGCTGTAGCTGTCTGTAGCTCACTGTAACGCGCTGTAGCTGTCTGTAGCTCGATGTATCTGGCTGTAGCTGTCTGTAGCTCACTATAGCTGGCTGTAGCTGTCTGTAGCTCACTGTAGCTGTCTGTAGCTGGCTGTAGCTGGTTGTACCTCACTGTAGTTGGCTGTAGCTGTCTGTAGCTGGCTGTAGTTGGTTGTAGCTCACTGTAACTGTCTGTAGCTGTCTGTAGGTGGCTGTAGGTGGCTGTAGCTGGTTGTAGCTCACTGTAGCTGTCTGTAGCTGTGTGTGGCTGTCTGTAGGTGGCTGTAGCTGTCTGTAGCTGTCTGTAGCTCACTGTAGCTGTCTGTAGCTGTCTGTAGCTCACTGTAGCTGTCTGTAGCTGTCTGTAGGTGGCTGTAGCTGTCTGTAGCTGTCTGTAGCTCACTGTAGCTGTCTGTAGCTGTCTGTAGCTCACTGTAGCTGTCTGTAGCTGTCTGTAGGTGACTGTAGCTGTCTGTAGGTGACTGTAGCTGTCTGTAGCTCACTGTAGCTGTCTGTAGCTGTCTGTAGGTGGCTGTAGCTGTCTGTAGCTGTCTGTAGCTGGCTGTAGCTGGCTGTAGCTGTCTGTAGCTCACTGTAGCTGGCTGTAGCTCACTGTAGCTGGCTGTAGCTGGCTGTAGCTGGCTGTAGCTCACTGTAGCTGTCTGTAGCTCACTGTAGCTGTCTGTAACTAGCTGTAGCTGGGCTGTAGCTGGCTGTAGCTGGCTGTAGCTGTCTGCCAGGCAGCTGTTTTTTTGAGGAATCCTCACCATGTCTCCTGGGCATCAAAGCTGGTACATTTTTCAGGAGTTTTGCAGCTCGTCTCTCTGAGAATTTCAAAGTGGGACACGCTATCACTCCAGGTCATTCCCGGGATCTCGGTGTGCCTCGGGGACTCGATGTGACAGTTGTAAGTTAATAAAGCTTCACAGCTGCGGAGATGAAGATGCTTTGGTTGATGCTGACTTACATGGAAAGATGTAGGATTCTTATTATGAGAAATAAACACCTCTGGGGTATCCTAAATGCATCTGATGCTTGTTGGACTTGGCTTTTGACCTCATTATCTACACGGCTGTGTTCAGAGGGGGCTCTGCTCAGACAGCTGAGCAATAATGGATCTACTTAGTTAGTCAACACAGCCGCGTGCACAGCTGAGCTGAGCGACGATTAGAACCCAACTTGGCCGGTTAACTCGACCCCCATCCAGGAGCATGATGGATTTAATGTCATGTGCCACCACGCTGTGGACTGAGACTTCTGGTGCTTCAAAGTTCAGCTGAAACTCACTGAAGTTACTTGAATAAAACCAGGATTTTATCAGAGCAACAGTCCAGAAATGCTTTGAGACCACGAGTAGACGTGCAGGCACACTTTCTGATGCATTTAGCCGTCTGTTTGGCACTGTTTTTACATAAAGAAGCAAAAAGATGGAGCTTTGGAGTCTATTTCAGTCTATTTCAACCGGAATAACCTGTTCACTTGCATTTCAAACATCCAGTTTTGGTCGGACTAGCACAATAATTCGCTTTAATTAGAGTTTTTACAATACTTGTTACTTTTTTAACTGCTGCCGACTATCAGCCCCACTCTCACTGCCACACGACAAGAAAAAAGCTGTTTACTCGAGTAATACAACATTTTTTTTTACTTGGTTAATTCCCACCACGGGCTCTGCCGCTCTGCTGTTTAATAAAAGCTGTAATCGAATCTAAAACTTATGAGATGTTACAAACCGCAGCTCTTGTCAAAGCAATGGTCTCTATTAGTGACCGTGTCTCATTGTGAGTGTTGGGGCTCATTTATCACATGTTGGCAGCTATTTCTGCCGCGCTAAAGCAAGCGCACGAGCAGCTGGAAGCAGGATCTACGGGGTTTTCTGTCTAAATAAGAAAAAAATGCAGAAATCACCTGAATGCCACTGATTGTGGTGTCCTCATATGTTTCAGCAGAGCAGTAATCGATGGCGAGCGCAGGCCCATTTCGGTGTATTCTTCCACAGCTGTGGGATGAAGAAGAACACACCACACCTGTGTTCTGTAAACCAATAAAAGGGTTTTCCTCTAATAAATATAGGATTCTAAATGAAGAAGCACGTGTTTTTTTTTTTAGGCCATTTTCACCTAAAGAACTAAAGTTGTGCTGAAATGAGATAACAGTAAGGGAGATGTAAGCTTTTAGCTCAAAATTGATTCAGTAAGGTTCCTGTAATACCTTTTTCCCCCCCGACTCGTAGCCGTGCGAGCATGCTCCATATGTCGTTGTTTTTGGGGTGCAGAGATTGGTCCGTTCTGGGCCGTTTTTTTGCGAATGGTAGGAGGCAGGGGTGCAGTGGGAGACAAACAGCCCGAGGCTGGGTTCAGGAGAGGCTCGCTGGTTTGTTCGATTAAAGAACGGCTTTAATTAAATTTCTCTTGTTAAGGTTGTTGAATTGCAATATTTATGCAGGATAATACAAACCAAACAAATGGAAAATGTGTCCTTTCAGCTGGTGACGGGTAAAATATACCGAGTTGCAACTTTGCAAAGTCTTAAAATGTTTTTAAGTCGTCATGACCTTGAGAAAGCCCTAATAAGGTCAAGGTCAGACTGTTGCAATGCGCTTCATGTGGGCGTCTCCCGGTCTTCTCTCAGCCGCCTTCAGCTGGTGCAGAACGCTGCTGCTCGTCTTTTATCCAACACCAACAGACGTGTGCACATCACTCCTGTTCTTAACTCCCTCCATCGGCTTCCTGTCCTTTATAGAACTGATTTTAAACTTTTAATGTTGGTTTTTAAAGCTCTTAACGGCCTCGCCCCGTCGTATTTATCTGAGCTTTTAACAGTCCTGGTAGAGCTCTGAGGTCAACAGATCAGTTTCTGCTGGAAGTGCCCAGGTCAGAATACAAACCCTGGGGTGAGCGAGCCTTTTCCCAAAGCTGCCCCCAGGCTCTGGAATAAGCCCCCCGTCCAGCTGCCTCTTATTTCTGACCCGGGCCTCTTCAGATCTGGGCTAGAAATCTACTTTTTTTTTTTCAAACTTTTTATATTTTTCATTAACCATTTTTTACAAACATACACAATTCACTCTTTGTCCCGTTTCACATTTTACATCTTATTACTATCATATCTACACAGACCATTTTAAACATTTTAACCTACCGTACATATACCGGCCGTCTATTCCGACTAACGTAAGTCCTCGATATAGGCAAAAGTAAACAAGAATATATTTCTCTCAAATATCCATTAACCTCACTCAGAGATTATAGTTACCTTTAACAACATCTATGACCATGTAAATACGCATTAATTACGGAACCACAGTGAACATCGGAAAACTAAAAACTAAGGTAATAAAGATGCATAACACCAACTAAACTAAAAAAATAAATAAATGAAAATAAATAAAAAATAAACCTAAACCTGCTTATTTAGGATTGCTTTTAAAACCCAGTAGCATGATGGCACTTTTATCTTAATTTATCTTAATCGATTTTGTTGTATTTTATTGCTTTCACTGTTCTTTTATTGTTTTTAATTTGTTTTTACTTCTTCTTCTCTTTATTCATTACCTGCTGTAAAGCACTTTGGTACACCGTAAGGATTGTCTGTAAAGGGCTGTAGAAATAGAGTACATTTACCAATACATTTAATAGTGTAACGTATGACGTTAAAGTTGTTGGTTATTTAGCTTGAGCAGCAGATAAAGTACAGAATCTCCCTGTCTGCCCTTGTGAAGCAGCATGAAACCTGGCTGAGAAGCAGGAAGGAGTTGGAAGCCGGTCTCCCGTCACCTGGTCACTCAGACCAGCAGACAGCACTGGCAGTCTGTCCACTCGTCTCATTTCCATCCCCTTGGCACGCTGGGTAATAGAGATCAGTAATTGGTTGCTATAAATCCTGGCCGAGGACAAGGTGGGTCAGAACGGGCTGATTACTTAGGCATTACAGTCAATCTAAGCAAGTCCTTGAATTGAAATATTTGGTGAGGTGGATTCTCATTATCGGGCTCAGTGCATGCATGCGTTTGTGGGAAAGAGGAAGGGCCAAGGTCCCCTTCCCGTCCCCTTCCCGTCCCCTGTTGCAGGATGACATTACGCGACGCTCCGATGCCCTCAGCCGCGCGGACTCGTAAACATCACAACAAATTTATTTACCTCATTCTCCCACAGTTTTACAAGAATGTTTTTTTGAGATTGTCAGAATGGTTTCTCGGCGCTTTCTTGGAGCTTTAACCCTCCTGTTGTCTTTGGGGGTCAAAAGTGACCCACTACCTAACAAAATACCTTAAACTATCTTTTTCCAACTTGAAATTTTATGACTTTTCCTAAAGGGACATTAGAAAAAGTCATACATTATTTTTGTTTATGTTTCCATGTGGGCTGTACACCACTAGGGTACAAAGATTGTCTTATGGGTCATTTTTGACCCGTGAATTATAAAAATATTTAAACAACAGAAAAAAGTTCACTGTTTTTTTCCCTTTCAATATAATTAATTCAGAAGTAATTACTTCACATTTATATAATAGCAATAATAAACCTTTATTATGTAAAAGAAAACTGAGAAAACAAGAAAACTGTTGGTCCAACTGACAGTTGGTTTGTGGTAAAAAAAAAAAAAAAAGAAAGTGTAAACCTGAAAACTGGTGATTGTCTTTTTGTATTGTGTAACAAAAAATACATGATAAAAAATGTGTTGAAGTGAGTTGAATAGATAAATAACAGGTGGTTTCATCATACAGAATAGAATTAAAATTCAATTAAGTTGCTGTATTTCGGGGCTTTGGTAGGGCGGGGCATTTTTGACCTATAGGACAAGGGGAGTGAACACAATGTTAAGACCACACAAGGGTTAAGACTCCTGGATGGATTTCGGACCTCTGTCTGACATTCTCTGGGGTGGGGGGGGGGGTCGGTCAGTGTTCAGATTCAGTCTGCAGCAGAAGAACGAGCCCGACTCCGTCTCGAGGAATCCGCCTGCATCGCGCCTGTTTATCTGTTCGTGTCGCCAGCAAACAAGCTCTCAAGGTGATTAGCTCTGTCATTTAACATGAAGCAGATTGATGGCTATGTGGTGAGATGCACCTTTGTGTTATTTTTCATCTGGGAGTCTATGAGCCTAATCCATTTTAAGCTTCTCAGTGTAAAAAAAAAAAAAAGGTCTATGGAAGATGAATTAGGGTGTAAAGCTGAAGTCTTTCTCAGCATTCTATCCAGCTGAAGGTGTGACTTACTGGATTATGGGAACAGTAGTTTCTGCTCCAACCCCTTTAACTTCTCCCATTGGGCCTTTTATTCTCCCGTCTATTTTCGTACTTTCTCGCCCTGTATCCAGAACACATCGGCACATTCTGACTATGAATCATGGGCGTCGCACCCGTGGGGGATGGCGGGTGTTTCGACACCCCCACTTTTACAGCAAGATTAATTCACCTTTTTGAATTTTCAATGACCAAATAAAGTTTTAACAAATCCCAAACAAGGTTTTAATGAATCTACAGCCTCTTTAGAATACTTCCATCCAGATTTGAGCAGTCTAACTATTGTAGTTTCCATACAGAACCTAGTTTAGTGTGATCAAAATGCAAAAAATGCAGTAAAATGGCCCTGTTCTGCATTTTTACAAATCAGAAAAAGATTTCACAAATCCCAAACAAAGTTTTAATGAATCTATAGCCTCTTTAGAATAATTCCATCCAGATTTGAGCAGTGTAACTATTGTAGTTTCTATACAGGACCTAGTTTAGTGTGATCAAAATGCAGTGAAATGGCCCTTTATGCCCATCCATTTAATTTGCGAATCGGATGCCAACTTCAGCGTCCTGTCTCTGGGCTTGATGTGGCGCTCACCTGCCCCCCCTGGAACACCCCCACATTTAAAATCACTGCTCCACCCCTGCTATGAATCTCTAAATCACGAGTTTCCCCTTCTCTGTGCCGTCAGTGCTCAAAGAGTCTTTAATTCGCACTCTTCAAAGTCATTTTGTCTGAGAAAATAAAATCAGCCCCAAAAATGTAAAACTCGCGTCATGAATAGCAATGCGGGCTCGGGGTCCCCAAATATGAGCTAAGTGAGCAAATGTGATAAATTAACTTAGCATGCATTTAGCTGAGAGGAAGAGGAAAAAGATACATGACACGTTGATGGTATAGCAGCAGTGCAAAACCCTGCAGTGTGAAGTGTTCCCACTCAGAGAAGCACTCGAGCTAGCATCATCCCTCGACTCCTATAACAGCATGCTACTTCACTTAGCAGCCTCCATTTGGGATGCAGCACAAACACTGTTTTAGCGCTTTTATCTTAATGCACTGCAACACTCTGTGGCTGTAAAGGCATGATTATTTTACAGAGAGAGAGCAGCCGCGTGCGTTTAAACAAGACTTATTTAGGCGGAAAAGTTAGCGCCAAGCTAACCACTCAAGGGCAGATGGCCTTTGTGATTCTCACTGCTTGTTCGCTTCATTTTGCTAAATGGACTCTTTGCATATATTTTAATACAACACTAATTCTTTGCATCATTATCCCAGTTCAAACCGTAATATCCTACTGAGTGTGTTTACTGTTTTGGAGAGCAGTTTATCTGCCAGATACCAGACTGTTGTCACTTTAACCATCTGCTCGCTGGTTTAGCTGTAAAATACTCCACAAGGGAAAAAAAAAAACCCAACACATTGGATGTTTAAAGGGATCGCAGTGAAGTTGGATTACTTATTTAAAAATGTAATGCAGTGTGCGACTCATATGGTGACAATGGGGGGGGGGGGGGGGGGGGGCTTTGCAAGTTAAAAGAGTAAAAGGATTAATATAAATAGAATGCATTAGAGGTGAAGCATGAAAATGCACCGTAAAGCATCTTTATTGGAAAACAATTTAATTGAATTGGATTAAAAATGATCAAATGGTCCCCAAAGAGAAGTTATATTTGATATATTATCAATATTTGATATATTTGTCAGAGTTTGGAAGAAAAATGAAAGAAAAACTAACAATAAATAGTCGTTGGAGAGTCTTTACGTGGGGGGCAGGGATGACTTCCTGTGTTGGTCTTTATTCCAGTTTTATTCTAAGGAAGATCAAGCTGAGCGCTTGGGTTTTTGCTTATTTTACAAAATAAAAGCCTGAAAAAAAGTGTTTAAAAGAAAATCAAATTTAAATAAAACTATAAAAATATCAGTGGCAACAGGTCTATATAAAAAAAAATATAAAAATATATAAAATATTTATCGGCGTTAAATAAAAAACGAGTTAACGCCCCTAGTTGTAATATTTATGATTACGGATAAATGTTTCAACCTGTTATTTGTTGCTCATTTAGGGGGATGGAGTCGTAATTATGGGGGTTAACCCCCCCCCCTGTAATTCTCACTATGGGCATATGAATCCTGTCAGCTTTGCGGTCAGGGCAGGTGTGGAAGCGAGCTGCCACACCCCATCTGATTGAATGTGAAAGGATGAAGCGTCTGTCACCCTGGACTCTGAGGCATGTTCTCACACTTTAAGAGGCCACTGATTTAATGGAGGCGCGGCGTCGGCGCTGACCTCACCCCGTGATGTCTTCACAGCTTAATGCCCCAACATGTGACAACCACAAACCCGCAAGACAAAACAGTAAAGCAGGAAGATGGATTGGCAGAGAGACTTGTTCGTCTCTCTCTGGCCGGACGGAGGAGGATGATGGACAATATTCAGGAAGACAGCTGTGTCAACAGGAAATGACAAAATCAAGCGTGATGCAGTTTATTTAGTGACAGGTCTCATGTAATGTTAGATCACATTATGTCATGTCACATCACGGCGCGTTACGGCGGCGTGGGTGGACATGTTTACTGTAGTGCGGAGCGGTAAATATTTCTGCTCTGTCCGTACGCTGATTATTTTAAATAAAGCAAACTCCACGGAGATAAAGAAGGTGAGAAAAGGGCTAAAGGCCATTTGTGACACGGGAATCAGTGCTTCCTCATTGTAAAAAACATGTATTTGTCCTTCTGTAAGCCGGCTGATATAGACTCTTTGGATTAAATACGATCGCGCTGCAGCCTGGTCATTACCACCAGTCTCTGAGGAAATTAGCTGTCACTTGGCCGTACTCACCAGCCGTCAGCCTCCAGCAGCCAGAGTAAAAAAAAATCAGGCTTTATGTTGTGGTGGCAGCTAAAGCCTTCGTACTCTAGGTAATGGGGACCTTAGAAGTCCTTAGGAGGGACTTGTTAATGTGTTAATGTGTTGGTAAAAATGAACTAAGTATGATATCAGAGAGTAGATTAGTGAAAACCTCGAGTTTAAAGTTAAAAAGCAACATTGTTAAACAGTTATCTTAATCTGAAATCTGAAATTTTTCACCAAATGGAGACATTTTTAAATCCAGGTTAAAAACATTTATTTTCTCATGTGTCTATGCATGAAATCTGCACGATATCTTTGAACTTATCTGGACTGTTGCTTTTTTTTAAATTCATTTAAATGATTTTATTTGTTTCTCTTTATATTCTTTTATGCATTTTTAATGCTTCTTACACTCCCTGCTGCAATGCTTTTATTTTATGTGAAGCATTTTGAATTGTTTTGTTCATGAAATGTGCTATATAAATAAATTTGATTTGATTTGATAATATAAATACATCTATATAAAGATAGTATATATATATACATAAAGGGCTTTGCAAGTTAAAAGAGTAAAATGATTAATATAAATACAATGCATTGGAGGTGAAACACGAAAATGCACCGTAAAGCATCTTTATTGGAAAACAATTGAATTGAATTGGATTAAAAATGATCAAATGATCCCCAAAGAGAAGTTATATTTGATATATTATCCATATTTGATATATTTGTCAGAGTTTGTAAGAAAAATGGAAGAAAAACTAACAACAAATAGTCGTTGGAGAGTCTTTACGTGGTGGGCAGGGATGACTTCCTGTGTTGGTCTTTATTCCAGTTTTATTCTAAGGAAGATCAAGCTGAGCGCTTTGGTTCTTGCTTGTTTGGCTGCAGCCTGGGACCAGAAACAGGAAGCTGAAAAGTTTAAAATTATCTGCTGACAGCCTGCAGCTCGGCTTCCCGGGGCTAAAAACACGGCTTGTAAGTTTAATAAAGTAATATGCTTTTATGCTGTTTTCTTTCTAAAAACGATTACGGGTGGTTAAAGCATATTAAAAGTCTTTTTTTTATTAATAATATACATTTCCTGTTGAGTTCTATGAGTGACTATGACTTCAGTTTATGCAGCTGTGCTTTTTTAAGGACAACTATCCATATGTAACCTCATGCGGTTGAATGTGAAAGCAAGTAACGCTAAAACACTGTTAATGTGTTGTTTTTGTTTTATTAATTCGTGCTTAATGAAGCACTTTTCTCACCACGGCTCCAGCAGCAGCAGATCTGTTGAAGTGCATCAACTGTATGAACTGCGATTGCATCACAGAGAAGAAGGAGCTCGTGGTAATAAAGCAACAAAATGGCTTATTAAATATTTAACAATGATGTGATAGTTTGGCAGAAAACGATTTCTTCCAAAGCAATCCTCAGCTGTGAGCATAAATCTGGTTAAAGTTGGCTTGCAAACAAAAGTAAGTTTCCACTTATTTCTCCTCCCCATCCAACATTTATTTGCACCTTCTTCTTGACATCCCATACAAGCAATATCATTTGGATTATTTTATAAATAATTATGATTGCAATTAATTGAATTCCAATTGGCTTGAATTGGACTTTATTATCTAAGTGCCTTGAGATGATATTTGTTGTGTTTGGCACTATATAAATAAGAATGAATTGAATTGAATTGAATTTCTGAACATCTTCTTACCCCCTGCTGCGTCCTGTGAGCAGAGTTCCAGCCTCGTTTTGGTGTTGATGAAGGTAGTCCGGCTAGTTGGCTGGGGTTTAAAAAATAAAGCGTCTTGCTTCTCAAAACAATATGCGTTCAACAGAGTAATACATTTGCATCACAAAATCGTTCTCCAGGAAAAAGTCAGACCTCACAATCTCTTGGCCCTATTTTCTCTCCCTTCGTATCACTGCCTGCTGCTGCCTGCCGAAAGCTGTTATATATCCGACAATATTAGATATATAAATATATATAAGTACATATTACATTTTTCTTGTCTTGTTTTTTTGCTTTGTAGGACTTTGAGATAAAATATAAAGTGCAATGCAAATAAAATGTATTATTATTGTTATCATTTAAGTTTTGAGTTGATTTTTGTCAGTTAGAAAAATCCGGATTTTTATTAGAGCAGAGCGACAGTCTGGAAACGCTTCAAGTGACCGCTCGTACCTTTAGCAATCTGACCAAAATATCAGACAAATTAAAGCTGCAAGCAGCCTTGAGCGGGGCCGAGCCTGTGCGCACGTCGGTGCACGTGCTGGACGCCGTTGTCCCGCAGCTCTGCCCACACACCATACCCTTTACATACGTACGAGGTCGTCAGGGTGGACGTGTGTGCCAGGTTTCATGACTTTGCGATGATGATAAGGCTTTCATATCACAAACGCCATCACACGATTTTTTTTCCCCCTATGTCTTAAGAGTAACCTGGCCAAGTTTGAAGTCTGTAGCATTAAATCTGTAGGAGGAGTTCATACGATCATATGCGGGCGTGGAATCGGTCAAAAATGGCACCAATCTCACTTTCCATCCAAAATGGCCGCCTTCCTGTGGACGTGGGACCATGGCGACATGAGACTTTTTTGTGCGTCTGGGCATGATGAATGAGTGTACCCGAATTTGTTGTCCCACGCGAAACTAACCCCATTGCGGGGACCGTTTTTAAGTATTGTAGGGGGGCGCTACAGAGTCAATGAGCGACTCCCAAAAATGTAAAGTCCAGATTTTTTCATGTCGTCGACTGGCAGCTGGTGCTCGCAAAATTTCATGAGTTTTTGAGCACCTTTTGCAAAGAATAATAATAACTCAGTTACAATAGCAGTTTCACTGCTCGGTCCCTAATAATAATGAGAGCAGCTTTAATGGGAATTCGGCTGCATTATTAAACACTTCCCCTTCACAGAAATGCAGGAGGGATTTAACCACCAACCACATCATCTCGGTGTGTTCGTCCTGCTTTGAGAAGCTCAGTTTTGCACTATTCCGTCGGACGTGTTCCATATTCGCTTGGACTGTTTCTGGCATCACGTAGATGATTAAAGCGAACACGGTAACTTCTCCATAAAGCAGCGCCTGCTTTGGGTGTGAGTTCGAGGGCCTTTTTGGCATTTCCCACTTTGCTTTAGTTGACCTGAATCCAACACTGCAGAATGAGCCTCAGATACATTTAGATGAAAAACAATTACTGCGCATTAAAGCATAGGATTGATCTAATTCGACAGACTACACATTAAGTATAAAGAGACGTGATCTGCTTTGACAGCTGTCTGCTCCGTTGTGTGGTCCTTCTGTACGCTGCCACATTCAAACCGGCTCTCCAGTATGTTAGTGGAGCCATTTGTGTGTCAGATTTTCCTGTGCTAATATCCCTCAGCTGTGAGGGAACCTGCAGAAACCACCATCTCACCATCGCACCACGTGGGTTGCTTTGAAGTGGGCGTGTATGATGTTGTTTATCCACGACGACATGCTGTGCAGCCGGCTTCAGAGGATAACAACACCATATGTTTGTACTTTGTTTTCGCACGGCACCTTCAATCGACTTCCATTAATTAAAGCACTTTGCTACCAATGACAGTACAGGCTTAAAGGGATAAACGGTTTCTAAATTTACCTCCAAGAGATGCCAGAGATGCCCTCCATTTAGAGAAGCAGACGCAGAAACTTACCGATGACTTTGAACGAGGTCCGGTGGAAAAACCCACTGCTCTTGTTGTATCATTGGAACAGCTTTATCCTGCCTGAGCAGTGCAGTCTTCCACACTGGAAAAAATGCCCCTCCAAAAATAAGTAAGAAAAACAACAAATAAAAGACGTTTCTGCTTGAAATAAGCAAAAAAATCTGCCAATGGAACTAGTGAAAATCGGCTTGTCAAGATTTCTTGAAATAAGATGTGATATTTAGGACTTTTGAGATAAAAGTGATCTTGAAATTAGCTTAAAAACCTCTTCAAATGTAAAAAAAAAAAGCTTGTTTCATATGATATGTGACTCAAAACAATTTGTTTTCAAGACTTTTTCATTTAACAAGATATTCCAGATGTATTGTCTTCAAACAAGTCCCTATATCTGGCTGAAATAGTACTTGTTAGGCAGTTGTGTCTTATATTAAGTGTAATGAGATATTTTGACTAGAAATGAGACAAATATACTTGGTAAGACTTGAATTGAATTAATTTTTTCCAGTGCAGTGCCTGGATAGGTTAATTTTATCTCATTGCCTGACACCGGAACACAGGAACCATCTGTTCAGGTCTCAGAAACACTTTGACATGTATGCACCTGCACATCCGTGTCCTACAAGAGGACAAAACGAAGATTATTCTCCATAAATTCTTTACAAGATGGAGAAAAAAACAAAAAAAGCCACCCACTCGGGATTGTGTTTACACCTCCAACAGAATCCTTGCTAATTTTCTCTGAAACGTGGGCAGACCACGACACCTCGAGATGTGTGTGTAATAGTCTATGCACGGACCAGTCGTCTTAACAATTGCATTAGCAGGGAATTGATTTGCATTCTACAGTGTTAAAATATACAACAATAACGTTGTTACAGCAGAGTTTACGGGCGTCAGCTGAACTGTCACGCGTGTTTTTTGTTATTGGAGGTGTCATCAGTGAATGGAGAGTGATGCACTGCTGGAAAGTGCTGTGCGCAGAAGCTCACGGGCTCCTGCTGCTCGCTATCAATACATCAATAAATTTAGCTCATCAGAATATACACAGTGCTGAAGTGGGTTCTTGTGGAGTTGTGCGACTCCTAATAACATTGGACAGTCGAAGGGACCTGATCCAATTTAACTCCGGGTAAAGCCGTGAATTTACTCGTTTTAGCAGAGTGTTTCCATGTGAAACAGTTACTGTTGCAATTAAACACTTAAAGGGGTAGTTCGCCTCTTTTGACATGAAGCTGTGTAACATCCCATATCAGCAACATCATTTCTGAACATCTTCTTACCCCCTGCTGCGTCCTGTGAGCAGAGTTCCAGCCTCGTTTTGGTGTTGACGAAAGTAGTTCCGGCTAGTTGGCTGGGGTTTAAAAAATAAAGCGTTTTGCTTCTCAAAACAATATGTGTTCAACAGAGTAATACATTTGCATCACAAAATTGTTCTCCAGGAAAAAGTTATTGGCTGTTTGGGTTATTTGAATTTATTTAGAGAGAGAGAAAGAAAACTAAATGTTTGGCCTTGGAGACTTCTTGATTTTTATCCTTTTTCACAATAATTTGGGACGTGGTTTGGAACTTGTTTGTACATTCTGTGGAGCAAACTCTGGGTGATTGATTCAAATGACTCAAGTGACTCGAAAACCCGATTCACAAACTCGAATTAGTAAAAGGAATCGAGTATCCCATCACTAGTTCCAGCCTCGTTTTAGCGTTAACGAAAGTAGTCCGGCTAGTTGGCTGGGGTTTAAAAAAGAAAGCGTTTTGCTTCTCAAAACAATATGCGTTCAACAGAGTAATACATTTGCATCACAAAATGGTTCTCCAGGAAAAAGTCAGACCTCACAATCGCTTGGCCCTATTTTCTCTCTCTTCGTTTCACTGCCTGCTGCCGCCTGCCGACAGCAAACACCGTAACAGGCTTTAATTTGTCTGATATTTTGGTCAGATTGCTAAAGGTACGAGCGGTCACTTGAAGTGTTTCCAAACTGTCGCTCTGCTCTAATAAAATTCTGTATTTTTCAAACTGACAAAAATCAACTCACCTCACTCAAACTTAAATAATAACAATAATAATACATTTTATTTGCATTGCACTTTATATTTTATCTCAAAGTGCTACAGAGCAAAAACACAAGACAAGAGAAATTTAATATGTACTTATTTATATATATATATATATGTATATATATATATATATATATATATATATATATAATATTGTCAGATATATAACAGCTATCGGCAGGAAACGCTTCAAGTGACTGCTCGTACCTTAAGCAATCTGACCAAAATATCAGACAAATTAAAGCCTGTTACAGTGTTTGCTGCTCGGTCTGCTCGGTCTGCACAGCAGGCAGTGATACGAACGCAGAGAAAATAGGGCCAAGCGATTGTGAGGTCTGACTTTTTCCTGGAGAACCATTTTGTGATGCAAATGTATTACTCTTTTGAACGCATATTGTTCTGAGAAGCAAAACGCTTTCTTTTTTAAACCCCAGCCAACTAGCCGGACTACCTTCATCAACACCAAAACGAGGCTGGAACTCTGCTCACAGGACGCAGCAGGGGGTAAGAAGATGTTCATAAATGATGTTGCTGATATGGGATGTCATACAGCTTCATGTCAAAAGAGGCGAACTATCCCTTTAAGTTTGAGACCTGTGCACGACACCAAACGGTGAAAGTCCGGGAGTTTTTCATGCCACTGAGCTAGATGTTATGGTCGGGTACTGTGAGCTGAGGGATGTGAGACCGAGCAGAGTGACAGCTTGGAAACATCCTCAGTTAGTAAAGCAGGGCGGGAGTCTATGGAGAAGACGGAGCGGGAGTGGAGCGGACAGAAAGTCAATGTGCAGGAATGTTTACACATAACTTTTGTCTCAGGAACAGAAAGAATGTTTAAGCCGGTCGGTGCATGTGGATTATATTCACCCAGATTCACACGTTTTCACGCAGGATTCAGCTCAAATGCATCCCGCGTTTACATCTTTATCAATCAGTTCTGAGATGTTTTTTTACTTTTTGAGTTGCAAACTTAATGCGTTTGATTCCATGAGGGGTAAACGGTTTTAGAGATTAATAATTAGTCATTAGATTATATCTTATATGCCTTTTTTAAGCTTTAAATTGAATCTCATTCACTTTTCTTGATGTTGAATAACATATAATTGTTATTATTGTCTTTTTTTTCCTACTTTTCTACTTTTAGACGTGATAACATTCATTTTTTTGGGATTAGGATTCTTTTAAAACTGAATTTCATATATTAATTTGACTCTTTTGGTAACTGAAAGCAGTTTTAACGTAAATGTACAAAAAAGTTGAAACTATGAAGCTGTTTTTCACAGATGCAGCTAAAGAAATGGGAAAAAATTATTTGTCTCTGTGACAGGCTGCTGGGAACAAAGTGCCTAAAGATCCAGTTTAAAACGGCTTCTTTGCTAAATTGTCTGTTGTTTGCTGAGATATGCCAAGTTTTCAGCTAACAGCTCTTTGGGAATCACCTTGTTGCTGCAGAAATCCTGTTTTCTGTCTGTCACACTGTGTTATCTTTGCTGTTATTCACACATGGTGCTAAAGAAATGGGAACAAAGTGCCTAAATATACAATTTAAAATGGCTTCTTCGCTAAGTTGTCTGTTCTGTGTGGACACAACACTGGTTCATCCCTTGAGTTAGGAGCCTTTTTCCTGCCTGAATGGTTCTCAGGTCAGAGTTAAGTGGCTTAACAAAGGAAAAACACATTTTCTGGACTGAAAATGAGTGAAAAAGCAGCCAATATCCAATGAAAACCTTTCAGAAAGCAGAGAGAACTATTTCTCAAGACCTCTTTAAAAAATTATAAAACAGTCTGGCTGCTTTGAAAAGAAACATAAAGAGACTTTCAGAGCTGCAACCAAGCAGGTTACTGAATGTATTGAATACAGACCGGCTGCATTTATATTTATAAAAAGTACAGAATCAACAGCTGCCCTTGAGACAGTCTGTTCAATTACATTAAGATTCGTTAGGAGCCTGCAATGTCAACCCACTTCCGAATTGTTCTTCTGTTTATTTCTATTATTCTGTACTCTCCTTTGCACGGATCGATATGAGGGAGCAGTGTTGTGGATTGTTTTGTTTGAGTCTTCTAACAGTGGAGAGGAAAAGTTAGAGGACAAAATAACACCGAATCTAAAAAAAAAAAAGCCAGACGTGTGAACACCTTCAGTGGATTGAGACGCCCGACACATAGCTAACAATGCCATGAGTGGCACAGGCACCTGGCCATCAGACTGTGACATCATGCCTCAGTAAAGCTGCTGCAGTGGAGAAAGAGCAGAGAGAAGAGGCCCGCTGCCTTTCTGAATCACGGCTGTTTTATTAGATTATGTGAAATAATCCACCTTTAGAAAAGTGCCGGAGCATGCTGAACACCGATTTCACTGAGTGGTTTATCGTCACCATTTCGCCTCCAAACTGAAACAAAACTCCTGATGGAAATTAATTCAAAATGAGAGAAAATAAAACCCACCTGATGGTAAAATCAAATTCTGAAAGAAAAGTAGAACCGATTTGAAAATGTGGAACTGAAGTAACCTTGATGTGAATCTTCTGTTTGCCACGCTGCAGCGTGTTTGTGTTTGTGTTGTTCGTCGAACGCTCGGTGCACACTGGAAAAAATGCCCCTCCAAAAATAAGTAAGAAAAACAACAAATACAAGACGTTTTTGCTTGAAATAAGCAAAAAAAATCTGCCAATGGAACTAGTGAAAATCGGCTTGTCAAGATTTCTTGAAATAAGATGTGATATTTAGGACTTTTGAGATAAAAGTGATCTTGAAATAAGCTTAAAAACCTCTTCAAATGAAAAAAAAAAGCTTGTTTCATATGAAATATGACTCAAAACAATTTGTTTTCAAGACTTTTTCATTTAACAAGATATTCCAGATGTATTGTATTAAAACAAGTCCCTATATCTGGCTGAAATAGCACTTGTTATGTGTCTTATATCAAGTGTAATGAGATATTTTAACAAGAAAAGAAAGAAATATACTTGGTAAGATTTAGATTCTCATTGAGTATCTCATTACACTTAATATAAGACACAACTGTCTAACAAGTACCATTTCAGCCAGATATAGGGACTTGTTTTAATACAATACATCTGGAATATTTAGTTAAGTGAAAAAGTCTTGAAAACAAATTGTTTTGAGTCATATTTCATATGAAACAAGATTTTTTTGACATTTGAAGAGGTTTTTAAGCTAATTTCAAGATCACTTTTATCTCAAAAGTCCTAAATATCACATCTTATTTCAAGAAATCTGCACAAGCCGATTTTCACTCGTTCGTTTGGCAGATTTTTTTGCTTATTTCAAGCAAAAACGTCTTTTATTTGTTGTTTTTTACTTATTTTTGGAGGGGCATTTTTTCCAGTGTGATCCCTGCAGAACGGACTAACCTGCCAAGCCCACAGCGGCGCAAACAACAAGGACCCGCTGTTTCTAAAATGATTGAGCCATGACTTGTCAGCAAGAATCTACTTTTGCCCTTGAATGCTAATTACTGGATGTTTATGCAAAGTCACGTGCGCGCTCCCCAAAGGATCTCAGGCTGGATTTCTAAACTCTTCAAACAAACCTAAACATGTTGTCAGCATAACAATGTCAATAATGTGACACTTCATTTTGTGTCAGAAAGACGCTTTTTTTTTCATTCCCCCCCGATCAGCAAAGGCTTTAAGATCCTGAAACACCAGCATCATCCCACATTATCAGAATCTGTGACACAGTTTACACAATCAGCCTGACAGCTGCCCTAAAACAAATTAAAATGTATGAACCGAAATGCAAATGCAGTCTAACTCATTTCAAAAAGGTTTTCTGTTTAAATGTTTGCTGGAATCTGTGTTCAGGCTGCGGAGCGCTAAACCCAGGAGCGTATTTTTATTAATATTTAAAAGTTTCCGACTTAAGTTTTTATCTTAAAAGTCATCGAGTGCCTCACTTTTTGCACCAGCCGCCTGCTCCTCTTCGGGTTTGTCTGGAACTTACTCGCAACTCGCTGAAATTGAGATAGGAGGTTATTATAGTTACTCGCATGCTGATGACCCGGTTGAAAATCAATTGCCGGGGTGACAAGATCAAGTTAATTACTGTGCCCCTCAATTGCAAATAACATAATTGAATCATGATTTTGCTGAATCACATGATTTCCCAGCAGCCTGGTGGTTGTCAGGGGCTGTGGAGCATGAAATGAATACAGGGAAGGCACCGAAATGAGCCAAGGCTGCAGTTAAGTAAAACTACACGACATTGCAGATAATTCAACAAAACTTGGACCGCTCCATTTTTACAGACGTGTGAACATTTCATTTGAAGCACAGAAGAGTGGAGATGTGATCCAATCTACCGTTGCATTGTCATTTATGGAAAAACACGAGTAACTACAAATCTGGATCTGCGCTGTAACCGCTCAACAGTCTGGCTTTTATTTCAGATCAGGTAGAGAAAAAAACGCGGTATCACCTCATCATTTAGATTTCTAAAACAAATACAAGTCTGAAGAGTCAAATTAATCTGCATTTAAGGGTGCTGGCAGAGTTTAGGGAGCTGTTACACCTCGCTGATTGGCAGAAAAGCTCTCAGGACAGAAAACTCAAAGCAATATTTGTGAAAATGTACAACAAAAGAAATGAAAAACCAATGAGAAACAGGAGTCAATGTTTGTGACTGAAGTGTAAGAAACCAGAAAAGAGCAACATGGACCATCGCTAACACGTAAAGAGAAGGAAACAAGGTCACAGTCGGACAAGGAGACGATGCTGGAGCTTTAGTTTGCTCCAATGAAACATCGGCTGTGTTCAAAACCGCATACTTCTCATACTACTCCCACTACTCATACTAACATTTTGAGTCAGTAAGTGAGAAGTTCCCGGATGCATACTAGATTCTCTGAAATGTTGGGTATGCATCATGAGGTTACTACTAATACTCAAACTACCCAAGATGCAACGTAACGTGACGTCGCCGATCGTCATTTCCTGTCAAAACGGCAGTTTCAAGCTAGCTACAGCGAGGGTAGGTTCACTTCCTGTTTTCAAAACAAAAGCACCAAATTGTATCGTAATGGCTTTCCCTATGATAAAAGGCAATGGGTATTTTATTTTGTGAAAATAACCGGAAGTGTGTTAGCTCACTGCGGCTAGCTTTAGTAGCGCCGAATTCGTGGGAACAAAATTGTAAATAGCCGGTATTTTGTCAGGTTTTCAACACGTTGGGGATCTAAACGACTACTTTGTCACCTGAAAATGCTGATTTCGGCTCGGGCAGGAGCGAAATGCATTGTGGGTAAACGCTCTGCATACTGTCTGATCAATGAGTATGCAGTATGCAGTATGTAGTATGTAGGATGCAGTATGTAGTATGCAGTATGTAGTATGCAGTATAGTATGTAGTATGCAGTATGCAGGATGTAGTATGTAGGATGCAGTATGTAGTATGTAGGATGTAGTATGCAGTATGTAGGATGCAGTATGCAGTATGCAGTATGTAGTATGTAGTATGTAGGATGTAGTAGGTAGGATGCAGTATGTAGTATGTAGTATGCAGTATGTAGTATGTAGTATGTAGGATGCAGTATGTAGGATGTAGTATGTAGGATGCAGTATGTAGGATGCAGTATGTTGTATGCAGTATGTAGGATGCAGTATGTAGTATGCAGTATGTAGGATGCAGTATGTAGGATGCAGTATGCAGTATGTAGTATGTAGTCATAGAAACTGGCTGCAGACAGCGAGCACATTTCCACCATCACTGATGATTTTGGGCAGAGGAACATCGAAGATGGCGGCCATTAGCTCTTCAGTAAATGCACGGATGGACACATCATTTTTCAGGATGATCGCACATCAAAAAGCCTTCGAACATTTCCTCAGAAAAGACATCAGTTTAAGGACACGACCAGCAAACAACCCAGATCTCAAGCTGAGTCAGAATGTGTGCTGCAAACTGAGAAAAAAAACGGTTCAAAGCTTATCTGTCAACTGTTATATTAGAAATTCAGAGCCTGACTGATGAAGAATATTGTTTTTCATTTGTAAAGTCCGCGTCTCAGATAATTCAAGCTGCCGTAAAACCCAGAGGAGGCGAAACGCAGCACAAAGTTTTTTTTGTTTTCTTATTTCTGTCTCCTGATAGCTTAAATTTTCCCTCCTGCTTTTATTACTTTTTTGGGGGATTAATTTACAAAGCCAGCTTGTTCAGCTGTTAACGAATAGTGTGGTGACTTCATATTTCTTTTTTTGCCACCGTATAACACAGTTAAATCTTACACTGTCATTATCATAGGTTGCTACATTTTCAGACTAAAGACATTTGTTTGATATCCTCGTGAAATTTCACACTGAGAGCAATTTGCTTCAACTTATTTACATTTTGCCGGTAAAAACAAAAGATAAGGACAGTCTGTTCTCGTTCTCCAGCTCCACGAGCACCACCCACCACAAGAATGGTTGACATTCAGGATGTCAGTGATTAACTATTAGTGATTTAAAGCAGTTGATATTCTAATCAATTAGAAATGTATTACCCTATAAGGCAAGACATGAGAGATGTGCTGTCAAACTGTTGGGTAAACGGATACTTTTAAAAGCTATGTTGGGCCTAATTTCTGACCATTGCTGCCCACTCCCGCAGCACAGGTCATCCATCCCAGTGCAGTCCTCTCCGCAGGCACAGAGCTGTCAGCTTTTACATAAATAAGGAAAGGAAACCACCATTAGAAAGCTAAATGAGCGTCGTTAGCTTTCTAAATCACATGCAAGTAAAAGCAGCCAATGAACAAGGAGAAAACTACAAGATAAACTGCCGGTTACACATGTAACGTTATGTTTTACTTTGGGCTGGGCGAGTTAACTCGTTAATAATTTAAAGCCGATAAATATCTTATCGCGCATTAATGCAGGTTTTGTCTTTGTTTTAATTTTTTGTTTGGGGTTTTTGTGTCTTTAATGAATAGGAAAATTCAGAGAGACAGGAAGCAGGGGGTAGAGAGAGGGGGAACAACACGCAGCATAGGGCCGTCCGATGCGGGACTCGAACCGGGGCCAGCTGCATCGAGGACTGTAGCCTCTGTACATGGGGCGCCTGCTCAGCCCACTACGCCACAGACCCCCCCTGTTTTATTATTTATTTTATTATTGTAAAAGTCTGTTTCTCACAGGCTTTTATTTTGTAATCCACCAAACAGCGAGAAGTTCCCGGATGCATACTAGATTCTCCGAAATGTTGGGTATGCATCATGAGGTTACTACTCATACTCAAACTACCCAAGATGCAACGTAACGTGACGTCGCCGATCGTCATTTCCTGTCAAAGCGGCAGTTTCAAGCTAGCTACAACGAGGGTAGGTTCACTTCCTGTTTTCAAAACAAAAGCACCAATTGTATTGTAATGGCTTTCCCTATGATAAAAGGCAACGGGTATTTTATTTTGTGAAAATAACAGGAAGTGCGTTGCTCACTGCGGCTAGCTTTAGTAGCGCCGAATTCGTGGGAACAAAATTGTAAACAGCCGGTATTTTGTCAGGTTTTCAACACGTTGGGGATCTAAACGACTACTTTCTCACCTGAAAATGTTTCAAATGTTGCTAAAGTTTACAGAGTTTAGAGCTTAAGGGAAATCAGCTTCAGGCCGGCTGATTTCTGTTCGGGCAGGAGCGAAATGCATTGTGGGTAAACGCTCTGCATACTGTCTGATTGATGAGTATGCAGTATGGAAGTATGCAGTTTGCAAGTATGTAGTATGCGGTTTCGAACACAGCCATCGTGAGGTTAAAAGCTACAAACACACATGGCTGGGGTTTGAAAATGATGCCATCTATTTCCAGCTGTGGATTATAACATACCATAGACGTGGATAACCACACCTGTCACATATTTCCTGATCAGAGTAGGCTGTAGATTGATAAATACAAATGTATGTTATTGATCACGACTGCATAAATTAACATGAGCAAAGCAATTCTGAAGAGGTGCCAAAACCCCTAATATATACATATATATATATATATATATATATAGATATATATATATATATATATATATATATATATATATATACATATACACATATGCTGTGTAATTAAAAATAGATGAGCAAAGAAATATAAATGAGTCTGATGCAGAATAAGATCTGCTGTTTATTTAATTTTTTCCTTGGAGGGAGTGCGATGGATTATTCTTTGAGGACAGTGTGTTCAGTGCTGTATTATTATAAAATAATAGAAAATAAAAGCTAGAAACCATATCACACAGATGGCTGTGAGATAAAAATGTAATTTACAGATGGCTGGGCAGAGCAAAACGGCAAACACAGACAGAAGAGCAAAAAGAACAGTTCGTACAGATGGTAGAGCAATTTAAAAAAGAGAGGAGTGAAATAAATGGCTGTGAGGATTGGCAGTAAGAAGAACAGTGTGTACAGGTGTGTGGCACAACGCTGCGTTCACCTGTTCTACAGAGGTGAGAGGTTGGAGACGGTTTTTGTGAAGGAATTACTTTCTTGAACGTTCTTTATGACTGAGTCTGTTGGAGAATGAGCTTGCGTGTCTCACGGAGGGGGATGTGATGGATTGTTCTTGTTTTCCATGATCTGGTGGTGGTCTGTTAAATGACCTCCTCTTCCCCACTGACTCAGAATGGTTCAGTCCCTTTATGAGTTATTAAAATCCTGCTGGCTTCTAACGTCGATGCTGCTCCTTCAGCAGACCACAGCACAGGAGATGGCCCACTTGGTGTAGACCCTTGTTAGTTAGACAGATTAAACAATAGTTAAAGGGATAGTTCGCCTCTTTTGACATGAAGCTGTATGACATCCCATATTAGCAATATCATTTATTAAATTTGACTTACCCCTTGCTGCGTCCTGTGAGCCGAGTTGTGGCCATTTATGTTTTGTAAGTCATGGGTTCTATCGGTTTGGTTTTCTTTGGGCAGTTGGAATGTACTTTGGTTGATTTGGAGTCAAGATTTGGGGTTCATTTTTGTATTTGAGATTGTTTAGATTATTTTGGTGACTTTTAGACCCGCCCATTAATCAGACAGATTAAGAACACACCAGGGGCTCTTTTTTGTTTGTCAAATGTCTGGTGTGAGGACGGGAGGTGGTGGTGGAATGATTTTTTGACCACTTTTAGATCTTGTTCAATCAAAGTAAGTTAACTTTCGTTTTCATCCAATTGTAAGAATTTTTTTTTATTCTTCAAAAGTCAGACCTCACAATCTCTTGGCACTATTTTCTCTCCCTTCGTATCACTGCCTGCTGTGCAGACCGAGCAGCAAACAGCGTAACAGGCGCGGCAGCACGCAGTGATACGAAGGGAGAGAAAATAGGGCCAAGCGATTGTGAGGTCTGACTTTTTTCTGGAGAACGATTTTGTGATGCAAATGTATTACTCTTTTGAACGCATATTGTTTTGAGAAGCAAAGCGCTTTATTTTTTAAATCCCAGCCAACTAGCCGGACTACCTTCATCAACACCAAAACGAGGCTGGAACTCTGCTCACAGGACGCAGCAGGGGGTAAGAAGATGTTCATAAATGATGTTGCTGATATGGAATGTCATACAGCTTCATGTCAAAAGAGGCAAACTATCCCTTTAATAAACAGTAGTTTTACATATATTACATATACAGCACTACACATATTTTTTTTAAACGATTACAGCTCTCTCTTGGGTTAGGGTTGGCCACCTGTCTCTGCTAACTATGTCAGCTAACTTAGCTAGCTACTGGGTACTCTGTTGATGCTAAATGAAAAGGGATGTGTTTGAATTGTCCACTGATTCACTAAATAGTAAAGTGCAACCTCATTACATGCTACATGTTACGGTGTAACAGCCTCTGTACGCTACATCGGTTAAGATAGACCGTCATTTATTTATTCTAGCTTGGAGTCAGAAGCTAACTGAGCATGCTAATGCTAGCACTAGCTACCACCGACGCTTGTAATTGTGATTTTCTTATCCTTTAGTCTAACCAGTAAACGTGTTTATTTCCATTCTAGCTACAAAAATGGGGCCATTGAGGCTTTTTGTTTACAAAATAGTTATTTTTGTTTCACACTTTGATTTATTTATTTATTTATTTATTTGTGGGTGATATTAATTCATCATTGAAGATTATCATATCTTCACAGACAAACTGTATTGTTGCCTGTCTGAGGTCAACATGCCACCAACTGAGAACTCTGGATGCCTCACAGCTGTGTAATGAGTGCAGCAAAGATGTGAGTCAAAGTTTTATCTCAACGTTGTGCTGAGACACATGAGACAATTTGATCTAGAGTTAAAAAATCCCAAGTTAACATATTTTCAAAATATGAGCGCTGCTAGTGACAACGTACACGCTGCTATTAAGGAATGATGATGCGAATATCCCGCCTTACATGCTGCTTTAAATCTCGATGTTAACAAAAAGATCTCAAAATATTTTTGACAAGATGTTATTAAACTTTATATGGAGGAACAAAAACCACTATATTATAAAAAAATCAGTAACAATGAACTCATATAATAATGGTGGCCTTAACTTTCAAGACTTTTACACTTTAGATAATTTTATACCAAATTTTCTCTAAATTTAGGAGGCCTAAATGTCTTTTACTTTGTAATTATAATCTCTAACTATCCTACTTTCATAAACAGAAGCTTCTTTCTTGGTCATTGATCCACAAACATCATTTTTCCCCACATAGATACTACATATGGAACGATATTGAAGTTCCAAATTGAAGATGGGTTCTTGATGAATTGTTTTAGCCAACTTAATTTGAAAGTATTATTTCCGTTTTGGTTAATGTCGTTGGCGTTTCTCTTTTGCCGTTGTGTCGTCATGGTAACCTTTGGTAAAAACCTTTGGAACCAAAGAGTACCTGCAAAACAAGTTTTTGTCATTGTTGTCTGACCCTGACAATTTAAGGTTACCAACACTTAAACACGGCTTGTTTCGCATGTTGGTTTGACAGCTTTATTTTTGTTACCTGACGTCAAATGAAAAGCCTCGATAAATCAGAGTTATGTGATACCCTGAGTTGTAAACGTGAGCGCTGCTTGTGATGGCTTGAAATCTGGCAGTCGATAAGTTTGTGTTTATTTGAGGCATTATGAGCCTTTTCTGTCTGCAGAGGAATTGTGGGGGATTAAAAGTGCTTACGAGTTATTTAAACAATGAAGTGAAGCATGCCGACATTTCCATATTTTTTCCATATTCATGTCCAATCTGAACAGAAGCTGCGGCTGACTTAAGTGACTCAAATATCGTAAAACCAAACCATTCCAGGTGGAAGTAATAACACAAAAACAACAGAATTGGGGAGCGCACCCCTAGATGCAATCAATATCACACACACACACAATCAAAAAAAACAATATATATATATATATAAAAAAATAGAAGAGGGTAGGTTGAGACAGGTTGAAATCCGATCTGATTGGTTTTACATACTCGTTCCACTTGGTCCAGATCTTATAAAAATTCTTTCTCGACTTTGAGGGAAAAAGAAATCTTCTCCATAACATAAATCTCCTAAACAATTTCAATCCATTCGTCGATGGTGGGAGGTTCCACTTTTAACCATGTCCTTGTGACACATTTCTTACCAGCTGCCAACAACATAGTCAACAATTTTTTTTGTCTTTTATGTTCCATGTTTCAAACTTTATTTTGCCCAAGAACATAGTTTCACATTTTAATGGAATGTTCACATTAAATATATTTTCAATATGTTTGTGGATTTCTTCCCAGTAGGGTCCTGAAAGATATGGAAGTGGTTGGCTCCATTAGACCCACAGAGTCTCCAACAAGCGTCCCCGCTGCCCTGATGACGTTTCTGAATGGGTGTAGTGAAAAATCTTGTTATACTTTTCCAACAAAACTCCGGCCATGTATTTGACCCGGTTGAGATCCACTGCAGTTGGCATATTTTCTCCCAGATATATTTGGGCTGAGCGAGTTAACTCGTTATTATCGCGTTAACTCGTTAATTATTTAACGCCGATAAATATTTTATCGCGCATTAACGTAGGTTTTATTTTTTTAAACATTTTTTTCAGGCTTTTATTTTGTAAAAGTCTGTTGCTCACATGCTTTTATTTTGTAAAAGTCTGTTGCTGTCTGCTGCGGAACAGCAAAAGAAAGTAATCGGTGGATCCACCAAACCCGGAGAAGGTTACGGAACTCTCCTGTGTGACTATTATCCTTATTTCCGTTTCCCATTTCCTCTTTATTTATTCAGTATTCTCTCGTTTTGTTAGAAATGTGTATTTTTTTCAAACTAATCCAACATTAGATTCCAGTTTACCTGAAGCTCTTTGCTTGATTTTTGGAATAACTCATGCGACAAGGTCCATTTATCTGAAATTCAGATTGTCCCTTTGAATAAATTCCACCCAAATGTCACCATATCCAAACCATCATCCATATAAAGCTATTTCTACTTCTCTGTCCGAATCACAATTTCCTGTGTAAATCCACTGGATGTGTCAACATCTAATCAGTTCAATTTGAAAATGGGATGGGGGGGTAGGGTGGGGGGGTTGAGGAGAGAAAACGAAAGCCAAAGAAAAATGAAGCGTTGGGAGGGGGGGAGTCGCTGCCGCCCACCGCTGCCTGGCCCTGACACCTTGTGAAGAGTGCTCATTCATCACGCGGCACAGGGCTTGAGCCTCCGTAAATCACTGTGGATAAAGGATGCGCCATAAAGAATGGAATTGTGAAGGTAAGGGTTTTAAATCCCCCTAGATGATCCGAGATAAACACGGAGAGACTTTTGACAGTCCCTCGTTACCGCCACAAGCGAGAGGAGCTGTCACCGCTCCCTCCTCGCCTTTCATCTCTTGGTAACAGTCTGGCTGCTAATATCCTCAATTATCTCTGCAATATGTTGCTGGGAAAAAGGGAAAGTTCCGAGGAGGCATCCACGCAGTTTAAAAGTTTTTAATTTGACAGCTCGGGGTGCGATGATGAGTTGTGATTAGGGTAGAGGGGGCAAGCCGGCCTCCACACTTAGTGTGACAGGTGACTGGGGCCAGACAGAGAAGGCTTTTTTGGATGTCAAAGCTCCATGTCAGAAAGGTGAATGGACGTTTTACAGGACGCAGGGGAGGAAAAAAGGCTCCAGCCCCTGGATTGTAAATGCCAACTGGCATTTCGTTTATTGTCTGTTTTGTAGAGGGAAGGAAAACATTTCATTTCCTCTCTTTTTACCAAAATCCAAATGAATTTTTTTTGCCCGTCACCAAATGATACCACCAACAGTTTACACTGGAAAAAATGTCCCTCCAAAAAATAAGTAAGAAAAACAACAAATACGAGACGTTTTTGCTTGAAATAAGCAAAAAAAATCTGCTAATGGAACTAGTGAAAATCCGCTTGTCCAGATTTCTTAAAATAAGATGTGATATTTAGGACTTTTGAGATAAAAGTGATCTTGAAATTAGCTTAAAAACCTCTTCAAATGTAAAAAAAGCTTGTTTCATATGAAATCCGACTCAAAACAAATTGTTTTCAAGACTTTTTCATTGAACAAGATATTCTAGATGTATTGTCTTCCAACAAGTCCCTATATCTGGCTGAAATAGTGCTTGTTAGGCAGTTGTGTCTGATATTAAGTGTAATGAGATATTTTGATTAGAAATGAGACAAATATACTTGGTAAGACTTAGATTTTTTTTTTGAGGGGCATTTTTTCCAGTGAGTCCTTTTAATTTGTCAGGTTATGAAACCCACATAACTCCATCAACCAACGATAAAACTATCCAAGTGAACAAAGAAAAATAACATCAAACATAAGTTATGACATTTACTTTGTTCCAAACTTGAAATATCAAACAAAGCGAGCTTTTACTGACGCGTTGTTTTTGGTTGCGATCGCAGTTTGCCTTTTAATTTTTGGGCATATTTGTGGTTTTTCTTGATCTAAATGTTGGCACACTGAGCTCCGTGTTTGGTCTCAGAATGCCGACGTAGATCGTACTCTTTGACATCCGCCACCGCCTCATAACACAAAAGACAAACACGTATTCGCCTTCACATCTTTCTTGAAACAGAAAAATTAAAGCAGATGGAAGGTCATCTGCATCAATTTTTCTCTTCCTGGACATTTTGGGATCATTATTTTATATTTCTCAATTCCACTTGTTAGGAAAAATCGCATCGATTTGGAAACATTGCAGTCCAGTGGTGGGATGCATTGTGGGAAATGTAGTTTTTGGATCACTGCACGTATTTGACTTATTTATTTTTAGACAATCAGACCTTTTAATCTCTCACAGCGGGGCCACATTTGGCCCGCGGGCCTCGAGTTTGACACATATGGCTTAGAGGGTAAACCAATCGATCATTCAGTGTCTTGAGTAATAAGTGGACGTGATGAATTATGGCTTTGCACTCAGGTTTATGAAACATTGTCCGTCCTGCAGGTGTGCTGCATTATCTGGTCGTCTGTTTCTGGGCTGAGGTGTCGGAGCATGTGGGCAGCGCTGAGCTGCGAGGAGCGGGTAGAAGAAGTCATGGGCGTCAAGTGGGTATGGCAGCTGCCACACCTGGGCTCCAGGGGAAAATGGAAATGTTCGTTTTTCTTTTTTAAAAAAAAAATGAAGTTATGGAATTACTCTGTGTCAATTTGTATTGATTATTCTATTATTTAATACATATAAATTAACTACAAATGAAATTCTGAACAACACAATCAATTGATCTAAGTATCATCTTCCCTTTTGAAATGTGGTATTATGCTAATGCTAATGCTAACAGGGACACAGAGTCCATTGTTATGTTAGCGCTATGTGAGTGAGACTGCATTTGCACACAGATAAGCTACATAGCAGACTTTAGTGGTGATTATTTGCTGGGCATTTATATTTATTGATTGATACTGTAGTCATGTGACTATAGTGAGCTTAGCTTTGGCTGAATTGACGCCGCTGGAAGAAGTGCACTCCACTCCATCAAGGGCTTTGTGCTGCAGCGCAATTAGTCAACAAGATATTACCATAAAAATCAAGGCGTGGCGTTTCCGCCGGGGCGCGACTTAAAAGTTCAAGGTAGTTCACGCCGCCGCAGTCGTGTCAATCTTCTTTCGCCGGAGTAATTGCCTCGGGTTCATTCAGTTTGAGTCAGTATGAGATGAAGTCAATAGAGTCGGGTGGCATAATGACGGAATGCGCACTCTCTTGCTCACATTAACAGCTTTTTTCTTGATAGATAAAAGTCCCAAATAATGCCTCCTGTGATGGAGTGAAACCAGGATAACAAATTGGCCCTTTGTGATAACAACCCCCCTGTGAGCTTTCCCGGCCGTGAAAGATAGACGGACAGCTTTGAGGAGAGTCAGGTCTGCAGCAGCTTTGGCGCCAGAGGAAAAAAGCTCCTTTTGCCCTTACAGAAGGATGGATAGTGCGAGATTTGTAATGGTTCCACCCTGCTTTTGACAAAATAACCCAACCTGCAACCTTCATCCTCATTGGCTGAGTGAAAGGGCACTCGCAGAGGAGCTGGCCCCGAGATAAGTGAAGTCTGTCGCTCCGGCTGCTGTGTTATAAATTGTAGCTACCTCAATCATGTGCATGAGACAAGCGAGCTGTCTCCTTCTGACAACCTCCCTGTGACTCGACATGCTAAAAAACAAATTGATACAAGGCAGAGAAGAAAGGATTGAGGGAAAAACGAGGGCTGAGCAGATGTGGGAGGTGATATCTTTCCTGCACAACTTTTATTTAACGCGGCATATTGTGCTGTGCAACACTCGCACTAAGAAGTGGTGCTGCAGGACAAAGGGCTTACCGGCATCCATAAATTAAATTCCATGGATTCGCTCTTTTTTCCCCCTTTTTTTTTTGTTCAAATACAGTCAGGTGTAATTTTGCATGTGCAGGAGCCATATCATAATTTACAATTTTCTCCAATTGCCTTCAGCAAATACTAGAAAAAGAGCTTAAATAAAAAGTTTCATGCAAATTTAACCCTCTCTGCCACCCGGCAGAGGAGTGGAAATGTGGGGAAATTATGCTAACTGGTCCAAACTGACACATGGAGCCGCCAAAGGGTCAGGAATACTCCTCTGATAATATTCAGCCGTGCACATTAAGGTTTGAATGTGTTTGTTGCTTGTGCACCAAACAGCAAAAGCCTGTAATGTAGATTAAATTAGTTTCTGAATACTTTATTTGTGCTGCTTTTGTTTAAATGAAGTCCCGGGTTGTAGTGGTTCGGTGAGGCAGATTTAGCATCACAAACTCCTTTGCTGGGGTGTATCGTCATGGTAACCTTTGGTAAAAAATGAAGCAGGTTGGGTTCCAGATAAGAGATCAACATGTTTGATAGCGCGGCCTCTTGACCAACCCGCTGGACACTGAACAGGGAACTAATTACTCTAAAGCTCGTTAATCTTATAAGATTTGCGAAGTTGCTTTAAAACCAGGGTACAGAGTTCTTATTAGACCAAAGTTCCTTACAATCTTTCATTGAGAGATATTGTTGTGGAACTTATTGATGATTCTCTGATGTAGTTTGGCACAAAGTGTTGAACCACGACCCATCCTTGTTGGAGAGACTGAGGCTGTGTTCGAAACCGCATACTTTAGTATATAATATATACTTTAGTTTTAGTAAGCGAGAAGTTCCCGGATGCATACTAGATTCGCCGAAATGTTGGGTATGCATCATGGACCACTTGAGTACATATATGTACCTTTTGGACCATCAAAAAGGTACATACATGTACATTTTACCACTTGAGTACATACATGTACCTTTTGGACCCTCAAAAAGGTACATATATGTACATTTTACCACTTGTGTACATACATGTACCTTTTGGACCTTCAAAAAGGTACTTATAGGTACATTTTACCACTTGAGTACATATATGTACCTTTTGGACCCTCAAAAAGGTACATATAGGTACCTTTAGGTCCAATAATTAACCCTAGAGGGTACATTAGCATAGAGATTGTACCTCAGGGGACAAAAAAGGACTCGTACTGGACCCCTATTTCTGAGAGTGTTTTTTGTTTCTTTGTTTAAAGTTAGACAGGAAGAACTGTGGGTCCAGTCCCTATAAATATACAAACGATTATTAACCTACAAATAAACTCTGTAAATATAAAATGTAACCCCCCCCCCCCCCAAAATATAAAGTAACCCAAGAATAAATTTGAACTAAATTCAAAGTAATGAAGATAAGGAATAAATAGCTCCAACAGAAGGGTCACTATGAGCAGGGCTGATGACACCTTTTAGTTGTTTTGGGTTAAAGTCAGATAACCAGAGGGATGATGTGTTTGCCTCACAGTCTCCTGGTTGTTTTGGATTATCCACCGACAGTAATTTAGAATAATCAGCATTAACGCCATCGATTTCTTTCTTTTGAACAAAATTTCACAGTCGCAGGTTTCCTACTAAACAAAAAAAAAAACAAAACAGAAATAATTGGCATGAGTAGACTTAGTTTTTTTTAGATGAACTAACCCTTTAATCCTGTCTGCACTGGCATACCCAACCCCCACAGGTGTTTTCACTTTTTGGGCTAATTAGGCTCTTTCCTGCGTCTGTGTGGGCGAGCACAGACTGCTGCTGACATCTCCACTGAATCTTTTGTTTGTTTTTTCGAGCTACTGTCTCTGTAAATTTGGACATGCAAGGCGAGGCGGCACATAACCCGTTAGACGTAGAATATAACAGCGCCGCAACGCTTCTGCTGCTGGGGGAGCACCGTCGGTGAGTATCTGTTTCTTTGTTTTCTGTTGCTAAGTGCCCAACATGTGGAAGAAGTCCTCTGCTGTTATATGTAACGCAAAGAGATTACACAACCTCAGCTGTGTGTGTGTGTTGTTTTTTTTTTTTTTTTTATGTGGGAGTTGCCTTGGACAAGCACAGCTCTTTGTTGATCAAAGTCGCTCAGAAATAGCTCGAGTTATCTGACTGAGGAGATGGACACTTCCTTTTAACCCACTCTCTTACCCAGTCTGTTCCGCAGCTTCTGCAGAACCCTTTGGACTTTTTGTTCTCGTTGTTGACCGTGTGCACAAACACACACAAATTCTCTTGTTATTGCAAAACCCAAAAGCCAGGCATTAGCTCTTTTTTGGCAAAAGACTTGGAGGAAGGGTATTAATCACATGACCACAGTTCACTGAACTCTGCCTTGAAATATGAGACTCATTTCTCATTTCTCCTGGATAATCAACTTAAGGGGGGGAGAAAAAAATCCAATATTTCACCTTGAAATGCTTCATAACTTGCCTGCGGGATTTTTTTAAAGTTGCCATGCTCATGCCTGATTATACTAGACAAAAAAAAGAACACAAAAGCACAGTCTGCAGCGTACCTTCTCTGTGCAAGCCAGCATTAAATGAATAAATATACATGAGAGCTTGTATTAATTAAAATGTAGTTTTCCTACTCTTCGAGCTGACAGCAGATGGATTACTTCAGCTATTTGGTTGGTTTTGCCCACCTAACCAGACCCATCCTCTCTCGTGAACATTAATCAATCACTGACACTCTGAGACAACTTCATAGGATGCATCAGAGACCGTCCCCTCTTTGTTTTTAATGTTAATAAACAACTTTCCTGCCTTTTCATTCAAACCGCCCAGCTTTCTGTCAGCATTTTCCTGCATTATGCTATGAAAGGGGAAGAAACGCAAACTTCACATCAGCACGAGTTTAAAAAGTCAGAGGTTGTGGGTTTTCTTTGAGTCTCACTGGAAAAAAATCAAAGTCTTACCAAGTATATTTGTCTCTTTTGTAGTCAAAATATCTCATTACACTTAATATAAGACACAACTGCCTAACAAGTACCATTTCAGCCAGATATAGGGACTTGTTTGAAGACAATACATCTGGAATATCTTGTTAAATGAAAAAGTCTTGAAAACAAATAGTTTTGAGTCGGATTTCATATGAAACAAGCTTTTTAAGCTAATTTCAAGATCACTTTTATCTCAAAAGTCCTAAATATCACATCTTATTTCAAGAAATCTTGACAAGCTGATTTTCACTAGTTCCATTGGCAGATTTTTTTTTTTGCTTATTTCAAGCAAAAACGTCTTTTATTTGTTGTTTTTTTACTTATTTTTGGAGGGAAGTTTTTTCCAGTGGTTTTTTTATAGTTTCAAACTCTGTTTTATGCAAAAGAGCCACTTGTCAGATGCTGAGTTTCCACACGGCAACACTCCGCCGAGCACTAAAGGACAGTTTTGTTGCTAATTGTGTAGACAACCAGTCTTTCCCTGAGCTTTCTGGCTGCTATACCAGGGGAAATATCCATGTTTCTTAAAGAAGACCACACTGACCCGAACACCTGTCTCTGCCGGTTAACCTTTTTCTTTTAGCTTTGTCAGGCAGTGCAGGCTGTGCACAGGTGAGCAGAGTATTCACGCTTATTTTTCAGTCTTTCTCTTTCCTCTCTGGTGTCCTTTACAGTCAGTGGGCTGTGGATCGAAGGTCTGACCTGCTAATACTTGTTTCCTTCATTAGACGGGTGGGTTAGGTTTTATAAAGAATAACTTTATATAATTAAGCTGGGGTGGAAGTAACGAATTACAAATACTCACGTTACTGTAAATAAGTAGATTTTTGGGTACTTGTACTTTAATTTTACTCATACTTGAGTACAATTTACACCGTGGCTGTGTTCGAAACCGCCTACTTCTCCTACTACTCCTACTAACTAACTTTTAAGTTCCCGGATGCATACTATATTCTCCGAAATGTTGGGTATGCATCATGAGGTTACTACTCATACTCAAACTACCCAAGATGCAACGTAACGTGACGTCGCCGATCGTCATTTCCTGTCAAAACGGCAGTTTCAAGCTAGCTACAACGAGGGTAGGTTCACTTCCTGTTTTCAAAACAAAAGCACCAATTGTATGGTAATGGCTTTCCCTATGATAAAAGGCAACGGGTATTTTATTTTGTGAAAATAACCGGAAGTGCGTTGCTCACTGCGGCTAGCTTTAGTAGCGCCGAATTCGTGGGAACAAAATTGTAAATAGCCGGTATTTTGTCAGGTTTTCAACACGTTGGGAATCTAAACGACTACTTTCTCACCTGAAAATGTTTCAAATGTTGCTAAAGTTTACAGAGTTTAGAGCTTAAGCGAAATCAGCTTCAGGCCGGCTGATTTCGGCTCGGGCAGGAGCGAAATGCATTGTGGGTAAACGCTCTGCATACCGTCTGATAGATGAGTATGCCATTTGCAAGTATGTAGTAGGCGGTTTCGAACACAGCCTATGTGATTTCTTGTCAGATTTAGGTTTGTCTACATGAACTTAATAACTGAGTCTTATTGTAATTTAGCCAATTAGCCGATCCTTTCAGTGCCGTGTAACCCCACTCTGGCCTCCCGTATAGAACGTGCACACATTACAAAGCTAACTTTGCATTAAAACGATAAATTTCAGTTATTTTGCTTTAATTTTGGGACCAAAAATTTTGGCTAGGGTTCCAAAATTAAAGCAAAGTAACCCGGTACTAGAGGCTAGCAGTAGCGGAAATTTAATTTCCGGTCCGTTGACGCGTTCGTTCCGTTTCGCCACTAATTCGACTGCGACTGACTCTGGTGAGCCTGTGTGAATTGTAGTCTAGTACTAGAGTACTTTGTACTAGAGTATTTTTTTTTTACTTAAGTATTGTTTTAACACTATTACTTTTACTTGTACTTGAGTACAAATTTTCAGCACTCTTTCCACCTTTGTGATTAAGAATAATCTTTTGTCTTTTTTTAAACTGCTTATTTGGTGTATAAACCCAATGAAAACGGCACTTTATTACAGAGGTGGGGAAATTCAGAACAACAAAAGGAAAATAAGTTTAAATATGTTGTCACATTAAGGTAGGCTGATCACACTCAAACTCCTGCTTGTATTTATTTGCATGAATGCCAATTATTATTTGCAGTAGAATAAAAATTGAATCGGTTTAATGATGCGGCTGCGAGGAATTATAGCACAGCATTATATTCTGTCCATCAGAAAGGCTGCACCGAATATATTCAATATATGCTAAAGGAAAATAATAACCAAAGCACTAAAGCTGGTGTAATGGGACCCTTCATGAGCAAAGAATGTCCATTTGACCAATGATGGGCGGTTGGACTTAGACTAAACAGACAGCCATGGGCGACTTGCAGCTTACCTGCCCACTTGGTTTGTGCAGCACTGTGGCCTTAAGTAGTTTATGAATAGAAGAAAGAAAGGAATAGAAACTATTAAGCAAATCACACAAACAGAAATAGCTTTCAGAATTACAACTCTATAGGTGCTGCATCTAATTGGCTGTTTAGAGAGATAAGCTGCAGAAGGAAGGTGAGGAAGTCATCCACTGAAGAAGCATCATTACTTATTGTAGTTTCCTCATTAATTCAGTTCAGATGTTACCATGGACTCCAGGTGGAAAGCTAAAATTATACAAACTAAATGACAAACGTAAAATCTTGGCTATAAATCCGTCTCCCTCAGAAGGACGGCTGTGCCAAAGTCTCCGTTATCATTTAGGCTAAACTACCAAGAAAGATTTTCAACATTTAACTCTTTAAACCGCAGTCATAAACCTTTTAAAAGTGCCTTTTTGTGTGTGTGCAGTACATAAAGCTGTGAAATATGCTCAAAACAAAGACACGTCCACTTCATCTGTACGTGCACTAAAGTTGGGTATATAAATATGAAGATATTTCTACCTTTTTGTTATTTATTGTTCTTTACGATGAATTTAAAACTGTGAAATGTCCATCTTTAGTCTTCGGAGTAGCACAGACTGGTACATCTGCTCTTCTTCTGTAGCTAATCTTAGCAGAGTGTTTCCATGTGAAAGAGTTAATGTTGCAATTAAACTCTTAAAGGGACAGTTCGCCTCTTTTGACATGAAGCTGTGTAACATCCCATATTAGCAACATCATTTATGAACATCTTCTTACCCCCTGCTGCGTCCTGTGAGCCGAGTTCCAGCCGCGCCTGTTACGGAGTCTGCTACTCGGCCTGCACGGTCTACACAGCAGGCAGTGATACGAAGGGAGAGAAAATAGGGCCAAGAGATTGTGAGGTCTGACTTTTTCCTAGAGAACCATTTTGTGATGCAAATGTATTACTCTGTTGAACGCATATTGTTTTGAGAAGCAAAACGCTTTATTTTTTAAACCCCAGCCAACTAGCCGGACTACTTTCATCAGCACCAAAACGAGGCTGGAACTCTGCTCACAGGACGCAGCAGGGGGTAAGAAGATGTTCAGAAATGATGTTGCTGATATGGGATGTCATGCAGCTTCATGTCAAAAGAGGCGAACTATCCCTTTAATTTCAGAGGGATTGGCTGTGTTGGAAACCACATATTTCCATTCTGCATACTCATCGATCAGACAGTATGCAGAGCGGTTACCCACAATGCATTTCGCTCCTGCCCGAGCCGAAATCAGCCGGCCTGAAGCTGATTTCACTTAAGCTCTAAACTCTGTAAACTTTAGCAACATTTGAAACATTTTCAGGTGAGAAAGTAGTCGTTTAGATCCCCAACGTGTTGAAAACCTGACAAAATACCGGCTGTTTACAATTTTGTTACCACGAATTCGGCGCTACTAAAGCTAGCCGCAGTGAGCAACGCACTTCCGGTTATTTTCACAAAATAAAATACCCGTTGCCTTTTATCATAGGGAAAGCCATTACCATACAATTGGTGCTTTTGTTTTGAAAACAGGAAGTGAACCTACCCTCGTTGTAGCTAGCTTGAAACTGCCGTTTTGACAGGAAATGACGATCGGCGACATCACGTTACGTTACATCTTGGGTAGTTTGAGTATGAGTAGTAACCTCATGATGCATACCCAACATTTCGGAGAATCTAGTATGCATCCGGGAAAAAAAGTCAGTATGAGAAGTAGGAGTAGTATGCGGTTTCGAACACAGCCTTTGTTACCTCCTGAAGCTAAGTTGCAATAAGTAAATAATACTGGTTCATTTTTGAGCAAAATGAATATAAAAGTATAACATAAACCTTTGATGCACCTGCTGCATGAACTAGAAATAAGAATAGATAAATAGATAAAGTCCAGAGTAAATATTAAGAAGCACTCACTCCTGCAGGCACCTCTACATGTTGACACACTTTATTCCTCACATGAGGAGACAGTCCAACCTCCTGGAATATAGGTGTATGAGATATGCACTTGTTGATTAATTATAAAAAATGTTCCCTAACTTTACCAAACACCACCACAGGTTTAGTGGCAGCTTCAATGTGGAAAACATGCTAACGCTAACAAAGTTAATCAACACAAATCAGGCTGCGAATCAGTCGGGCGTCTCCTAGAAACCTGAGATGAGCAACAAAACTTATCGCTTTGTCACACACAAGACAAACACCGCCTGCCTTTTGTTATAAGTTCGGCGTACCCTCAATTACGTGAAGGAGCCTGAGGAGGAAGAAACGACTACACGTGAAGGCGGTTTGATGTTGGAGGTCAAAGTGTTTCCCCGATGGTTCCTCGTGCCGAGCGAAGCCTCCCCCGTCACCTCCGCTGTTCCACTCCTCTCAAACGGCGCTCTGCATTCGGTCCTCTCAGAAGAAGCTGTGCCCTTCCTCCCAACACGCTGATGTTTAATTCATTCCCAGACGCCCGGGGGGACACTCATAATAACAACAACAACAACTGAACAAAAAAAAGGACAAAAGGAGAGAGAGAGAGGGAGGGATGGAAAGGAAAGAAGAAAGGAATTAGAAATAACTAAATGTTTGTTCTACTTTTTTGCTGTAAAGAACGAGGGGCCCGAAAATAAGAGCAGGAAGACTTGAGGCCTTTCAGAGGCTGTGAAGCCGAATAAAGCCCATTTCCTTGTGTTTTGATTGGCTTCAGGGGTAGATTTGGGGGGGCAGTGAGGATGTTGCCGGACACCTCGGCGTGCTCCCTCTTAATCAGAGGTTGATTAAGCGCACTTTCAGAGGCATGGATTAGGGGGGCTCCCCTCGGACTCGGCTAAATTGGTCGGATGGGAAGGAAGGCGGTGTGTTGAGCACCGCTGAGGGAACTTTTGATGTGTCAGTCAGAGGATCTGGCATGGCTCGCTTTTATTGACCTTCCCATCCTTGATTTGTGACAGATCCCCCGGTGGTGGAGTTAGGTGCGGAAGGTTAGAGGAGCTTCGGCTTTTTGAAGAAGAAGAAGAATTTCCAAATTGTGCTGAGCCAGAAGGAGCTGCCACGAACACATGCACCCACTGATCATGTTCAAATCAAATAAAATTTATTTGTACACTGGAAAAAATGCCCCTCCAAACATAAGTAAAAAAACAACAAATGCAAGATGTTTTTGCTTGCAATAAGCAAAATAATCTGCCAATGGAACTAGTGAAAACCGGCTTGTCAAGATTTCTTGAAATAAGATGTGATATTTAGGACTTTTGAGATTAAAAATTATCTTGAAATTAGCTTAAAAACCTCTTCAAATGTCAAAACAATTTGTTTTCAAGACTTTTTCATTTAACAAGATATTCCAGATGTATTGTCTTCCAACAAGTCCCTATATCTGGCTGAAATAGCACTTGTTAGGCAGTTGTGTCTTATATTAAGTGTAATGAGATATTTTGACTAGAAATGAGACAAATATACTTGGTAAGACTTTGATTTTTTTTCCAGTGTAGCACATTTCATGTACAAACAGTTCAAAGTGCTTCACATAAAATAAAAGCATTGCAGCAGTGAGTGGAAGAAGCATTAAAAATACATAAAAGAATATAAAGAGAAACAAATAAAATAATTTAAATCAATTTAAACAGTCCAGATAAGTTCAAAGATATCGTGCAGATTTCATGCATAGACACATGAGAACAGAAATGTCTTTAACCTGGATTTAAAAATGTCTCCATTTGGTGAAAGTTTAATCTCCACTGGCAGTTTGTTCCACTTGTTTGCAGCATAACAGCTAAATGCTGCTTCTCCATGTTTAGTCTGGACTCTGGACCAGACCAGCTGACCTGAGTCGTTGGATCTAAGAGCTCTGCTGGGTTTATATTTTCTGAACATATCACAGATGTATTTTGGGCCTAAACCGTTCTGGGATTTGTTGTTGCATTTCCATGATAATCCACCACTCGTATAGAGTGTTGAGAGTAACGGCGTTTAAGTATAAAGGCGTTACTAACAGCGTTATTTTTCCAGTAACGGAGTAATCTAATTAATTACTTTTCCCATCGTTACAACACCGTTATCGTTACTGAGAATATAAAGTGGCGCGTTACTACACTTTGATTGTAGGCTTTCGGCTACACATCAGCTGCCTGGAGAGAGCAGGGGTGGGGATGATGACACCGTTGCAAATGCGATGATGATTGGCTGTGTGGGCGGAGGCCCTGCTCACGCTGTCTCACTGCACGCGCTGACGACTAAACACACACAAGACAGCGACAATGGCGACGAGCCAGGGAAGTTCAAAGGTAGCGCTCTCTAACTGGAAGTACCGGCACTATTTCTCACTCGTGGAGATAAAAGGCAATAATGTGTATGTAACATGCACGCTATGCCCAGGGAAAAAAACTTTATCCACGTCTGCCTCAAGTAACTCAAATCTGATGAAGCACCTTACATCAACCCATGCGAATATGAAGCACTTGTTGCTTCTGCAGCTGCTAACCCAACCCCAGGCCCAAATGAAGCTAGCTAACCCAACCCCAAGCCCAAATGCAGCTAGCTAACCCAATCCCAAGCCCAAATGCAGCCAGCCAACCCAACCCCAGGCCCAAATGCAGCTAGCCAACCCAACCCCAGGCCCAAATGCAGCTAGCTAACCCAACCCCAGGCCCAAATGCAGCTAGCTAACCCAACCCCAGGCCCAAATGCAGCTAGCCAACCCAACCCCAGGCCCAAATGCAGCTAGCCAACCCAACCCCAGGCCCAAATGCAGCTAGCCAACCCAACCCCAGGCCCAAATGCAGCTAGCCAACCCAACCCCAGGCCCAAATGCAGCTAGCCAACCCAACCCCAGGCCCAAATGCAGCTAGCCAACCCAACCCCAGGCCCAAATGCAGCTAGCCAACCCAACCCCAGGCCCAAATGCAGCTAGCCAACCCAACCCCAGGCCCAAATGCAGCTAGCCAACCCAACCCCAGGCCCAAATGCAGCTAGCCAACCCAACCCCAGGCCCAAATGCAGCTAGCCAACCCAACCCCAGGCCCAAATGCAGCTAGCGTGAGCCCCAGCGAAGGAGGCGGAGCCACTCGAAAACAAACACTCGGTTTTTTTTTTTTAATTTGGGTCAAACAGGTGACCACCATCACCATTTTATATTCAATATTTATGTTTTTATTTCTATGCATCATATGGCAGGCTGCAATCTATTGAGTTCAAATAAATACAGAATGTTCTAAATACTGTATATAGTGTTTTTATTCTTCAATCAGTTAATATAAACATATTTGATGTTATAGAACGTAACAGCGTTATAGAACATAAAAAATAACGCTACAGTTACTTTGCTGAGTAACTAATTACTTTTACAATGTGGTAACTGAGTTACTAACTCAATTACTTTTTGGGAGCAGTAACTAGTAACTAACTAATTACTTTTTAAAAGTAACTTGAACAAACCTGCTCATATAGAGATTTTTCTTTATCCGTATATTTATATTTTATTAATTTCAACATCACAATGTGCAATATTATTTACTTTTTGGTCACTTTACTTTTTAGTACTTGCTTTTTCTCTTTTTAAAAAAAAATATATATATTTTTTTTTCTCTTTTTTGAATTTCTTCTTCATATCTGCTGTTGCTGCTGTGGCAAGTGAATTTTCCCGTTGTGGGATATATAAAGTACAATCTAATTTAATCTAAAAGATTATATTTCTGTCGTTTATTTTCTTTATTTGGCAGAAAGATGGAAAACCAGGTGTCTCGGTTCAGTCTCATAAATTCCAACAGACTCTCATTTAAATACACAAACAGTTGGCTTTTACTCATTTCATGTTTCAGCCACCGTTAATGGATTCAGAGTGCCCCCCCCCCCCCTCCCCTGCTGTATGTACAGTGTTTACAGTGTGTGTCATTTATGGATTTATGGTTAATAATAGTCTGATGCTTTCTCCGGCTGTCAGACTGGTTTGTAGCCCCTTCACAGAAGGAACGGCATTATTCATGTTGCAGCAGTGGCACCACTATTAATGTAATGAGTCAGGCTGTTAATGTGATCCAGCTTCAGACACAAAGGGGATCTCTGAGGCTGAGCTGCTGCCTCTGCTGCTGCTGCTGCTGCTGCTGCTGCTGCTGCAGACAGGAGACCTCTGCGCCCTACATAACAACGATGTGATGTGTCATCGCTGATTTATTTTGCCCTTGAACCTCCCAGTGATAGGACCTTGTGGGATAGCCTTTAAAAGAAGCGCCCAGAGATGAAATGAATGCTCTGTTCCAAACTATTGAGAGACGTGCCACTACAGCTAAAGGCTTTTAGAGGGAGTGCTGTAATCTAAAATGTGCTATTTCTCACACATGGAGCAGCTCTCTGGGATGGGCTGATCAGATAGCCTGAGATTAATCTGACTTGACCTGTGAGCAGCAGTCGCTGCCTTCTGCATCGCTTGGCCATGAGAGGAATTTGCAATGGATTCCACAAAGATAGAAATCAATTTGAATTCAGCCGAGGCACCTCGCTGCGATAAGCTATTGCTGCACTTACATGTGGACTCACAAATTTCATAATGAATAGATAAGGATTAATGTAATTTCAAACTGTCACCTTGTTGCCAGACGGCGTGTCACGAATGGCTTATCGTTGTGTCCTGATTTTTATTTACATCCAGGAACACAAACAGCCCGGTTTATTCATGTCCTCTCCATGGTAACCTTCCGCAGAGATGCGTCCTCAGAAGTGTTTTAAACTCCTGTAATTACTGTCTGCCTTCAATGCAGCAAATATGCACGATGTAACCTGCGAAGATGTGCAAAATAATCATGTGACAGAGATCAGGACGGCCAATAGAGGCCTGGTCTGGAAGGGCAGAGTGTCGGTCCGGGTTAATGGCCAGAGATTAGCTGGAGTTAAGGCAAAAACAGCGATATTTACAGAAGGATGTGTTGATAAATCATTCCTGGCCTGATTTGTGTGACATTATGATAAAATAATATGGCGAAAATAGATTTTTTTTTTTTAGGTCATGGGCAGTATATTTGTATTTCCTAGGAAATGAAAGCAGATATCCTGAAATCCTTCTATAATTCTCGTTTAATTCTGTGTGTAAACAAAATAAAAAGAATTTTGCACCTGCTTTATCATATGTTCAGATCTATATTCTGGAAATATACGCAAATGTGCGCATATTTAATGAGATAATGCCTAATTTGCATACTTAAACATACAAATTTCTAAAACTTGTAATACATTTTTTTTCATACTTGTATAAGTAATCGACTGAGGAAGTTTCATGGTGATATCTATTATTTTAAAATATTACCCCATTCACCTGTAGTGTCTCGCCTTAAAGAAAGTAAGCAGAGAGGCATTCAAATGTACTCTGATAAAGCCAAAAATCCTCTTTTTTTTTAATCGTCTCATTGGTCCAGGACTTCACCAAGTTCCCTGTGCAGGCGTTTTAAAAAGCGTAAAATCCTTTGAAAGAACTCTCCATTTGAGCTGGACTCTGCTGCACCGTCCATAAATAGCCAACCATCTGTTTCCTGCTTTTTGCAGCAGCCAAAACACTGAGCTACAAAACCATCTCAAACTGAGTTTTGATCAGAGAACAAAGGAGGGCTTGAAGCGATGCAAACCGAAGATGGTGTTGGACCAGGTGTCTGGATCCTCTGACAGTCAGCACAAGCAGAACGATCTCGCTTTTTCAACCCTTTGTGTGGTCTTAACATTGTGTTTACTCCCCTTGTCCTACGGTTAAAAAATGAGCCGCCCTACCAAAGCCCCAAAATAAAGCAACTTAATTTAATTTTAAAATCTATTTTGTATGATGAAACCACCTATTATTTATCTATTCAACTCAAATCAATACATTTTTTATCGTGTATTTTTTGCTACACAATACAAAAAGACAATCAGCAGTTTTTTTTTTTTTTTATTACCACAAACCAACTGTCAGTTGGACCAACAGTTTTCTTGTTTTCTCAGTTTTCTTTTACATAATAAAGGTTTATTATTGCTATTATATAAATGTGAAGTAATTACTTCTGAATTAATTATATTGAAAGGGAGAAAATGCCCCATAAGACAATCTTTGTGCCCTAGTGGTGTACAGCCCACATGGAAACATCAACAAAAATAAAGTATGGCTTTTTCTAATGTCCCTTTAGGAAAAGTCATAACATTTCAAGTTTGAAAAAGATAGTTTAAGGTATTTTATCTACAGCTAAACATGGTAGTGGCTCACTTTTGGCCCGTAAGACAACAGGAGAGTTAAGGGGGAATGCCACTCGTAGTGGAGTGGACCTGTGATCGATTGGGATGAGAGGTGGCTTAGCAGTCAGTACCTCTGTGTGTCAATAGCTTCAGCCTCCCTCTCAACCCTGTGATAAAACAGAGGCTCGTGGAACTGGATCGCAGTCTGCGAGCACCTCTGAACCTGCCGGCACCATCATATATTTCATCTCGGGGGGGCGATTCGTAGCTTACTCCTTCTGATCGCGCCATCAAAGTTTTAAACTCGAACATCATCGAGCCCAGGCGGCAGAGACGTGTCGACGTTAAAAAGGCTGAACTGACAACAAATTAGAATGCAGTCCGCAGCACGATGGATTGAGACGAGGATTTAATTGGCTTCATATCAGGGTTAGATAGCACCATTGTTGACATTTGATTGGGGGGGGGGGGGGGGGAGAACAAGGTGACTTGATATTGTGGTGATAAGCAAAAACCCCAACTCGATCGCATCGATACTTCGCTCGGGTGCAGTGAGGTGTCTCACCTTGTAACCAATGACGACGGCGGCTGCTGCGAGTCCCCGGCAGATAAACGGGAGGTTCTCATACAGTAATTGTCTGTTTTTTTTCCTTCTGATCATTCGTGTTGCTTTCGACGCGCCGTTGACCCGCGGGTCGAGCTGCACCAAAGCGTAAACTTCTGCAGCGTTGCTGCTGGCTCGTTCACAGCGTGTCGCTTCCCAGCTCCTCAAAAGCAAAGGTCACCTCTGAGCAGCACTTAGTGGCTTTTTACGTCCGTTTTTACAGGCAACTGTGCAGATTAACCAGCAGACGTGTGCAGACCTGGAATAACCTTTTTGTTAGTGAAAGAAGGGGATCTCCTCAGGCTGCTTTCTGTTTTTAAGCAGAGAAAAGGATGACTTCTACATTAAATCCTTTAAAAAAAGGTCACATTTAGGAAAAACTAGGGCTGGGCAACGATTAAAATGTTTAATCTAATTAATCACATGATTTCCCTGATTAATCACGATTAATCGCATTTGTACGCAGAATCCAAAAATGAATCCAAAAGTAGTGTATAGCTTTTAGCATTTAGCTTTATTTTAAATGTGCTGCCATATGAATGAAAGTGCCATAACATTTGTTGTGCAAACACACTTTTAACATCAGCATCTTTCTGTAGTTTTTATGTAGAAGCCTCGCTCCACTGTCTGTTTCCTTGAATGACTTGCTGCTATCAGTTGTGTGTTTTGCCTTTAAGTGATATTTTAGACTGGAACTACTACGCTGAGAAGACAATTCAACTTGGCAGTGTTTACAGATGACTTTGGTTCTGTCGACTCCGCCGTCTGGAAGAACTTTAACATGAAAATGGCCGAGTAAAAGTTCCGTACCCTTCTCCATGTTTGGTGGATCCGCCGATTACTTTCTTTTCCTGTTCCACAGCAGACTTTTACAAAATAAAAGCCTGTGAGCAACAGACTTTTACAATAATAAAATAAATAATAGGGCTGGGCGAGTTAACTCGTTATTATCGCGTTAACTTGTTAATTATTTAACGCCAATAAATATTATATCGCGCATTAACACAGGCTTTTATTTTGTAAAAGTCTGTTCCTCACAGGCTTTTATTTTGTTAAAGTGTGTTGCTCACAGGCTTTTATTTTGTGAAAGTGTGTTGCTCACAGGCTTTTATTTTGTAAAAGTGTTGCTCGCAGGCTTTTATTTTGTAAAAGTCTGTTGCTCGCAGGCTTTTATTTTGTAAAAGTCTGTTGCTCACAGGCTTTTATTCTGTAAAAGTCTGTAGCTCACAGGCTTTTATTTTGTAAAAGTCTGTTGCTCACAGGCTTTTATTTTGTAAAAGTCTGTTGCTGTCTGCTGCAGAACCAGAAAAGAAAGTAATCGGCGGATCCACCAAACATGGAGAAGGGCAAAACACTGCATCCGACGCTTTGCGTTGCAGTTGCCATGGAAACCCACTCCATTAAGCTCTCTGCGCTCTGTTCTCGAGCTAAACTGAAGCCAACATGAAGTTTGGAGCTCTGCAGCGACGGACTCTGCAGAAAGTCGGCGACCTCTGAGCGCTATGCGCCTCAGAATCCGCTGACCCCGCCTTGTCGTTTTACGTGGCCGAGCTGCTGTCGTTCCCAAACGCTTCCACTTGGTTATAACACCACTGACAGCAGACTGTGGAATATTTAGCTGCGAGGAAATCTATCACGGTACCAGGCTGGAGTCCGCTGAGCTCCTGAGAGCGGGCCATTCTTTCCCAGATGTTTGCAGAAGCAGTCTGCATGCCGAGGTGCTGGGATTCACACACCTGTGGACACGGAAGTGATTGTAATACCTTTGGCAATATAGTGCATCTTAAACATGTCAGAAGACCCATCTTGTGTTTGTGGAAAAGATGTAACCACTAAAGCTGTTAGGAACTGTCCAATGCATCTTAAAACCTGGAGGGATGGCGGTGAATCATCATCTTTGAGGAAGAATGGTGCATGGAAGTGAATCTTGAATGACAATCATCTGAGATCACTTGATTCTTTGAGATTAAATGGAAGAAAATTGACCCTAAAACATACTGAAATGCTTAATATTTAAAGAGTATTTTTCCACTGAACTGTCTGGCCTTAAAGAAACCACATAACAGTGAGGGTTGTTCAAATAGAGGAAATAGTTATTTGCTTTGGAGCATAAATATTGGAGTCTGAAGTGAAACAAAAAGGTCATCCGGTGCGATATTTACTGTCTGTTGTGTTGATGCATCAGGGTAAGAAGACTCCTCCATAATCACTCCAACAACTTATTCAGAAATGATTGCAACCCTGGATGGATCGAGATGCTGTGACACTGAAACATGGCAAAAAGGTAACCCAGCAGAATCTAAAGCCCCGTACACACACACACGTCGCTGCTATTTACTCGCTCAGCGAGTGAAGTCAACAGAATGTCTATGTGTTCACGCGAGGCGAGGAGGCGAGGAGGAGAGTACAAGCGATGCGATGTGGGCGGATTCCGAGATGAACATATTTCAACTTCGAGCGACGCGAGTAAAAGCGAGTAGCCAATTAAAATGCAGAATACAGATTATTGACAGGTGACGTTCCCCCAGTGTTCTCCAAACAGTGGCCACCCAACTTCTACACACCAAGTCAGCAAAAGCACCCAAGCGAGTGGCGAGTAGGCGAGTGAGCGAGTAAATAGCAGCGACATGTGTGTATGGGGCTTAAGTGTGTGACTTTTTTTGGCCAGGCAGTTTGTAATAAATGGGATCTGAAAAGTGTAGACTCTCGCTTTAATGAGAGCAGTGTTCCCCCCCAATTCTGGTCCCTCACTCTGCATGTTTTACATGTTTCCTCTACTCCAGCACACCTAATTCAAATAAATGGGTCAGCTCTTCAGCTTTTCATCAAAGCTCTGCAGAAGCCTGATAATGACCCATTCATTTGAATCATGTCTGCTGGAGCGGGGAAGCATCCGAAATGTGCAGGGCTGGAGGAGCCCCGGGACCGCTGAATTAGAGGGTAATCCCATCCATATTTGGGGAAATTTTCATATAGAAGCCTCGCTCCACTGTCTGTTTCCTTGAATGACTTGCTGCTATCAGTTGTGTGTTTTGCCTTTAAGTGATATTTTAGACTGGAACTACTACGCTGAGAAGACAATTCAACTTGGCAGTGTTTACAGATGACTTTGGTTCTGTCGACTCCGCCGTCTGGAAGAACTTTAAAATGAAAATGGCCGAGTAAAAGTTCCGTACCCTTCTCCATGTTTGGTGGATCCCCCGATTACTTTCTTTTCCTGTTCCACAGCAGACAGCAGCAGACTTTTACAAAATAAAAGCCTGTGAGCAACAGACTTTTACAAAATAAAATAAATAATAATAATTATCGCTGCAGCTGGCCCCGGTTCGAGTCCTTCATCGGACAGCCCTGTGCTGCGTGTCGTTCCCCCTCTCTCTGCCCCCTGCTTCCTGTCTCTGAACTTTCCTATCCATTAAAGGCACAAAAGCCCCAAAAAATAATAATACTTTTTTATTTTTTTTAAAACCAGCGTTAATGTGCGATTAAATATTTATATTAAAAATATTTATTTTATTTTTTAATATTAAATAATCGACGAGTTAAAGCGATAATAACATGTTAACTCGCCCAGTCCTAGTAGAAACCTCTGTTGTGACTCAACTCTAGCCACTAATGTTTGAGTACACATTGTATATGTCACGTTTTATATTAGTGTGACCATAAAATCAGCTGTTTTACATGATTCCGTCGTAAAATGCTCACCCTGGCCCTCATTATAAATAAGCTGTAGGTATTATAACTTATGGAACCCACAGTATGATGACTCCTTCTCTGATTTATGGGCATCTACTGAATGGGTTTGCATGTCTTTGCTGCAGATATCTCAAAGCCAAAGTCAGAGAGAGCGTGCGTGTGTGTGTGTGTGTGTGCATGTTACTGAATAGAAAACGAGCATCAGGCACCGTTACCTGGTTTAGTGTTAATAAATCAGACTGTAATGGCCTCAGAAGGTGGTAAGAAACTGTAGTGATTTCAGGAAGAAGAAAATAAACTTAAGTCCTTCATGTCGGGGTGTTTGCTACGTTTCCTCTCTGAATCATAAAAGATGCATCGTTTTGTGTTATCAGTAAATTCACTGTGAGAACTTACGAGTGAAGCAGGTGTCTGATAAGGTTGATTTAGTAACTGAAAACTAAGAAAATAAGGCGTTTCAGGAAGTTTCGGAGCCTTTATGCTTCTGTGAAGGACAATGACGCCCTTCAGTGTATCAAATCAAATTTATTTTGTAGCACATTTCATGTACAGAACAATTCAAAGTGCTTCACATAAAATAAAAGCATTTCAGCTGGAAGAAGCATTAAAAATACATAAAATAATATAAAGAGAAACAAAAAACATAATTTAAATGAATTTAAAAACAAGCAACAGTCCAGATAAGTTCAAAGATATCGTGCAGATTTCATGCATAGACACATGAGAACAGAAATGTTTTTAACCTGGATTTAAAAATTGTCTCCATTTGGTGAAAGTTTAATCTCCACTGGCAGTTTGTTCCACTTGTTTGCAGCATAACAGCTAAATGCTGCTTCTCCATGTTTAGTCTGGACTCTGGACTGGACCAGCTGACCTGAGTTCTTGGATCTAAAAGCTTTGTTTGCGAGCCGTTGCATGAAAACATGCCAAAGGACGGGAGGAAATTCCCAAATCTTAACACGACCTCTTTAAGTTTTAAAAAGATTAAAAACAACAGGTGTTGGCTGGTTAGGGTTGTTATTTTTTTTGGGGGGGGGACATACGTTGAACAGTTGGGACTGTACCAAGTAGCACTGCAGCTGGGGGAGGACACAGTAATGCGTTTTATTGGTGTACTTTCTTCATTCCAGGCATTGTAAAATGAAGTCTGGCTTTAATTGTTTGTTGCAGAGTTATTGTGCATCTTAAGGTCTCATTGACTTAGAGATTGACGAATAAAATAGATTTAATTGCCTGTTTTATTTCACCTCTGCCATTGGCAAAGTAGTTTAAGCGTGATGCATTTAAAGCTGCTGTTAAAGTGATTTGGCGTTTTGTCTGGGCCTTAGAATGGCCACCCCATCAGGTTAGTGAGTTTCCTTTTGTTTGGTGTTGAGGAAACTTCTTTTAATTAGTGCCTATCGAGTCCAACAGGGTGCCCAGCTGCTGCTGCACACCCTGACCAACGATGTTTAATAACTTTAATAACCATCGGACACCCCTAAATGTTTCCATCCAGAGCACGAGGAGAGGTACGCACTGCACCAAAATGACTGACGAATGACACTTTGAGAGTGTGATTTATGTTCCGAACAGGATAAATAATGCATGAGGATTTGAGGACTTCGTCTCAACTTATAAATTCGTATTATTAGAAGACTTCTTTTTGCGTGTGACCGGTTTTCAATCTGAATTTCCCCACGTTGTGCAGAGCTTTTTGCTCAGAAGAAGGCGTGGTGCCCTAAATCCTGCTTTTGATGTTTGGGTTTCAGAGTGGAGTTATTTGGTTATTAGTGTTTTGATTCGCTTCCTTGGTGTTTGACGGAGCTGTGTGCAGTAAATGTTCCCGCTGATTACAGGTTGAGCTCTCTGTGAGAGGCTGCGTTGACATTGTGTCTCTTTTGTGTGAACTTATCTCCGTGCCCCACAGCCCTGCTTCTCTCATACCACAACGCCGCTCCGTCCTCGACTGCGAGCATATTAGTCTCCATGGAAACTCGTTTTTACCAATACTTCATTGGTGCCAAATGACCCTGCGCTGTTACTTAGCTTCTCGCTGCTTTTGTGCGGAAGTGTTTTTCTTTTGGAGATTAAACGTTTGAAGGCAAATTGAGGTCCTGCTGGTTTCATCGCCGGGATATTGAATAAGCACATGTGGAAAATACCAAAGCGTGCTAACTGTAACACTCGGTATGAAAACAGACTGATGTGTTTCTGTGCTTCTTGGGGGCCAAGGGGGATAACAAGAAGTGCAATGCCAGAGGTGATGCACAATTTTATCAGGTGGAACCAGCATCTGACTGCTGTTATTTGATATTTTCCTGGTACTTCATCGTGTCATACATTTTTTCTCGGTTGTCAGACATGAAAACAACGACTCGGGTTGCTTTTATGCAGCCATGTTTGGTTTTTCACAAGCCTGTTTTTGTATCGATTGGCATTTGTTTTGGGGTTCCCTGTTCCCTGAATGCAGCTATTGTTATTTCCAGTGCAAATCTAGAGAAATTTGTGGTGCATAAAAGCCATTTTCTCAACATGGCTTCCTTTCCTTAACCCTTGTGTGGTCTTAACATTGTGTTTACTCCCCTTGTCCTATGGGTAAAAAATGGCCAAAATAAAGCAACTTAATTGAATTTTAAATCCAAAATCTATTTTGTATGATGAAACCACCTGTTATTTATCTATTCAACTCAATTCAATACATTTTTTATCATGTATTTTTTGTTACACAATACAAAAAGACAATCACCAATTTTTTTTTTATTTTTTATTTTTTTATTTTTACCACAAACCAACTGTCAGTTGGACCAACAGTTTTCTTGTTTTCTCAGTTTTCTTTTACATAATAAAGGTTTACTATTGCTATTATATAAATGTGAAGTAATTACTTCTGAATTAATTATATTGAAAGGGAAAAAAACGGTGAACTTTTTTTCTGGTGTTTAAATGTTTTTATAATTCACGGGTCAAAAATGACCCGTAAGACAATCTTTGGACCCTAGTGGTGTACAGCCCACGTGGAAACATGAACAAAAATAAAGTGTGACTTTTTCTAATGATGAGGTCCCTTTAGGAAAAGTCACAAAATTTCAAGTTGGAAAAAGATAGTTTAAGGTATTTTATCTACAGATAAACATGGTAGTGGCTCACGTTTGACCCGCAAGACAACAGGAGGGTTAAATATTCACTTTGCTAACACGCATCACACTTTCCGGTTTGCTTCTGTACCATTTCAAGCCGGTGATATGGCACATTACAGTTCAACACAATGGTAATATGGTAACCTGTAAACATGCAGATACATTTAATACGTTGAATGTGGACAGTTGAGACCTCCATTTATTGTCCGTGCAGACTCTCTAATAAAACATTGAGATATTCTATAGTTTTAAAGCTGAAATCTCACAAATAACTTTCCAAATGTGACCCTGATGCTGATTAACAGGTAACAGTTAGACCAAGTCACAAGTAATTTTTTCTTGGGCAAGTCAAAGTCAGCTCACCTTATTATTGCAGTTTTACCTGCAGAATCTGATCTTAATAAAGTGAAAACACAAAGATATAAGTAACTGTCAGTAAACATCATCGGCCAATGTGTCCAACCTGTCCACCCCGTATCATATCAAGCTAACGTTAGCTAACTACCGACTAGGCTAACAGGATAATATTATATCGGCTGTCTGAGATGTTGATGCCGCATGTCTTGCACTGTGCTGTTCGTCTTTTGCCGTCAAAATGGTGATTACGGAAGCCGAAGACAACGACTCTCGGTCCCGCTGACATGTTGATGCATATCTGATATGAGTTTATTCTCTCCAGTAAACAGTAAGGTATGTAGAGAGGGCATGACTGATCGACAGGGTAGGGATCCAATCATGACGCCATTCTCAGCCTGCGCTCCTACCGGGTAATCCATGTTATTTTTTAATTAATTTTATATTCAGACTGAAAACATGAACTGAATAACACTCGAGTCGTTCTAGTCATCGTGTCTCAAGTCAAGCGCCGAGTCTTTAACTTCCAAGTCCGAGTCGAGTCTCAAGTCTTTTATTTTATGTCGTCAAGTCACAAGTCATCAAAACACCGACTCGAGTCCAAGTCGCAGTGACTCGAGTCCCCATCTCTGGGTAACAGTGACGTGTCTTTGTGTTGGGACACACGTCTCGCAGCCATAGCGTTGCCTCAGATGTCTGTGTTTTCTGTCGACTGCACCGTTTAGGGGGATTTCAGACATTTGTCCATCCGAGCACCAGCTGGTCAACCGACTCGATGCACAATTTTATCAGGTGGAACCAGCATGTGGAAGTCGGCAGCACAAGCATCTGACTGCTGTTATTTGATATTTTCCTTGTACTTCATCGTGTCACACACTTCTTCTCGGTTGTCAGACATGAAAACAACGACTCGGGTTGGTTGCTTTTATGCAGCCATGTTTGGTTTTTCACAAGCCTTTTTTTTTTTTTTTTGTATCGATCGGCATTTGTTTTGGGGTTCCCTGTGGAATATTCACTCTTTCTCTCTCCAAAAATGTCCACAGATAATTGCTCTGAAGGAAGCACCCAGGAAGGTCATCCAAGAATCCCGCTGAAGGTGCCAAAGTGAAAATCTACAGGACTACAATTACTTGGACAGACTTCGGCTGCAGAGCAAAGTGAATGACAGGTAGGAAATAATTCATATGAATCACCTGCTGTATTATGAATAGCCACCTGCCGAGAGGACATAGCACGGTCAGTTATCCTCAGAATTGCTTCTGAATTGCCCTTTTTTGTCATTTGTTAGTAATTGCCTTATTCTCTTGATAATATAATGAAATTAACCTCAGAACATTTCCTCCTTATGACATTTATGAGACAAGGTTGAAGTTGACATGGTATCAGTCTTGGAATTATATTTAGATGATGTGAGTCTGATGAGGTTTGGCTTCTCTTTATGTTGCCACTTTAGAGGTTGTTTTTCCACAGCAGCTTATAAGAAACACAGCGGGTTTTTTTATCCCACTCGAAGGGAATTCTTTCAAGAAATTCAGGATCACTCGCGTCTATTTTCTGTTTGGGTACGTCTGACCTTGTAGTGAGCGGGCATAAAAGGCTGTCAGTCAAACCATCATGCAGTCTTTGTTTCCTTGTGCTTGTCATTCTCTGGAGGAGTCGAGCAGCCACTGACTTAAATCTAGTGATTCTGCGCTTCTGGCAAAATGCTCGTCAGTCCTTCTTTCTACCAAACTCTGCAACCGCCTCAGGGTAAGGTGGAAAGAAGGTGAAAATAAGAAATACGAGGAAAAAGTTTTGAGAACAGTGCTTCAGAGAATATAATCAAGGCCAGCGGTTAAATAGTTTTTCTTTCTTTTTGTATCAGTCCAAGTTAACGTTTCTGACCTTGGAGAGATTTTTCTGTCAAACCCGGAGTAACAAAGAATGTTTGCTGTCAAACAAAGTGGAATATCCCTCTGTGTGAGACGTTATAGTTACGCTGCAGCTCCTAAACGCCGTTTCAAATGCCGAAAGGTCGGGCCTCTGGGCTCTTTGTTGAAAACCAATGGTCTACGCTGCAAAGAAGGAACTATCGATAGAAAAAGTGAAAATGGCTCGTTCTGGTGCTCGTTCGTCTCCATGGCGCAGCTGCGTTGTACTGCCGTTACGCGTCGGGGACCCAGTACATCCGTCTTCGGCGTTGGTTTTCCTTCCCCGAGGCTCCTAACATGCATGTTTTTGGGGACGGTGGGAGGAAGCCGGAGTGCAAAGTCCGCTCAAAGGCTCCAGCCGGGAATCGAACCTGGAACCTTGTTGCTGTGAGGAGACGGTGCTAATCACTATTTATTTTTTGGGGGCTTTTGTGTCTTTAATGGATAGGAAAGTTCAGAGAGACAGGAAGCAGGGGGCAGAGAGAGGGGGAACGACACGCAGCACAGGACCGGGGCCAGCTGCAGCGAGGACTATAGCCTCCTGTACATGGGGCGCCTGCTCAACCCACTACGCCACGGACCACCCCTGTTTTATTATTAATTACGGCTGGGCAACGATTAAAATGCTTAATCTAATTAATCACATGATTTCCCTGATTAATCACGATTAATCGCATTTGTACGCAGAATCCAAAAATGAATCCAAAAGTAGTGTATAGCTTTTAGCATTTAGCTTTATTTTAAATGTGCTGCCATATGAATGAAAGTGCCATAACATTTGTTGTGCAAACACACTTTTAACATCAGCATCTTTCTGTAGTTTTTATGTAGAAGCCTCGCTCCACTGTCTGTTTCCTTGAATGACTTGCTGCTATCAGTTGTGTGTTTTGCCTTTAAGTGATATTTTAGACTGGAACTACTACGCTGAGAAGACAATTCAACTTGGCAGTGTTTACAGATGACTTTGGTTCTGTCGACTCCGCCGTCTGGAAGAACTTTAACATGAAAATGGCCGAGTAAAAGTTCCGTACCCTTCTCCATGTTTGGTGGATCCGCCGATTACTTTCTTTTCCTGTTCCACAGCAGACAGCAGCAGACTTTTACAAAATAAAAGCCTGTGAGCAACAGACTTTTACAAAATAAAAGCCTGTGAGCAGCAGACTTTTACAAAATAAAAGCCTGTGAGCAGCAGACTTTTACAAAATAAAAGCCTGTGAGCAGCAGACTTTTACAAAATAAAAGCCTGTGAGCAGCAGACTTTTTCTCAACACGACTTCCTTTCCTTAATATTCACTTTGCTAACACACGTCACACTTTCCGGTTTAATACAGATGTGCATTAAAGTTTGCTTCTGTACCATTTCAAGCCGGCCATATGGCACATTACAGGTCAACAAAATGGTAATATGGTAACCTGTAAACATGCAGATTAATACATTTAATTAGGGCTGGGCGAGTTAATTCGTAATTATCGCGTCAACTTGTTAATTATATAACGCCGATAGATATTTTATCGCGCATTAACACAGGTTTTATTTATTTTATTATTGTAAAAGTCTGTTGCTCACAGGCTTTTATTTTGTAAAAGTCTGTTGCTGTCTGCTGTGGAACAGGAAAAGAAAGTAATCGGCGGATCCACCAAACATGGAGAAGGGTACGGAACTTTTACTCGGCCATTTTCATGTTAAAGTTCTTCCAGACGGCGGAGTCGACAGAACCAAAGTCATCTGTAAACACTGCTAAGTTGAATTGTCTTCTCAGCGTAGTAGTTCCAGTCTAAAATATCACTTAAAGGCAAAACACACAACTGATAGCAGCAAGTCATTCAAGGAAACAGACAGTGGAGCGAGGCTTCTACATAAAAACTACAGAAAGATGCTGATGTTAAAAGTGTGTTTGCACAACAAATGTTATGGCACTTTCATCCATATGGCAGCACATTTAAAATAAAACTAAATGCTAAAGGCTATACACGACTTTTGGATTCATTTTTGGATTTTGCGTACAAATGCGATTAATCGTCATTAATCAGGGAAATGATGTGATTAATTAGATTAAACATTTTAATCGTTGCTCAGCCCTAGTAAAATCCTTATCTTAGTACAGCCCGGTCTCGCCAGTGAACATTTCTTTATGCGTCCAGTTTGAAGAAGTTTGTCAATTCAAGCTTAAACTGTGGACGACGACACTTTGGTTGGCAGTTATTTTTCATGTGTCCACGACGATTTATAGGATTTGAACCAGCGATCTGACATGAAGACATCGGCTCCTCCTCCCCCCAGTACAGCATTTTTTGTCCTTGTCAGCCTGTCGACATCATTACATCATCGTCTCGTTGCGACAGGAGCTGTGTCACAGAGAGAGAACGAGGCTGTTGTACATTTTTGAGCCTTTGTGGTGAAATTGCTGCTTTTTTTGTTTTTGTGTGTAGCATAGATTTAAAGACTTAAAACCCCACAAAGTGTCCTTCCATAGAGATGTTTCACCAGTGTGGTCAGCGGGGCAATTTAAACTCACTGGAAAACTTCAGCCTATATCTTTATATCTTAAAATATTATCTTAATATTGAACCCTGAAAGTCGAGTCTCCTGATGATCCCCTGATTAGGCGTTTCGTCTTATCAGTTCCCAAAAATCGAGTAATAAGAAAGAGGATAGGCCTTTTCTGTGTTATTTCCAGTGCAAATCTAGAGAAACTTGTGGTGCATAAAAGCCATTTTGTCAACACGACTTCCTTTTCTTAATATTCACTTTGCTAACACACGTCACACTTTCCGGTTTAATACAGATGTGCATTAAAGTTTGCTTCTGTACCATTTCAAGCCGGCCATATGGCACATTACAGGTCATCAAAATGGTAATATGGTAACCTGTAAACATGCAGATTAATACATTTAATTAGGGCTGGGCGAGTTAAATAGTAATTATCGCGTCAACTTGTTAATTATATAACGCCGATAGATATTTTATTGCGCATTAACACAGGTTTTATTATTTATTTTATTGTAAAAGTCTGTTTCTCACAGGCTTTTATTTTGTAAAAGTCTGCTGCTGTGTGCTGTGGAACAGGAAAAGAAAGTAATCGGCGGATCCACCAAACCTGGAGAAGGGTACGGAACTTTTACTCGGCCGTTTTCATGTTAAAGTTCTTCCAGACGGCGGAGTCGACAGAACCAAAGTCATCTGTAAACACTGCCAAGTTGAATTGTCTTCTCAGCGTAGTAGTTCCAGTCTAAAATATCACTTAAAGGCAAAACACACAACTGATAGCAGCAAGTCATTCAAGGAAACAGACAGTGGAGCGAGGCTTCTACATAAAAACTACAGAAAGATGCTGATGTTAAAAGTGTGTTTGCACAACAAATGTTATGGCACTTTCATTCATATGGCAGCACATTTAAAATAAAGCTAAATGCTAAAAGCTATACACTACTTTTGGATTCATTTTTGGATTCTGCGTACAAATGCGATTAATCGTGATTAATCAGGCAAGTCATGTGATTAATTAGATTAAACATTTTAATTGTTGCTCAGCCCTACATTTAATACGTTGAATGTGGACAGTTGAGACCTCCATTTATTGTCAGTGCAGACTCTCTATAGAATATCTAAATTTTTTTAGCAGTTTTAAAGCTGAAATCTCACAAATAACTTTCCAAATGTGACCCTGATGCTGATTAACAGGTAACAGTGTTGTGTGACACGTCTCGCAGCCATAGCGTTGCCTCAGATGTCTGTGTTTGCCGTCGACTGCACCGTTTAGGGGGATTTCAGACATTTGTCCATCCGAGCACCAGCTGGTCAACCGACTCGACCCCTCAGGAGCACATCAAACCATCGGAGTATCTCGCTGCTCGGCTCAGTTTCACATAAAAAGATAAAGTGCTTCCTAATGTTTTCATTCCAGTTGAAAATGTCACATCGTTTTCAAAGAGAACTTTCTTCTTTTCTTTTTTTTTTTTTTTTTAAAGATGGGCCTGAAAAAGCTTTGTCATAAAGCAAAAGAACATTTACTGTGGAGAAACGGTGCACACGCTGCAGAAAATGTTGAATTTTGATGACGGAAAAACACTTCAAAGGGGAACTAAACACCTTTTTCGAAACGGTTTGAGGCAGAATTTTGTTTTGCTGCTCTGAGACAATATTGTTGGTGTTTTTGTTGTACTATAGGTTGAAGCCTGGATGAGTTTGTTCTCCTTGTCAAGTTTATTTGTATAGCACATTTCACGTACAAAACAATTCAAAGTGCTTTACATAAAAAGGATTGCAGCAGGGAGTGGAAGAAGCATAAAGAATACATAAAAGAATACAAAGAGAAATAAATAAAATGATTAAAAACAAGCAACATTCTAGATAAGTTAAAAGATATCGTGCAGATTTCATGCATAGACACATGAGAAAAGAAATGTTTTTAACCTGGATTTAAAAATGTCTACATTTGGTGAAAGTATAATCTCCACTGGCAGTTTGTTCCACTTGTTTGCAGCATAACAGCTAAATGCTGCTTCTCCATGTTTAGTCTGGACTCTGGACTGGACCAGCTGACCTGAGTCCTTGGCTCTAAGAGCTCTGCTGGGTTTATATTCTCTGATTCAGTCGTCTGATGACAGAGACACATAAAGTTGTTTATCGTCTGCATAACTGTGATAATTGACGTTAAAGTTCTGGAATATCTGACCCAAAGGGAGCATATACAAGTTAAACAGAAGAGGTCCAAGAATTGACCCCTGGGGGACTCCACAAGTCATGGCCACTCGCTCAGATTCATAGCTGCCAATTGTAACAGAATAACTCCGGCCTTCTAAGTAGGACCTGAACCAGTTAAGGACCGCTCCAGAAAGTCCAACCCAGTTTTCCAGCCTGTGCAACAGGATTCTGTGATCTACAGTATCAAACGCAGCGCTGAGGCCCAACAGAACCAGGACTGGAACATTACCAGCATGAGTATTCAACCTGATGTCGTTTAACACTTTGACCAGAGCTGTTTCAGTGCTGTGATGACGTCTGAAGCCTGATTGAAAGTTATCAAGACTTCCAGTTTCACTCAGAAAGTCGCTGAGCTGGTTAAATACAACTTTCTCAATAATCTTGGATATAAAAGAGAGATTAGAGACAGGTCTGTAGCTGTTCATCATAGAGGCGTCTGGAGTTCTCTTCTCTAGGAGTGGCTTAATGGCAGCTGTCTGTAGTGACTTGGGAAAAATGCCTGATGCCAGTGAGCTGTTAACTATCTGTAGGAGATCACTTTCTACTGAGGTAAAAACTTGTAGAAAATGATCTTTTGCCCTTCTTTCTTGTTGTAATAAGAGCTGTTCACCTCATTTTATTCATTATGGATTTTTTTTTATCTTTAACTAACGTTATGAGGGAATTTTTCATATCCCAACTCGGTCCTGTAGCCTGAAGTCTCTGATTGGACGAAGTCTGCATGCTGCACTGTAATAATCCAGATTTCTGTTTCCTGATATTAGACATTTAGATCCTTTTTTGAATAATGACGATGATGCCGTTATTAGTTTCTGTGCATGAGGAAAAAGACTGGAAGCTTAGAAGTGCAAAAATGTTTAGTTAAATACTCGACATGCAGCTTTCGCTTTTATCTAATTCGCCCTTGACTTCATAGGTTTATTAACAACAGGGTGAATAAATAAAGCGAAGAGGCAGTAACATGCTGTTCCTACCCTATGAGCTCAAAATGAGGCAAATTGTTTTTTTTCATGGCTGGAACTGAAGATACTTCAGTTAATTCGTTCAATATTCAGTATGACAGAGCAAGATGTCTGTACACAAATAAAAAAAATATTAAAATGTTCTTTAAAAGACAATCAGGGAAAGAATTAAGAATAATTTGAGTGATTAACATAACAATAGTGTCTTGAAGTAAAATAAGATTAAAGTAGGTTAAATTAAAGTGTTTTGTATGTTGGATTTAGAGGGTTTAGTGAAATCGGTTGAACATATGACATGCACACGTAAGGAGAAAGGCAAAGAATAAGTGGATTAAAATCTTCACTAATGTTTACTTGGATTCAGGATATCTTATATTTACGCTTGAAATTTTGACCTGACAATTCTTACATCATAGTTTTAAGTCTAATCCTACTTTTATCTGCAAAAAAAAGGTGCAGTTTGTGGAATAAGATCCTTCATGTCACGCTTACAATAGAAAGAGTCTGTGCTTATTTTCCATAAGTATTCCGGTCCTGATGCCAGCTGCTCCTCTGGTGCTCATTTAAGATTTAAACTGTCTGTAACGCATCAACTTTAGCTTTATGTATGAAACCGAGGTCCATTGTAATTATAAATATGGGTAAAACTTGGAGGTGAAGTTGCTGTGTCGGCTGTACCTGACATGATGTCGTTCATATTTACAAAGTGACGGTTTTGTCGTTTAACCCGGTGACCCGATGTCTCGTCTGTATTCTTAAGGGATCTCTCTTGATGTTCAGTGTGACGGTTTGTCACGTAGAACCGTCGAGTAGGTTGTTGCCAGTTTGTTGAAGGGCAGACGCTTCAAAAAGTTTTCGGCAGATGAAAAAGAGCGCTCTAACTTTGAAGGTGTCATATGCTGCAGGGTACCGTTTAGCATAGTTTTTTTATGTGCAAAGTAAACATTATTGATGCCGGGATATTGTAACCCAGTGGTTTTAGTTCCTGAACTTAACCAGGTAGTTATAGTTCTTTAATTGCCTGAACTTAACCAGGTAGTTGTAGTTCTTTAATTGCCTGAACTTAACCAGCTAGTTGTAGTTCTTTAATTGCCTGAACTTAACCAGGTAGTTGTAGTTCTTTAATTGCCTGAACTTAACCAGGTAGTTGTAGTTCTTTAATTGCCTGAACTTAACCAGGTAGTTGTAGTTCTTTAATTGCCTGAACTTAACCAGGTAGTTGTAGTTCTTTAATTGCCTGAACTTAAGAACTGAGGAGTCGTGATGCCAAAAGTTAACCATCTGTGAGTGAGACCAAATATTAAAAGGAAGCTACTGAGCAGCCGGTTCACAACGATTTTGTGATGCAAATGTATTACTCTTTTGAACGCATATTGTTTTGAGAAGCAAAACGCTTTATTTTTTAAACCCCAGCCAACTAGCCGGACTACTTTCATCAACACCAAAACTCAGCTGGAACTCTGCTCACAGGACGCAGCAGGGGGTAAGAAGATGTTCAGAAATGATGTTGCTGATATGGGATGTCATACAGCTTCATGTCAAAAGAGGCGAACTATCCCTTTAAAGTGTAATAAAACAGGATGGTAGTAAAGCAAAGGAAGTCGAAATAAAAACAAAAATCCTTTTGTATTTAACACCGAGCATTTGAGCCCTGAAAGTAATTTTTGCAGCTTTAGATGCAACTTTACCATCAGAGGTCACATTTATATTACTCATATCACTCAATATCTGCTTGTGTCGAGTTAAGGGAAACATTAATTATCATAAACATAATTATCAACCCCTGCAAAGATCAATCAGCTTCTGTTGGCACATCGGTTCAATCAATATCCCCTCATAACAGCGCTTTGCCCCACTACAAGATGGTCAAAGTGGGCCATGTCCATCATAACGCATCCAGTTACTACTTAGTCTGCAACCTGCCTTTCTATCGTCTATCTCAAGAGACATTTCTGCACAATGGTGAAAAGCATAGTAGCTGCAGAGGGCCAGTGACAAATTAGCATCAAGTGTCCAATTAACATCACACCAACACGAGCTAAGCTAACTTCAGCTGTGGGTGAAAACAGCAGCAGGAAAATATGCTTTAAGGAAATTAAGAAAACCGACCAGCAGCCGCCAATCATTCTTAGTGGGAAAGCGTGACACAGGTAAGGACAGCGCGCAGCATAGCTCTCTGTGCCAGGACCAAAACAAAAGTTCACTTCAGTTAAAGGTGCCATCCTCTGGCTTTGTGCTGTGCAAAGTCATCCTATTACATGCTTCAGATTTAGCTGGCAGGCCTGCTTCTGTTCTATCTGCTCTGCGAGTGCAGCTACGTCGTACCATGGGCGTCAATTGGGTATGGCAGCTGCCACACCTGGGCTCCAGGGGAAAATATAAATGTTTGTTTTTCTTTTTTTTTTCTTTAAAAAAAAAAAAAATTAATTTATGGAATTACTGTCAATTTGTATTGATTATTCTATTATTTAATACATATAAATTAACTACAAATGAAATTCTGAACAACACAATCAATTAAGTATCATCACCCTTTTGAAATGTGGTATTTCCCAGCCCCCCCCCCCCCCCCCCCCCGAGTTGACAGAGCCTGGAGGTCAAAGCTGATGTTATTAGCGGGATTTGTTGTTTGCTAATTCATGTAAAATATGAAAAGGAAGCAGAAAACTGTAGATTTATTTATCACAAAAAAAAGGGCAGGTGGGGATGGGTCCAATGTTGCCCCAGCGGCGGAGGAAGGAGGACCAGGTAGTGAAGGCGGGATTCAGGCTGTTAACGAGGCTGTCCACTTCAGCACCTCCGCCGCTAATGCTAAAGCTAATGCTAACAGGGAGACGGAGACGAGTCCATTGTTATGTTAGCGGGGTGTGAGTGAGACTGCATTTGCACACAGATAAGCTACATAGCAGACTTTTGTGGTGATTATTTGCTGTTCATGTATATTTATTGATTGATACTGTAGTCATGTGACTATAGTGACCTTTGCCATACCTTAGCTTTGGCTGAATTGACTCTGCTGCGTCGTACTACACTTGTCCTTGCATTAATTGTACATATGGATGTTCCATCGTTGAGTAAATATAGATGCATAGTAAAGTCTGGTGATTTCTTTCATTCTCGTCGGTTACAAACGGCCTCTTTCAGTTCAAGATTTGCAGAAAATATGAACAAACACGTTCACAGGCTGCTCTGCTAACGTCTTTAGCAGCTAGCATTGTATACAGTAGCTAAAGTAAAAGTTAACTCGGGTGCATTTAGTTTAATTTAAATTGTGTGTTGGTCTCCTCAGTCACCCGAGCTTTCACTGCTCATGCAAACAGCCTTTCTTTCTGTCGGTAAATGAAACTCAGACTAAGATAAGCCGTGTTTAAATCATTAAATCCAAAGGAAAAAAAACACAAATTGTTTGCAGAGGGGAACGCCTTGTTGGACGTGACAATGCCTTCCAAACAAGCAACTTTAACACCTCGCCTCGTGGTATTTCAAGCACGACCGCGTGTTATCTCCCGGCCTCGTCCTTTATTCCCACGTCTGGAGCCACACCCCATGTGTCGGTTATACACGGCTGGAATGGGAAATGAATCATAAAATGCTTGATAACAGAGCTAATACAATTACAGTAGAGTGATTAAAAAAAGGTTAAATAGGTGATCTATTACATTGATCTTAAATGCATTCAGATTTAATTTAATTTAACAGAACTATAATGCTGTAGTTAAAATACGTCCTATTAGTGTTTGGAGCCTGTATGTATAACGATTAATTACTGAATAATTGTTCATGCATTTCAACAGTGGCAAGCTCTGAAGGGTGATTTATTTTCTTCAGTGGCTGTACAGAGATAGGGCTTAATTACAGTGGATAGCCTTATCTCCCCTCTCTAATCCGCTCTTTGGAGTCTCCCGCGTTCACGCCATCTAGTCGTCGATATCATCACACTGTTGGCAGAGCCAGAGAGAGAAAGTGATCCCCAATTTCTCTGTCACATTAAGGCTTATTCATGAAGTCTCCACTGTGAACCTGACTTAAGAACTCCAAAGTGGGAGGAAAGAGGAGCTGCTGAGTGCTGGAAACCTCTTCCCCCCAGCCTGACAGTCTGAGGTCAGTGAGGCTGGCACATTACCCACTTGTGCTGTTTTTGTCAGCTGGATGGACTGAAAAATGTGTGGTCAAATCTGATCAGATAATGGGCTGAGCTTCTTGCCAGAAGCAATTTGTTGTGGATATTCTTGTGCTAATGTAGGCAATTTGACGGTTTACCTCCTTACTGCGATGTGCAGAAACTGTGTGCCTCTGCAGCTCACAGTCATGTTGACCAAATACTTGCAAGATAAGCCATTATTAACTCGGTCTGCTCGCATGCAAATGTCTGTTTTGACTTTTCGCTGATAGCTGTTTTCGCTTGATGATTCACAATCAACCGTGGCAGATCTTTATCAGGGAGACTAAGAGTTTAATTATTGTAGCTTGATGGATAATTTCCAGCGCACTAAGAGTTGCATATATTAAAAACCATGCCGGATAAATAGTTGGCAGCTCCAACAGACTGCCAACTTGCCAAAACGGATTGGGATCAAGTGATGTCTGATCTGCAGTGATGACACCTTCAAGATACGCGCAGTAAATGTTCTAAATTGGACTCTTTGGAGTTGCATAGAAGGCAGAACCCTTACTGTGCAGCCTGAATCTGCACCGAATGCATAAAGGATGGATTGTAATGCGGATCGCCTTCAGCCGTCCACTTACTTTTGGCCATCTCTGCTCGTTACAGTGATGTCATACAAGAAGTTATAGCAGAAAATACTAATTATCTTCTGAAGAGGCTGGAGTAAGAAACCGTTTTCATTACCAGTTAATAACTTGACTGGTTTTATTGCTTTTTATGTGTTAGTAAAAGTGTCCATCGGAGAATCAAGGATGATATTTCCAATTTCTTGTTTTCTCACCCCGACAGTAAAATACCCCAAATTAGTTTTTAAGTTGCATTAAATTGGAAAAAAGGGTTAAATCTCCCCCCAATGCAGAATCTGATCACAAAAACTGATTTTATTTAATTTCTTTTTAAAGTTTTCTCGGCTAACCATTCAAAATAACAGTTTAATCATTAATGGATCGCCGTTAGAATGAAGACTTCCTAATTTCAGGAAGTTACAGCACATTAAAACCTTCATAGATTAATTAAATATTGCTAAGTTGAATTAAATGATTTGTTGAGACGATAATCTATAGTAAAACATAAAAACTAGGGCTGGGCGAGTTGACTCGTTATTGTCGCGTTAATTCGTTAATTATTTAACGCCGATAAATATTTGATTGCGCATTAGTGCAGGTTTTTTTATTTATTTATTTATTTATTTTTAATTGTTTTTTGGGCTTTTGTGCCTTTTTTTTAATGAATAGGAAAGTTCAGAGAGACAGGAAGCAGGGGGCAGAGAGAGGGGGAACGACACGCAGCACAGGGCCGCTCGGTGCGGGACTCAAACCAGGTTTTTATTTCGGCTTTTATTATTGTGAAAGTCTGTTGCTCTCAGGCTTTTATTTTGTAAAAGTCTGTTGCTCACAGGCTTTTATTTTGTAAAAGTCTGTTGCTCACAGGCTTTTATTCTGTAAAAGTCTGCTGCTGTCTGCTGTGGAACAGGAAAAGAAAGTAATCGGCGGATCCACCAAACCTGGAGAAGGGTACGGAACTTTTACTCTGCCATTTTCATTTTAAAGTTCTTCCAGACGGCGGAGTCGACAGAACCAAAGTCATCTGTAAACACTGCCAAGTTGAATTGTCTTCTCAGCGTAGTAGTTCCAGTCTAAAATATCACTTAAAGGCAAAACACACAACTGATAGCAGCAAGTCATTCAAGGAAACAGACAGTGGAGCGAGGCTTCTACATAAAAACTACAGAAAGATGCTGATGTTAAAAGTGTGTTTGCACAACAAATGTTATGGCACTTTCATTCATATGGCAGCACATTTAAAATAAAGCTAAATGCTAAAAGCTATACACTACTTTGGATTAATTTTGGGATTTTGCGTACAAATGCGATTAATCGCGATTAATCAGGGAAATCATGTGATTAATTAGATTAAACATTGTAATCGTTGCCCAGCCCTATATAAAATCAAGCTGCTCCTCAGTCAACGTTTCCAGCTTCATATTCTTTGTTTTCTTGAACTCTTCCATGTGCAGGGAGTTCATTTTATCGGTCTGCTGCAGCCGCTCGCTGTACAAGGTGAAATGTAAACGCTGAGCGGCGAGGATGAGGATGTCGTCCCCTCACTTCATGGTGATAGAGAGGGGTAAGAAGGAAATGCAGTGTTCATCCAGTCTGGCACGCTGAGCGAAGAAAGGCCTTCCCTGGTCTCCACATGCGTCTCAGTTGCTCAGTTTGATTCCCTCCTGGCAGCATGATTTCCATGATCCAGTAATCCTGCATTTTCTTCACATTAATTCACTTTCTCCGGCGCTGGGAAACAAAGATGTAATTTTGGATAGTAACATTTGCACGTACGGTGGCTCTGAGCTGTCAAACATTGGTGGGTAACTGTGATTGTATTTATTTTTGGACATGTGACAATATTTGACGGACTTGATGTGCAAATGGTGAGATAATAACGCCGCTTTTTGAATTACGATTTGAATTATAATGGCATTAGAGATGCAGACATCTTGGCTCAATTCCATTTTTGATTACACTGAAATATTTTTTTACAATGTGTGTCGTATCAGAGTTTATTCTAAAGAAAAGTACTTGAATATCTCCTTTCCTGCTGGTAACCATGCTGTTCTGAGAAAGTTGGGTTCTTGGCAGGGGCGCAGAGGAGATTTTTGAACTGGGGGGACCAAGATTGTTTGTTTTTAGAAAAAAAAACACTCCGATTGTCTTTTTGTTTCTTCATTTTCTTTATTTATTTTTCTTGAATTGAAACCATCCACTCCGTCACTGACACATGTGCAGCAACTCCTTCCTCTTTAGGACCCTGGGGAGTGACGGCCGTCCCTTTGGTGCGTTCACTTACAGTGAAACTCCCAGCGCATCCCAGCCTTACAAACCTACAGAAAAGCATCTAACTGCTGTTTACAGGAGATAGCATGAATTCTATGTCGGGCTGGTAGGATTAATCCGACTTCACATGGGGTTCAGATTAAAAATCTGACTTGGATCTAGGAAATTCCGACATCCGTGTACAACTGGAACACATCATTAGGCTCTCAATGCACGCTGCAATGGAAATTAGTCAAAGTAACGGGACATTAATCTTTGGGTTTATCGGCGATGTTTGGTGCCTTAAGTACGGACGGGATGGGGGTCATACCCCCCCCCCCCCATCCCCAGTGTCATCTGTGCCCATGGGTCTTGGAACACATGTGGATAAACCAGTGACATCTACGTAGTCCTCGAACTCCATGACGGCTTTAAGGCGAGACACGGCAGGCAAAAACATTCATGCACTGGTCAATTTTGAGATTTTGGGCCAGTCTACTTCTTCAATATGTGTTCTTTCAACCTGCTATTAAGAAAATGTTGAAAACATAAATAAATATGTTTATTTTAATACATTTTGTTTACTTGCGGCGGCACGTTTCGCCCGAATTTACCAAAAAGTTAGCATTCCAACGCGCCATGGCGAGCTTCGTCTATTTCCTGAAGTCTGTCATGACCGGTGTCGTTGGAAAGCTCTGAGTCTCCTGCACAATGATATGTCACCCAAATAATGCCGCTTCCTTTCTATCAGTAACCAATCATGGATGTCTAAAGGCGAATTTATAGCTAATGACAAAATCTCATTGGCTACAGCTCATTTCTGCTAACGTGATTCGCTCAGACGCATCACGCGGTGGACTCTGATGCTCCCGTGTTTGCCCCATAACGCCGCAACTTTCAAAGAAAAGAAAGCAACAATTGCGCTTTGCAAGATGCAATAAAAGAAAATCTGTTAGATCAGCTGATGAACCATCAGGAAGCAGCACACCTGACCGTAAACTGTGGTTAGGAAACCGAGGGGAGCTAATGACATCATACATATAGCACATCTCAATTAAATAATGCGATCTTTTATTGTATTGAGCTTGTATTCTTTTAATAATAAGATTATTTTATTCAATATTAGTATTACTAAGGGCCTGAGCATTTATTCTGTTTTTGAGCAATTGTTTCCAATACAAATTTATTAAATTCCCCTATTTAAATCTTTAAATGCCGTTTTCTCAAAATCAGTATTTTGTATTTTTCCAGTATCAATATCTCAGCCTATGGAGCACCTACTAACACCAAACTTTCCAGTTATACATTTAGCAGTATTCTGAAGATATTTACAGAAGGATTTGTTGATAAATCATTCCCGGCCTGATTTATGTGACATTATAATCAAAAAATATGGCGAAAATCTATGTTGTTTTTTTTTTTTTTTTTTTTTTAGGCTATGGACAGTATATTTTGATTTCCTAGGAAATGAAAGCAGATATCCTGAAATCCCTCTGTAATTTTCCTTTCATTTCGTGCCTGAACAAAATGAAAAAAGAATTTTGCACCTGGCTTTATCATATGTTCAGATCTATCTTCCGGAAATATATGCAAATTTGCGCATATTTAATGAGATTTTGCATAATTAAACATACAAATTTCTACAACTTGTAATATATTTTATTTTCATACTTGTATAAGTAATCAACTCTGGTGATATCTATTATTTTAAAATATTACCCTATTCACCTGTAGTGTCTCGCCTTAATGGGATGCTCCAGAACAATCCCAGGTCCCCCACGACCCCACCCACCAATAAAAGATCCGCTGCCAGGACATCGAAAGCTGCTGAAGCGTCAGAGCAGGTGGATTTAATGTTCTAGGAATAAAAAGAAAAGGGGAGAAACTTCCCTAAACTTGTTTCAGGAGGTTGATGTGCATGGTTGAACTTGAACAATCCCTCCTTGTTTTCTGGAGTGTAGGAAATGCTTAATATGCTGATTTGTCAGGCAGATGACAGGAGAGCCCAAGTGTTCTTCCATTGGCTGAGTGAGCTGATGTGTGTCAGGGTGGCAGGCGTCGCCGCTCGTGAGCAGTCTGGGCATCCTCAACCGCTGGAGCCCGGTGCTGTATTCCTCGTTTTTAAGTGACCGAAGAGGGAGAAAAGAGTCGAACTGAACGCACCGACAGATCCGTTCTTAAATCGTCTCTTCAGGCTCGGTGACAGCTCTGCTAGAAAATGACACAACTTCCAGTGCAAAGCGACATCTAAGCGAACTAATTAGAGCAGAGATTCCACACGAATGTTTAATGAAGAGATAATGTATCACCGCAGTGCTGGTGTAATACGACCACTTAAGTCATTTGTCTTTTTGTCTCAAGAATGACATTTTTTTCCCCCTTTTTCCTCACATTTTTGCAAGTATTGCCTCACTTATGGAAGTTTTACTGTAAGTTTTAATAAGTTTACTTTTTTTGCTTGATATTCCATTCAGGCTTTCATGATGGAGTACTCTTCTCAACATTTACAGTTGGTTATAGAAGATTAGTCCTCCTGCCTTTGGCTTCTTTTAACGATTATCTCAATATTACATGGGCCACTTGTATTTTTTGAGTTATGGATTTTAAACACACTCATATCTCTCATATCAAACATCCTACGCCACCATTTTACCATTTAATAAAAGGTCATTAAGCTCCACATTGGGCATTTATTCAATATTTATACTAAAAAAATTTGAAAAATATTCCCAAATATCTATCAATTTAGAAGGATTCTTAACATACTGAATATTTGAAAATTGCAAATTGCTCCAGTAATGGAATTTCTAAGCGGATCCATCAATCTGTGGCTGCTCGATACGATAGCTGTGGTTCTTCTTTGACGACGGCTTGTGAGGCTTCAAGTATGATAATAACGTCGGAGAATAATCCATAAAACAAGATGATAAAAATGTTAATAACTCTGGCCTTTGTTATGTTAACATGTCCACATGAGATCACTCATCTCAGTTGGACGTTTCTTTTTTTTAGATAATTAGTTAGCCTTTATCGTCCTTGTGACAAACATCCATTGTTGTTTATGCATTATTATTTACCTTTTTTATCAGCCCTGAAATATCAAAGCTATCCAAATTAAGTCCTTGAGGATCACTTGTTATGCCCCGTCTAGGAGTAACCAAGGCACAGCATAAATGTGACCCATTTTCCTCAACCCTCAGGCAGCCACGGAGACATTATTTAGAATTTAACATGAAATTATTTAGAATTTATATAACAAATATATGGTCCACTTGGAGATAAACTAATAGGCTTTCAGGATGGGCCAAGGACAGAACAACAAACAAACAAAACTATCTTCAAAAGGGAAGCCGGCCTAAACAAAGCAAGTTGAAAACAAAAGACAACAGCTGTGTTCGAAAACCCATACTTCTCCTACTACTCCTACTAACTTTTTGAGTTAGTATGCGAGTTTGAGTAAGCGAGAAGTTCCCGGATGCATACTAGATTCGCCGAAATGTTGGGTATGCATCATGAGGTTACTACTCATACTCAAACTACCCAAGATGTAACGTGACGTCGCCGATCGGCATTTCCTGTCAAAACGGCAGTTTCAAGCTAGCTACAACGAGTGTAGCTTCACTTCCTGTTTTCAAAACAAAAACACCAATTGTATCGTAATGGTTTTCCCTATGATAAAAGGCAACGGGTATTTTATTTTGTGAAAATAACCGGAAGTGCGTTACTCACTGCGGCTAGCTTTAGTAGCGCCGAATTCGTGGGAACAAAATTGTAAATAGCCGGTATTTTGTCAGGTTTTCAACACGTTGGGGATCTAAACGACTACTTTCTCACCTGAAAATGTTTCAAATGTTGCTAAAGTTTACAGAGTTTAGAGCTTAAGAGAAATCAGCTTCAGGCCGGCTGATTTCGGCTCGGGCAGGAGCGAAATGCATTGTGGGTAAACGCTCTGCATACTGTCTGATCGATGAGTATGCAGTATGGAAGTATGCGGTTTCGAACACAGCCAACCACTTACCTTCCTAGACTAATAAAACAGGAGAAACCCAAGAAAATAATATGCAGCCCACCCCTACAAACTGTCATCCTCCCAGGTGCCGGTAGCCAATCCTCTACGGGCTCTTGATAGCCAATCAGAGCTTGGCACTTGCAGCACCTAATTTGCATAATATGAACAAAAAAATACAATCGCCTTGTAATTTAAAAAAAAAAAAAAAAAAAAAAAAGAATAAATAAATGCACCTAAAACAAAAACTCGTCAACTTTTTGTGAAATTAACTTCATCACTAACCCCCCCCCCCCCCCATCGTTTCTCATTATAATTCTGGCTTTATTGCCTTCTTTTGGCGTTTAAAGTCCAACCTGCCCTGAAACTTAATCAATATTCTAAAGAGGTAGCTGATTTCTGCTAACTGAATACCATATGCCGGCACCTGATGTTAAAGTGATGGTAATAGCACTGTCAAGTTTGACAATGAGGAGAAAGCAATACCATCATTCCCCATATTCACTTTTGAAAATCTCATTTTGCTTTCATCTCTCCACTAACACAGAGCTGTCAACATGTAATTCAATGAGTGTCACCACTGTGCTTGAACATTTTCTTCATCTCTTTTGCCAACATTTGCTGCCCAACTTCTGTTGAGTTTAAATGATCTTATGGCCACTTTTGTGATGAACGTACTTTATCATAATGCAGTAGATCATCTGGTATGGTTTTATTGTTTAAGGTCTTTGTTTGTCAGGAACGCGTGGTCTGAAAGTGATGTGCACCGCTGCATAACAGTGGCCTTATTCTAAGTTGTAGGGCTGTCAGGATGGAGGAAATTGAAACCGGTCTGTCTCTCAGGCATTGTGGGAGCACTATCTTCTGTTTCCAAAAGCAGTCAAACACAAACACCGCAAAACCTGTTCTATATATCTCAGTTTTTCTTTTTCTTATTTGCAATCTGCCATCTTCCTTTTGTGAAATCTCAAAAGGGAGAGCCCGAACAAAGAGTGTTTTCAACCAAGGTTGTCCTGACTTTTAGATTGAGGCAGATCCTGGCTTTTTTTTTTTTTTTTTTTTTTTTTTTTTCCTCAGAGGACTGTGTCGACAATCAGTATTTTCCTTTTATTTACACCATCAACATGTCACATTTAAAATACCAATGGCTATCAAATGTTTTCAGTGTGATGTGATATGTTGCTCTCGCATCAATCTGAGTCCACATAAAAGAACGTTTGTTTTTGCTTGATATTCACGTGATGTCACCGCTACAAAAAGTATTTCACCAAAAAGATGACAAAGGAGTCGCAGCCTTATCTCTAAATGGTGATGAATCATCCTGTATCCTCGAGCGTACACTGATTTAGCATCCACATTAGCATTAGCATTAAATATATCCCAAAGTCTGGAATGTCGGGAGACGGTGGATGGGACCTTCTCCGACCACCGGAGCTGACCGGTCAGAGCAGGGTTGGCTTTTTGGGAGGTGGGCACTGTAAGTTTTTACAGTGAGTATTTAAAGAATCCCTGCTGAAAATCTTCCCAACAACCATTTCATGGATATATTTCCATCCATTGATGGAATAATATTGTCACGTTTTTGTTTACTTTTCCATTTTTTTTTCTTAGGGACACTATTATCTCTGTCTTCCTGCGTTAGCACACCATGTTAGCCATTAGCTCCTTAACTAATAATACATTTTATTTGTATTGCACTTTATATTTTAACAATCTCAAAGGAGAACCTATAAAAGATATTTTAGCAATAAGCTTTCTTAAAAAGATGAGTTTTTAGGTCTTGTTTAAAAGATAAACTATATAGTTAGCCTGTGTTATAGCTAACTCAGGCTAACGCTACAAAATTAGCTAATGGCTAATTAGCTAACTGTTGTGTTTTTTAGCCAAATGTTCACTATTAAGAATCTAAATATATAAAGTAACAGACAAAAACAACTGGTAACTTAAAAACAACCATTTAAACATTTAACACACCTTTAAAACTTAAGTCTATCAGATTTCGACTGTTAAGCGGGATTTGTTGAAAGCAGAGAAACGCATAAAACCAGCGCTGGTTTTCTTCAGCAACGCAGAGAACTTATTAAAATCCGCTTACAGATGGTTAGTTTTTCTTTCTTTTCTTTTATCCGCAGACAGGCTTTAGGTTGTGTGTTTAATCGGTTTCCTTGTATAACAACAAATCTTTTTATTTTTTTCTTCTCCCAATCTTTACAAGGGATCCAAAGATTCAAACGGATCATTTACATACAAAAGGATGATCCCCTCTTTCTCAGCCCTACCAGTCATGGGAATTATCCAGTGGAGTGCTTCTTGTGTTGTTGGCTTGTTTCACGATAAGATGTGTGAACAACACTTCAGTTGTTTCCAAGCAGGGCGACACTACAGTCATTTTCATCAGCACTCTTGTTCAGGTGACGTTCCTTCAGGCTGGCTGATTTCAGGGCTTATCTTGTTAAGAGCCCCCTGCTTCGCCACAGATCTCTGCGGCTGTCAGAGACGGAGCGCAAACACATTCCGCCACTATTATTGGTGATTGTGGAATGACACTAATTAAAGTCATTGATGTTTAAAATCAACCGTCCCGCTTGTTTTGTCACAAAAGCTCAGAGAGCTCCTCAGCCCGGGCCTGTCGTGTAGTTATCATGTCATTTGTTTTCAAGCCGTGTGGAGATGCTAGCATGTGTGTGTCACTTCATTAAAAAGCACACGCCTCAGGAAGGGGGAGAGGGCTCTGCTTGAGATATTTACATTTCAATTTCAGCTTTCATTTCTTTACGGCAGGTTGTAATGCAAAAGCTCAGCGAGTCTGCGTTTAATCTCATTTTTATTGCAACAGAGCAAAACAAAAAATAACTGTAAAGCATCGGAGTATCGCCTCTCAGCTGATTCTGGTGACAAAATTCATTCTAGAGTCATTACCTGAATGTGGTATACATATGATTCATTTTGTTTGCAGTTTGGGAAGTAATTCTAACTTTTTATCGTTTATACTTTCAGGTACGCTGAAATATGAGAGATAGATTTTTTTATTTTCAAACATGTATAAAAAAAGAATGTATGTAACTATTGTACATACAAAAGAAAGAAAAAGAGAAATTAAAAAAACAAATTCAATCACATAAAGTGCTAATACATAACAAAACACTGCACATTATTCGAAAAAGGAATGGGAAGAAGTACAATACTTTTTTAGTTTAAATAGTGTAAATATCTGTAATATTTCTAATTTCTATAATTCTACTCTTCAGTTTATAAATATCCTAACTACAATACACCTATATAAATATATGCCATATATACACTTCCTAAATATCTAAATAAATATATAATCACAAAATAAATATATACTACACACATATCCTTGTAAATATGTGTGTGTGTGTGTGTGTGTGTGTGTGTATATATATATATATATATATATATATATATCTATATATATCCATCCATCGGCCTCCGTTAACATACTTCCTCTTCCATGTACTTGTTTAAAAATATTTTTTGTACCTTTTTTTTTTTTAAACAGAATAATGAAACTTACTGTAAAATTTTGCGGCAAATTGCAACTACAATTCAAAATACAACCAATCAAAGCATAAAAAACGCTTATGTCTCATGAAAAGTGACAAAAACTAAACAAAAATGCAACAAACAAGAAGACTCAACAAAACCTTCATTGTGTTGTTTTCCTGAAACTTTATTCGTATCGTAGAATTTTACACAAATTTTAGGGCAAAGTTCAAATGTTTGCAAAGTTATTTTTCCCTCCTAATTCAAACGTTTGGTCTGTGTCTGAGTCTCTTTCTACACTTACTCACAGCCTGAACCTTTTGCTGCAGAGTTTTTTTTTTTTTTTTTTAGTTTTGAAAATACCCACTGACTGACCGCTGGACAAATCAGCCAACACAAGAAGGTGGCTCTCCCCCCCGACTTGTCAACCCTGCAGTGTTAATCAGAAACCTGTTTTGCCACATGTGTTCGTGGAAATTTGACAGGTTTGCCAGAGAAGCTGCTGTGTCTGGTATTTTTGGTTTGCAGAGGGAGGACAGGCAGCAACTCACATCTAATCAAGTGCAGAAGGGCACATAATGATCTTGGCAAAGAAAAGTTTCAGATATTTATCAACTGGCTGAAAAGTTTCCTTTTTTAATTAAAAGTTATTTTTCAACTATTTGATGCCTTTCGTAAGTTTTACATTTCTTTGGTAAAGAGAAACAAGCATTTAATGAAATGCACGACTTGAAGCTTAAGACATTTGCACATGAAATATTGTTGGAGAAAGGCCCGCCCGCACCGGGAGAGAATAAAAATGTGACGCGTAAAGCGTAAGATAACAAAGAATGTCGGTCTTTGATCTCTTTGGTTTGATAGTGAACTGAAGTCTCTGGTGTTTAGAAACCTGGAGATCCCCCAGCATCACTGCATTCAGAGTATGTCACGCAGGTGAGACACCTTGTTATGAAGTTACATGCGTGTACAGTACATATACAAAAGCTTTCATGTTGTGGAAACGCTGACAACAGTCATTTATCCAATGTTTTTCTGAGAATGCTGCATGCTTTAAGACCTGAGGAATACTTTTCCTATATTATCAAACATGGAGTGGGAAAAAAAAATCACTTCTCTAAAGTAATCTGGTCTGAAAGGAATATGTTTGACATTAATCAGAACCCTTAAAGCAGCCTTGTTTGAAAGTCAGTGCCTAAAACACCAACTTGGACCACTTCATGGATTTTAGTTGACTTTCGTTTCTTTTGGATTTTTGTGCATATTGTGTAGCCGTTTTGGTCCATGTTTGTAAGCCTTTTTTATCTGGATTAAATGTTCTAAAGTTGCAACAAGTTGTATCGGAGTCTGTGAGTCTATGGTTGAAAACCAGCACGGTCTGCTTCCCGTTCAAGGCATCTCCTCCTCCGGATGCCGAGACTTTGTTTTTTTTTAAACTATGCTTTTAAAGACAGAATCACATCTGTACACATGTAAATGTATTTTATTCATACAGCCCTTTACAAACAATCCTTACGGTGTACCAAAGTGCTTTACAGCAGGTAATAAATAAAGACAAGAAGAAGTAAAAACAATAAAAGAACAGTGAAAGAAATAAAATACAACAAAATCGAATAAGATAAAAGTGTCATCATACTACTGGGTATTAAAAGCCGTCCTAAATAAGTAGGTTTTTAGATATGTCTTAAAACATGTAAAATGCATGAACTGAAAGAAGGGACTCACCTGTTGAGGAAGACAGATTTGGTGGGATGCCGGTATGGTCGGACTGCTGGGATGGTGGGATGTTGGAATATGTCGGACTGGTGGGATGTTGGACTTTTGGGATGTTGGAATGGTCTGAATGGTGGGATGTCAGACTGGTGGTTGCCCTCGACTTTGAACTTAGGCTTTTTCTCAAAGGTTCATCTCGTCTAATTTCTATCCAACATCCATCTTCTTCTCCCCCGTGAATGTCAACCCTTTAAAACCTTGGCACCAGGGAGACGATATGAGCCCTTTGCCCTGCTGCTGTCAATAATCTATATGAGCGAACTACAGCATAGCACACCTTTTATAAAAGTAGCTTATGAAAAGACAATTATTGGACAAAGAGGAGGAAGACTACTGAATTAAAGAGTTGTAGAATCAGAGATGGTGAAAGCCTAATGACTACGAGTTCGAACATGGGCCAAGAACAAGGTTTTTAAATAGAAATATATGCCTATATATCACTAACTTTTGTGCAATTTAAAGAGAGAAAAAAAAAGCACACCTCAGTGATGTGATGTAGCACGAGGGAGAGCAGCCAAGTTTAACAATAAGAAATATGGATCCACACAGTTCTGAAGCTGTGGAGATCAAAAATGTAATTGCACAACCGCATGACAGACCACAGCCCTGTAATTATGAACTGATATATGTCAAAGACACCTGGAAAGGGACAAGGATCGGGAGAAATATCATCCATCAAAGAGAAATGAGCCTGACGTGGGGAGAAGCAGTGGAAAACTGACACAGTACTTTACTGCTGGAATATTAAACAACACCATAAAAACAGCCTCATTCCCAAATACATTTCCATGATGCTACAGAGGAGATTAAAACTGCTACATTAGACAATAAGACTAATAATGAGCCGACTGTCCTGACGGTCTAACACTGATGCAGACCTACAGTAGAAGCAGCCGAGCAAACCGCCATCTTCCATCAATCTCACGTGATTCTGGCTTCCTGCAGTCGCGTCTCATAAAAAACATCACATTAAGTTGGTTACTAACTTTTTAAACAAATATTTAAACATGACAAGCTGCTATTTGATCTTTAACTTGACTGTGAGTGGTTAGTAAATAGGTTTTAATTTAGTGATGGTGATTTGCTGTCAGGTGGGAGTGTAGCTGTAACACTTAACCTCACATCACTTTAGCGGGAAGTTGATGACAGCCGCACGCAACACTTTTTTTTGACAGTTATCTTTGCCATCACAAGTGTTTTCAACAACAAGGGGGGGAAAAAGCATTAGAAAGCGTTCCTTTTTTTTTTTTTTTTTTTTATCAAATCAAATTTATTTGTATGGCACATTTCATGTACAAACAGTTCAAAGTGCTTCACATAAAATAAAAGCTTTGCAGCAGGGAGTGGAAGAAGCATTAAAAATACATAAAATAATATAAAGAGAAACAAATAAAATCATTTAAATGAATGTTTATAAATGTTTTTTTATTTTCGGAAAATTTTTACCCCACAAGAATACAGCACATGTACATGTTATTTCAATTTACGCAGTCATCTCCAAAACACAGGGTGCAATGTTACATTGGCCAGTTGAGTCCCCCCCACCCATAGGGCTACAGGTTCCCAAACACACCTAATTTAATTAAGCAACCAAATGAAAACTAGAAAAATAAAATAAGACAACCAGGAAAAAAAAAAAGGTAAATAAATGCATACAAACCAAGAAGGGGGAACATTCCACCAATGCAAAAGGTCATGTATATGTTCAAGTCTACTCATCAAGGGGTTCTTGTAAGGAGTCATAATAATCAAGAAAGGGCCTTCATACCTTGAAAAATGATTGGGAGGATCCTTTAAGTGTGTATTTGATTTTTTTTCTAACTTTAAGAAGTACATGATGTCTTTGACCCAGTGAGAAAAGGATGGAGATGTGTGCTGCTTCCATATGAAAAGGATCAAACGTCTCGTAGTGAAAGCTATGACAACATAAGCTTTAGTTGGTAGGGCAGCTCGAGATTCCTCAGATGTTACACCAAAGAGGGCACAAATCGGGTCGGGATCTAATCGAGCTTTAAAAATACTTGTCCAAAAGGTAGAAAGGTTCGGACATAGCCAGAACGTGTGCATTAAATCTGCAGGTTGACCCCTACATCGGGGGCATAATGGGTCAAGGTTCGGATAAATCTTCGTGAACCTAACCTCTGTGTACGACTTTCAGTTGGATTAGGCCATGTTTAGCACATGTAGATGATGTATGTATCAGATTTAAAGGGATAATCCGGAGTAAAATGCACTTTAGATCAATTTACGGGATGTTGGGAGTACATACGTTGAGTTGACATCAAAATCATGTCATTCGGATGTGTTTTGAGAATTTCGATTTGACCGTTTTTGGCCAAAAGTCGTTAGCCTGGAAGTGATGAGGGCATCGAGTATCGCCGCTACAAAACGCTATTTTTATACCTCTTCTACAGCTCCAAACAACATAACACTTACGTGGTAGTGAGTAGAGGGTCCCTAAAGCCAAACCGAAGTGTCCCGAGGTCTTCATGTGGTCGGATATAGAGTCCAGAATGAATTTAATCAAGCCAGTACCTTTCCAGAAATGTGTCTGCTGCAGCTGCCGCTACAGACCGTGGTGAAGTTGGTTTGATATTGGTTTGAAAAAAAAGACACTTCCTTATTGTGAATATCTGTCGAATATCCAATATCAAACCAACTTCACCACGGTCTGTAGCGGCAGCTGCAACAGACACATTTCCGGAAAGGTACTGGCTTGATTAAATTCATTCTGGACTCTATATCCGACCACATGAAGACCTCGGGACACTTCGGTTTGGCTTTAGGGACCCTCTACTCACTACCACGTAAGTGTTATGTTGTTTGGAGCTGTAGAAGAGGTATAAAAATAGTGTTTTGTAGCGGCAATACTCAATGCCCTCATCACTTCCAGGCTAACGACTTTTGGCTAAAAACGGTCAAATCGAAATTCTCAAAACACATCCGAATGACATGATTTTGATGTCAACTCAACGTATGTACTCCCAACATCCCGTAAATTGATCTAAAGTGCATTTTACTCCGGATTATCCCTTTAAGACGAACTTCCACTGATCATCTCTGAAAACTACTCCAAGGTCAGAATCCCAGGCCTTCCTTAAATTTTCCGTCGAGTGTGGGTCAATTTTCTGAATGAGGTCATAGATCTGAGTTCCAGAATACAGTCTCTATGGGTTTTTTTGGAAATGAATGGAACGTCTTTTGTATGAAGCTTCTGACCTGTAAGTAACGGAAGAAATCGTTTTTAGGTATATTGTAGGCTTGGGAAATTTGCGAGAAGGACGCAAACGTGTCTTCTATGTACAAGTTACAAATTGATTTGATCCCTTGATCGAACCATTGGGTTAAATGTAGGGTCTGTATAAGAGGATAGAAGGGCCTTTTATTCCAAAATGTTTTCTAAATTGAGCCCAAATTCTTATAGAATGGTTAACTATTGTATTTGAAGTCAAACTGTTACAGACTAGGGGCAAGGAAGTGTTCATTTCTAATGGAACAGGGCAGTGAGTGAGCTTCAGCTTTGGTGTTTCCAGAGCTGTAGAAACATTACGTTTAATAACTGTGGTGATAAGAGACAGTATTGGCTGATTTATCCAAGGTTCCCCACAGTCTCGGTTGAAGTTTGCAGTGCAGTTCTTGTTCTGCTAAACCACTGCTGCAAATGTACAACAGTGGAATCAGTTGCATTTGTCCACCTGGCTCCATTTCTTCTTCTTCTTTGGTCCGCCTCAATCAGCCGCTGTTCACCGCTTTGTGGTCCCTTCACTATCCTGGACCACACGGTTTCTTAGAGGTGGTCAAAGGGTTGGTCAGCTCACTTGACGAGCGGGTGTTTGCTCTGCCTGAGACACCGTGGTTCACTGATTAGATTTAATAGATTTTTCTCGACAACAATGGAGCTCATTTCTGTTGCGAGTCGGTGAAGCAGAGCCGAACAGAAGAAATTACCATTCGGTTTCTCAGGCCTTCCCTGAGTGAACAAGTAAAATAAAAAAATCAGTCGATATATCCTTAATTTGGAGAATAAGAGCGGTGTCTTTTTAAAAGTCTGAGTTTATAGATATGTAAAGTTTTCAAGGCAAAACAAATTAATTCAGTTTGTTTCCGACGGTAGAGATATTCTCAGAAGAATCCGCTCGGTGTGTTGTTTCATTACGGTCGCTGCTGTGTTGTTTCTCTCAGCTTTTACCCGTTTTCTCACGCTGTTGCCGTGCTGCCTTCAGCCTCCTGTTGGAGCAGCACAAGACTGATAAATTAATAACCGATAATTTATTCTGTTATTGGTGGAAATTTGCACGAGATGCACACATTTAATTGAATAACCGGATCGATACTGTTTTCAATTAGTCGCTCAGAATCAGCCAAATTACCTCTCTGGAATGACTTCAGGGGTCCAAGTCCACCCAAGGACCAACATTTGAATAACCCTGCCTTAGGGTGGAAAGAATTGACAAACTTTTGATTTGCGACACACCGGCTTTTCACCTCCCTGTTAAGGGATGCCGGTTTCATGTTCGGCCTTTTATTTATGGCCATTGTAGCATCTGGCTGGCAGCCACAAGCAGCCGCAGCCCCTCGCCACCCCTGCTTAAGATGCAGTGGAGCCTCTATGGGTTAGGAGGGCCAGCTCTATCAATCTGCTCCCTTCCGGCCCCCACGTTCCCCTGTGCGGTTAATCACTGCCACTAATTAGTGCTAATTACTCATTGCTGCCCGGGAGAGCCCCCCCTCTCCGGCTCCCCCGATCTGAAGGTCCTCTGTGGCGCCCCGGCTGCTTGGCATTCCTCAGGTATGGGAAAGGGGGGAGGGGGGGTGCAGGTACGTGGGAGGTGCTGAGGAGGCTACAGGGAAGCTCATCTTTAGCTGCTTGGGTATGGCAGCTGCCACACCTTGGCTCCGGGGGAAAATATAAATGTTCGTTTTAATTTTTAATTTTTTTTTTTTAATGAATTTATGGAATTACTCTGTGGCTGTGTTAGAAACTGCATACTCATTGATCAGACAGTATGCAGAGCGTTTACCCACAATGCATTTCGCTCCTGCCTGAGCCGAAATCAGCCGGCCTGAAGCTGATTTCCCTTAAGCTCTAAACTCTGTAAACTTTAGCAACATTTGAAACATTTTCAGGTGAGAAAGTAGTCGTTTAGATCCCCAACGTGTTGAAAACCTGACAAAATACCGGCTGTTTACAATTTTGTTCCCAGGAATTCGGCACTACTAAAGCAAGCCGCAGTGAGCAACGCACTTCCGGTTATTTTCACAAAATAAAATACCCGTTGCCTTTTATCATAGGGAAAGCCATTACGATACAATTGGTGCTTTTGTTTTGAAAACAGGAAGTGATACTACCCTCGTTGTAGCTAACTTGAAACTGCCGTTTTGACAGGAAATGACGATCGGCGACGTCACGTTACGTTGCATCTTGGGTAGTTTGAGTATGAGTAGTAACCTCATGATGCATACCCAACATTTCGGAGAATCTAGTATGCATCCGGGAACTTAAAAAAAGATAAAGGTAGTAGGAGAAGTATGTGGTTTCGAACACAGCCTGTGTCAATTTGTATTGATTATTCTATTATTTAATACATATAAATTAACTACAAATGAAATTCTGAACAACACAATCAATTGATCTAAGTATCATCTTCCCTTTTGAAATGTGGTATCTCCCAGCCCCCCCTCCCTCCCACGAGATGACGGAGCCTGAAGGTCAAAGCTGATGTTATTAGCGGGATTTGTTGTTTGCTAATTAATGTAAAATATGAAAAGAAAGCAGAAAACTTTAGATTTATTTATCACCAAAAAAAGGGCAGGTGGGGATGGGTCCAATGTTGCCCCAGCGGCGGAGGAAGGAGGACCAGGCAGTGAAGGCGGGATTCAGGCTGTTAACGAGGCTGTCCACTTCAGCAACTCCGCCGCTAATGCTAAAGCTAACAGGGAGACGGAGACGAGTCCATTGTTATGTTAGCGGCTATGTGAGTGAGACTGCATTTGCACACAGATAAGCTACATAGCAGACTTTAGTGGTGATTATTGTATATTTATTGATTGATACTGTAGTCATGTGACTATAGTGACCTCGCCATACCTTAGCTTTGGCTGAATTGACGCCGCTGCAGTGGCTGCAGGTGGCAGGCCCGGCAGCTCAGACCGGTTTGTTCTGGTCTGGCTGCTGGCCTTGTCTTTCCACGCCCGGGCCTGACCAGGCTTAATGAGCCAGCACCTTTTTTTGCTCCCACTGTCATTAATTGTCTGCAACCATGACTCTGGGTTACATCGCGCTTGGTTCCTTTTTCTCCCAGTAATTTTGCTTTAATAGATTCAATTTGCTTTCATTTGCCTGGTATTGATTTATTTGTCCCGCTTTGTCTCGTCAACCATAGAAACCTATAATTTCTCACAAAAGTTTTTGTGAGGAAAAAGGCAGAGGGAAAAAAAAACATTTAATTTGCTAATATTGAGCGAATTATTTAAAAAAAAAAAGAGGGATAACAAATGATGTTGATATGGGGTGGAAGTGAGGCTTGACTGAAGCTGAACTCATTTCTTGGCGCACACAAATATTACAGATTTCACATCAGGTGCAAACAGCGGGGCTTAATAACAGGCGGAGGGCTTGGTAAGTCTGACAGTCACGTTGCTAAATGCCATCATTTGATCCGTCAGATCTTAACCTTTTAAAAGAAAATATTCAGTTTTTTCTAATGGAAGGTGAGTGCTTCATGTTGGCCCTAAATTATACAATGACAGCTGATTGGGGGGTTGAAAGTGTAAATTGGTGTTTTTGGAAGGACATTTTAGACAATGGGGTTGAGGATGCGTCTGTAATGGATTGCTTTAGCCTCTGTCAGAGGGACAGGGAGTACAACACCGTGTGTCACCAGGAATCAGCGAGGGGGTAAAGCCTTTACCTCTCACTGACCTCCAAATGTGTCCAGCTGGGGTAACTGTGACGGATGAACCCGCCACAATCATAACACAGTCGCACACAAACACACGGCGCTCCTGCTATGAATGCCTGTGTTTCCCATCAAGAAAACCAAACAACTTCTTTTCCAATTAAGCCCGAATCGTCACGATATATCAGCCATCAGAATTGTTTTTAAATGACCAGCACACGTCAGCTGACAGACGCACGGTTCTTTCTGTTTGCTTTCGCTTGGCAGCTGAACTTAGCCGTGACCATGTGTCCTCCTGTCGCAGCGTTTATCTGAGAGATTCTGCCCGTCGGGGTAAATAAAAGCTATGCCAGAAGGCTCGACGATGAAGAGCGAACAGTCTGTTCGTGGCTCTGTCATTACTTTCAGAGTGAACAGCAGTACATTTGGAAAAAAAGATACTCGCTCGCAGCCTCTCAAAGAGAAAAGTAATTTAGAGACGTCCTCGGCAGGATGATGGACTTCACACCCGCTCAAACTTTAGACTCGTGGCAGGATCACGCTCTCTTTCTGCACCGAAACCCTGACGGGTTTTTACATTCCTGATGACAGGGGTGTCAAATTAGTTGACAGCACGTTTAAATGTCCTTTTGAGAAAATAAGACCTAGGAAAGGATTCATTTTCAGACTTGTTTCATTTCAATATATTCTCAATTCTGATTCGGCTTGGCAGTAAAATCAGTTGGACTCAAATTAAGGTTCAAGTGACTCTGTTTAGCATGCAACTCAGGCCTGTGTTTGGAACGCCTCTGATTACCATATCGGTGCAGATGTGCTATTTCTCAGTGCGTCGTTGATAATCAATACATGGCGCCATGTTTGTCTTGCATGAATAAAACTGTTGCAACTTACAAATATCAATGAACTAGTGGGAGACGGTCCAAAGAGGTATAGTGGAAGTTTTCAGTCCCATCATGGCACAAAGTACTGTGTCATTAGCTTATTATTTAATACATCTGTTTTTAGATGTTGCACCAGGTAAAATAAGGATCGTCCACAGCTGTTCACGCTGTATTTTTGTTGTCTTTTGCACATCAAAGTTGGTGTGAAATAGTTGTTGGGGTTACATGACACTGAAAGGATCGGATTATTGGCTAAATTCCAATCAGATTGAGTTATTAAGTGCATGTAGACACCTTAATCTGACAAGAAATTGGATCGGATTCAGACCCCGAGATAACTGGGTTGAAAGTCACTCTAAACCTGCTTGTAGACGCTGAAGCACGTGGTGAATCAGACTTTGCGTTCTGCGCATGCTCCAGATGTTTTCCATATATCCAAGGAGAATTACCCTTGCTCAACTCATTCTTATTGTAATTTAGCCAATAATCTGATCCTTTCAGTGCCATGTAACCCCACTAAGCGACTGAGGCGTCACTGCGATTATCAGAGTGGGAAAAGAAAAAGGGGAAGTAAGTTTTTTTTTTCCCATTAGCAGGTGCTTTCAGACATTTATCTCACCGTTTGGGAAGGAAAAACGTGACGTTTTTAGATCAAATTGACCAATTCGTAAAGTTAAAGGGAAACCTGTTGTCATAGTTACAGTAATAAACATACAAACGGCTGTCTCCCAGCGCTTGCTGACCCATCTGTCCAGTGCTCTGTGGATTTCTCTTGTTTTTCTCAGGAGTACATGTCTGAACATGTGAAGATGGAGGACAATGTGAGCCTGAACAGCTGTGATTTTTGTCATCACCACAGGTGGATTTAGCATCAATAACAATACTATAAACCATCCTCAGATTCATTCATTCATAGTTGGTTGCGAATAAAAGACTTTTTAAAGGAGTTTTGAGATCTAGAATTCAACCTTTGTATTTCCTAGTCATTTTAAAATGGCTGCATTGGTGTTGATAAGGTGCAATTTACTGAATAAAGTGCTTCATACAGACTGCGCAGCTACTCTGCAGCACTTTTTACAACAATGCATCCTCATGCAGGTTATTGTTGCTTCCCTTTTCTGCTTTAAAGTGAGAAACCAAAGCTAATGAATTTTTCTGAATGGAAGATATAAAGCTTCTTTTCAGTTTGAAAATGCATTTATCTCGTGTCGGTGTGGCTCCCCTGAAAGTGTGGAAAAAAAGATCCCCTCTGCGTGCACGTTGTTCATTAAACCTCTGAGATTCTTTCAGGTTTATTTTTAGAGTCATAGCCGTGTTGATTTTCCACACAGTCTGGAGGGTTTTATATACGTTTCCTTGGAGCAAAACGCTCCAATAAGGTTAGAGGTGATCTCCTAAACGGTGGCATTCAGTACGATTTAAAAATTCCAGGACAGGAATGTCCTTTCTGCACAACTGGTATTTCTTTGTCTTCCCCATTTTAAATTGATCATTGGTATTCATACATCCAGCCTTGTTTTCCGCCTCCTGACAACACGAGGTGTGTGAAGGTCAGGTTTTCTTTGTGTACACCAGCACTTAGAAATAAGTGCTGGTTGTGTTTTCTTTCACCCAGTCAGCTGTGCGCAAATCAAAATTAATTGGTATTTCTTTATTTTTCACAAACTGGCTTAAAATTACGAAATAAAATTCATATTTTTACCAAAAATGAACAAACACGAGGGACTAGAGGGAGATGATAGTGCGAGCCAACTTTTCAGTTGTAAAGGATCTTCTTTCCTCGTTTGGAAAAGCTGGTGATAAACAAAAGCTCACCCTGAGAAAAGATGCTAAGTCTGTGCATTGTTTACGGGTGTCTTCTGGAGGATTTGTCTGCACGATACTTTGTTTGCTTTGTTTTATTTCCCCCCAAAACCCAAAATACTCTGACATGAATGAGAAACAGCAGGTGTCCGATGAAGATATCCTGTCGGTAAATAGTGTCTTTGTCACTACATTGTTAAATTCTCAGTGCAAGGATGCCTCCAAAAGAGCCCCAAACATCTAAGACTTACCCCCTAAAAAAAACAGGGACAAAACCCTTTAACTTGCATCAACCCCAACCATCATTTGCATGTAAATTTGGAGTAATAATTCTGCCATAAATGCCACGATTATCACAGACACGTGGGACATCAAACAAACTGTAATCTGTTGCATTGCACCGGCTCCTTATTGACCTTTTTGTTCTGTGTCCCTTTTTACTTTTCCCTTTATTTCTCAATCCAGCAGAAATAAAGTCATCATCCTGAAACAAAAACCCTGCAAAGCCGAACCTAAAGGCCATTCTTATTCATTAGACAAGCTCGCGGTGTTGTTGGCTGCCGGTGCCACCGGGGGCCTGTCCGTGACAGCAGCCGACATCTGTTGGCATAATGTAGCGTTCGGGGCTGCGATTGGCAACAGGAACTGATTTATAAGGTTCTCTGTTTAAGTGGGTGTCTTAAGGTAATTATAAACTGGTGGGGGGGTTGCTGCTAATTGCACCTTCCCTGATCTGTAATGAAGGCCAAACAGCGTGAATGAGCCCATCCTGCGCGTCTCAGGCAGCGGAGGAGCGAGGGCAGCTGAGCTTGACCAGTTAGTGTTGGTTTAGCTCTGGGCTGGAGCGCCTCACCTGCTGTTATGCCTCGTCTTCAGCCAATTTCTCTTGAGTAATTAACTGCGGTGCCACATATGGTGCAATGGTGGAAAATTCTGATCGCTGGCGGATGCAGAGGAGTGGAAGAGGAAAAAACTGGATGCGGGAACCCTGCAGTGACCAAAGCTCCGAACACTAAATGGGACGCCTGGAAAATTCTTTTGACATGCACAATTAAAAACAAATGTTGTTTCCACATGACACAAATGAGCGTAATTAATCACTGAATAAATGAATTATTAGGAAAATTAGAAAATGAGGTAGATTAAGTACACCAATGAGGCTTGAATTATTAGCAATACTTGTATCGGATGATTAAGGTGTTACATGAAGACGGCACGTTCTGCTAACAGATGGCGAAGATAGAGATCATCATACATGATGTATGATAACGTTCATGGAGCAAAATGAATAAAAATAGCTGCCTGAAATCTGTGTTTCCTCTCATATTTAGTTATTTTCACCCTTCTTAGCTTGCATGTACATTCATTTAACTTTGATACGGTTACCTGTTGATTCCAGATTGTTCGATTATTTTTGAGTCATGTGGAACCATCATCACCAAATCCTCTGGAAAAACTGCATTAGATGTTTTGAACAGCCTTGCCTGCCGTGTCTGGGAAGTTTCTTAGTGAAGCCAGAAGAATTGGAAGCCAGATAAATCTGTAAAGTAAATCCAAACTTGTGTGTGAGAGGACATGAAAAGGATAACTCTACAGGCTGCGTCACACACGACTATGATGGTGTAACCGGATGCACATTACAGGCTGCGTCACACAGGACTATGACGGTGTAACCGGATGCACATTACAGGCTGCGTCACACAGGACTATGACGGTGTAACCGGATGCACATTACAGGCTGCGTCACACAGGACTATGACGGTGTAACCGGATGCACATTACAGGCTGCGTCACACACGACTATGATGGTGTAACCGGATGCACATTACAGGCTGCGTCACACAGGACTATGATGGTGTAACCGGATGCACATTACAGGCTGCGTCACACAGGACTATGATGGTGTATCCGGATGCACATTACAGGCTGCGTCGCACACGACTATGATGGTGTAACCGGATGCACATTACAGGCTGCGTCACACACGACTATGATGGTGTAACCGGATGCACATTACAGGCTGCGTCACACAGGACTATGATGGTGTAACCGGATGCACATTACAGGCTGCGTCACACAGGACTATGACGGTGTAACCGGATGCGCATTACAGGCTGCGTCACACACGACTATGACGGTGTAACCGGATGCGCATTACAGGCTGCGTCACACACGGCTATGACGGTGTAACCGGATGCGCATTACAGGCTGCGTCACACACGACTATGACGGTGTAACCGGATGCGCATTACAGGCTGCGTCACACACGGCTATGACGGTGTAACCGGATGCACATTACAGGCTGCGTCACACACGGCTATGACGGTGTAACCGGATGCACATTACAGGCTGCGTCACACAGGACTATGATGGTGTAACCGGATGCACATTACAGGCTGCGTCACACAGGACTATGACGGTGTAACCGGATGCACATTACAGGCTGCGTCACACAGGACTATGACGGTGTAACCGGATGCGCATTACAGGCTGCGTCACACGGCTATGATGGTGTAACCGGATGCACATTACAGGCTGCGTCACACACGGCTATGATGGTGTAACCGGATGCACATTACAGGCTGCGTCACACACGGCTATGATGGTGTAACCGGATGCACATTACAGGCTGCGTCACACACGACTATGATGGTGTAACCGGATGCACATTACAGGCTGCGTCACACAGGACTATGACGGTGTAACCAAGACGACACAAACAATCTCATCCACAGAAAAGAGAAAAATGGCTTCAGGGCTTTTTTTCAGCTTTGTGCATTGATTATTCTTGGATCTCGATGAGTATTGACCGCATTCATATGGAGGCAGAATATGCATCTAAATAATTCATATGAATTCAACTTTTGCCACATAATTCACTCACAGAGGATGATTCTGTTGCATTTTGAGAACAACTTTATTTATTTAAGGGGTTTAAAACAACAATAATCCTGTTTTTTTTGTTTTTTTTTAATATTAGGCGGTGGTGGTGTCCGTCCTGAGAGAACAGATTACAAAATGGTCTGATTTAGGCCTAAAACTAGCAAACTAGCAAAACGGCAGCAATGAACCCACATGGGACACACACACACACACACACACACACACACACACACACACAAAAATATGAGCGACTATGACAATTGAGCACAATCTTTATGATGTGTGAAGTTCCTTTAGTATGAAAACCATTTTCAGGTTTGTTTCATACATTTCATGCTTGGGTTTGAGCACCAAACCTGGTTAGCATAGATCCGGGGCCCTCTTCTTCCAACCGTGCTCGTGCACAGATGTTTAAATTTACTAATATATAGTTGGGAAGTGTGTGTGAATGTAAACACAGCTCTGATGATGCTTAAACTCATAATGTAGCAGCAAGGAAGCACATAGGAAGCAGTACTCAGCAGTCTTCACATCCACTTTTTTTATTTCCTTTACTTGGTAATTGCTCCAGTTATTATATTTTGTTGGAAACAGACAGGGAGTCCAACTGGTGTGAACACTCTCAAAGCACATATACTCTGAAAACATCAGGGCTGATGAAGCATTATACCACAGTGAGCTCCAGACAGCAAGCCTAAACTGCTTGGCGAGAGATCAGTGAGGCTCTTGAGCTGATACTGCTTCCCATAAAAGATCCTGCTAGATTTATGTTGTGATCAACAGCACCTGGGACCTGTGTTGCAGAGAGAGAGAGAGAGTAACTGCATGAAAGCCATTCTGTTGCATAAACAAGTTTTGGCCACTGGCATTTTCCAGCACAAGATAGGAGACGGATCAGGCAATTCCCAACCATCGCTGAAGCTGGATTTAAACCATCAGTTTTGCATGTCGTCATTTCCCCGAGCCCCAAATATACTCGGCTCATTTCTATCCAAAAAAAGAAAGAGTCTTTAATCAGGCTGGCAAAGCAAAAGTGTCCAAATGTGCCAATTCTGTGGTGTTCTGTCCTCTTTGAGCTGGAAATATGTCTAGTTTCTTTGGTTTTAAGTTTGATTTCAAACCATTTATCTTTGTATGCAGCATCAGCATCAATCAGCTCAGTGATCAACAGTCAAAAGTAAAGTTTCTTTTAATTTATTTATTTATTTTTTGGGGGCCATTTTTCTGGGAAGAAACAAAACATTAGCTGTGTTCGAAACTGCATACTTGCATTTTGCATACTCATCGATCAGACTGAAGCTGATTTCCCTTAAGCTCTAAACTCTGTAAACTTTAGCAACATCTGAAACATTTTCAGGTGAGAAAGTAGTCGTTTAGATCCCCAACGTGTTGAAAACCTGACAAAATACCGGCTGTTTACAATTTTGTTCCCACGAATTTGGCGCTACTAAAGCTAGCCGCAGTGAGCAACGCACTTCCTGTTATTTCCACAAAATAAAATACCCGTTGCCTTTTATCATAGGGAAAGCCATTACCATACAATTGGTGCTTTTGTTTTGAAAACAGGAAGTGAACCTACCCTCGTTGTAGCTAGCTTGAAACTGCCGTTTTGACAGGAAATGACGATCGGCGACGTCACGTTACGTTGCATCTTGGGTAGTTTGAGTGAGTAGTGACCTCATGATGCATACCCAACATTTCGGAGAATCTAGTATGCATCCGGGAACTTCTCGCATACTAACTCAAAAAGTTAGTAGGAGTAGTAGGAGAAGTATGCGGTTTCGAACACAGCCGTTGTATGCTGTTAGCATATATGCTAAGAAAACATGGGTTTTCAAGGGATGTTTTGTTAGCATATACGATAAATTGAGTAACGTGTGGGATTTGTCAACAGCTGCTTATTTACTAACGTGCGTACAGTCAGCTTGCACGTGTTTGATAGATACAGTTTGTTTTATTTCATACTTCTGATGCATTTCGTTTCATTCTGAGGTTGATAAATTGGGTCTGCGGCTCACTAAGTATTCCACACAAACTTGATGTTTTTTCAGACCTCTGAATGAGTGCGAATGGATAATATATGCTGGCGCGACATGAAGAGTACGTATTACATGCCTCCTCCACATACTGTGGTGTTATAAGAGGCAGCACTTATTTCTGTGAGACCAGGCAGTGCATGAAGCTCGGTGTCCTCAGTGAGTCTCGTGCTTGAGTCAAACCTCCAAATGTTGACTTAGTTTTCCGCCTCGTATCCGCAAACACTGATGTCGTTTTGGGAGTCATTGGCAAACGGATCTATTCTGTTGTGGAGGAATGAGGACTTGTTTGTCTTTCCCTGCTTCCTGGGTGTTTAATTCTTGGGCTGCACCAAACCCTGGGTGGTTCACTGGAAAAAAATCAAAGTCTTACCAAGTATATTTGTCTCATTTCTAGTCAAAATATCTCATTACACATAATATAAGACACAACTGCCTAACAAGTACCATTTCAGCCAGATATAGGGACTTGTTGGAAGACAATACATCTGGAATATCTTGTTAAATGAAAAAGTCTTGAAAAAAAATTGTTTTGTCACATATTATATGAAACAAGCTTTTTTTTTTTCATTTGAAGAGGTTTTTAAGCTAATTTCAAGATCACTTTTAACTCAAAAGTCCTAAATATCACATCTTATTTCAAGAAATCTTGACAAGCCGATTTTCACTAATTCCATTGGCAGATTTTTTTTGCTTATTTCAAGCAGAAACGTCTTTTATTTGTTGTTTTTCTTACTTATTTTTGGAGGGGCATTTTTTCCAGTGTTGTATTAGGCTCCTGGAAGAGTTTTGTTGTCTTGGTATGAACCATCTCGTACCACCACTTACTTTAGAAATATTTAATCAAGATTAAAATCTTTCCTTAATCATAACTAAGTGCTTTAACTCGCCTCAACTGACAACCATGAGACATTAAAACGACTGAAGAATGATGTTCCAGCTTTACATGAGCAGATGTTGGGGAGAGAACTAAATAAATGTGCAGTTAGTTAACAGTTTTCCTGCCAAACAAAGTAAAATGCATGTAGTCTTTGTCACATGCATTTGTTAGGATGATAATATATAGACGAACCAACGAATACACGTATTATCCCAGATTTGTGAGCGTAATGTGTCTAATATTTGAACAAACCAGACAGTCATTACTGATGAAACTGCCCGGAATGAATAATGGCTTGTATGGCTCTGTGCAAGAACTGACATTTCAAATTTCAGCCTTTTATTTAGGGTAATAAATGGTTTGTCAAATGATCAGAGAAGCACAATAAGCTGTAGTTCAAGATGGCTCTTGTGTGTGTAGAACAGTGAGGCACGATGGGGTATTAAAACAGGGGAGGTGAGGCTGTGTTTAAGCACTGAGTTACAAAGAAAAGAGTTTCCGTCGAGTGAGTGACACAAAAGCAAGATTAGGGGATCAAGTGCTGAAAGATGAGAGAGGAATTTAGTGGAATTGACAGCACATTCGAGGGCTTCCGAGAGGAAGTGGAGACGAGAGACAGGGCGATAATTTTAGAGATTTTGAAGGGTCAAGATTAAGCTTCCTGATAATGAGCAGAGTGAAATGAACCAATTTTGAAAATATATGCTGATGCAGTGCCGGGGTGGGGATGGAGGGGTTGTCAGAGCTTCCACAGATGACTCGGTATCAGACAACAGGCTGCTTGCAGCGGGGTATTTATGCACAGATCCCAGACCAGGCTGCATTACGTCTCCTGCACACAGGAAAAAATGCCCCTCCAAAACTAAGTAAGAAAAACAACAAATACAAGACGCTTTTGGCTTGAAATAAGCAAAAAAATCTGCCAATGGAACTAGTGAAAATCAGCTTGTCAAGAATTCTTGAAATTAAATGTGATATTTAGGACTTTTGAGTTAAAAGTGATCTTGAAATTAGCTTAAAAACCTCTTCAAATAAAAAAAAAAGCTTGTTTCATGTGATATGTGACTCAAAACAATTTGTTTTCAAGACTTTTTCATTTAACAAGATATTCCAGATGTATTGTCTTCCAACAAGTCCCTATATCTGGCTGAAATAGTGCTTGTTAGGCAATTGTGTCTTATTTTAAGTGCAATGAGATATTTTGACTAGAAATGAGACGAATATACCTGGTAAGACTTTGATTTTTTTTTCCAGTGCAGGCTGCCGTTTTCTTCACGGTAAATGTGAAAGACCAATAAAGAGTCGGGGGGGGGTTTCTCTTGGATGTAATTAGCCGATCGTTTCTAATAGTGTCCATAGCAATGCGTTTTCATGGCAGTGTCATTTTACCCTGGGCAATATGCCTGGTGGTGTAATTTCTGCCTGAGCGTTTAGACACGGAGCTATCGATTGCATTCAGTGAATGATCTTCTCAGAAACCCATCATCTGCTTTAATAATGTCACTCGCCGACCACATTCTCTTTGCTTGGTTTCCATTAATACTCGGTCTACGTGACATCGTCAACATTCGCCCCTCAAACAACGGGGTCTTTGAAGCATGGTTAGTTTGCAACTGGGTCATTTAATCAATTTATACAATTGAACCTATTTAACATATTGATATGCAGTTACCCTGTAATGTGTGTGGCCTTTATCCCCTCAAGTGAAACAAACTCCGAGGGAGCTTTTGGAGATCTTCTGCCGTTATTTATCATGTGACATTTAGCTGGGCCCTGATGGCGGCAGCTCTCCACTTTAATTAAAGGTTCAACCTCTTCACTGGATGACAAATTGACTGTTGTGCCTTGGAAAAGTGGAGGAACATGTCTAGTCCAGCCTGACGGTGGGCTAGCGTCAGGGAGAGGGAGCTGGCATTTTAGTGGAGTCATCATGGAGGAGCAAGGTCAGAGAATCTGCAGGAGTTTGGGAGTTTCATTGACTCAGGCTGTGTTCGAAACCGCATACTAAATACTACATACTAAATACTACATACTACATACTACATACTTCCATACTACATACTACATACTACATACTTCCATACTACATACTACATACTTCCATACTACATACTTCCATACTACATACTTCCATACTACATACTACATACTTCCATACTACATACTTCCATACTACATACTTCCATACTACATACTACATACTTCCATACTACATACTACATACTTCCATACTACATACTTCCATACTACATACTACATACTATATACTTCCATACTACATACTACATACTTCCATACTACATACTTCCATACTACATACTTCCATACTACATACTTCCATACTACATACTACATACTATATACTTCCATACTACATACTTACATACTACATACTTCCATACTACATACTATATACTTCCATACTACATACTTCCATACTACATACTTCCATACTACATACTTCCATACTACATACTTCCATACTACATACTTCCATACTTCCATACTACATACTACATACTTCCATACTACATACTTCCATACTTCCATACTACATACTTCCATACTACATACTTCCATACTACATACTTCCATACTACATACTACATACTTCCATACTACATACTACATACTTCCATACTACATACTATATACTTCCATACTACATACTTCCATACTACATACTTCCATACAGCATGCTGCATACTGATCGATCAGACAGTATGCAGAGCGTTTACCCACAATGCATTTCGCTCCTGCCCGAGCTGAAATCAGCCGGCCTGAAGCTGATTTCACTTCAGTTATAAACTCTGTAAACTTTAGCAACATTTGAAACATTTTCAGGAGAGAAAGTAGTCGTTTAGATCCCCAACGTGTTGAAAACCTGACAAAATACCGGCTGTTTACAATTTTGTTCCCACGAATTCGGCGCTACTAAAGCTAGCCGCAGTGAGCAACGCACTTCCGGTTATTTTCACAAAATAAAATACCCGTTGCCTTTTATCATAGGGAAAGCCATTACCATACAATTGGTGCTTTTGTTTTGAAAACAGGAAGTGAACCTACCCTCGTTGTAGCTAGCTTGAAACTGCCGTTTTGACAGGAAATGACGATCAGTGACGTCACGTTACGTTGCATCTTGGGTAGTTTGAGTATGAGTAGTAACCTCATGATGCATACCCAACATTTCGGAGAATCTAGTATGCATCCGGGAACTTCTCGCTTACTCAAACTCACATACTTACTCAAAAAGTTAGTAGGAGTAGTAGGAGAAGTATTCGGTTTCGAACACAGCCTCAGTGTAACATTTTACTTAATTTTGCAGCAAAAAAAAGGCCAAACAAAAGGATGTTTTTGCCTCCCTCCCTTTATTTTTCTTTGTATTTTCTTTCCAAACTAAATATTATTTCCTCCTTGAACGATTCTTTTAAGTTTGCCGTGACCTTCTGTTTGTGCAGATGCAAGATCTGCAGCTCGGTCGGTAGCAGCAAATGGCTAATGGTCCATCCCCCGGTTATTTTACGGCAGGCTGGAGAATATGTCCACTTTGCATGGTTCCCTTCTTCCATTTTTCAAACTTCGCCTGAGTTAGGGGTGACACAGCTTGAAACGGGTTTCAGGAGAAGCAGCAACACAAATGGAAGAGTAGGCCCAGATGATACAATCACTTTGTTCAGCATGAACACTTCTGCAAACATGTTGGGGGTGGGGGGGGCAGGGGCTTCTGCAGGGCAGGCACCGAGGCTTCTGTGTTAGATGAGATGGTGTAAACAGGCAGATTGGCTCTCTTCACAGCATTGGCTTCTTGAGATTTCATGCTAGCTGGATTTATAGAGAGTCGCAGTGCATTGGAATGTGCCTCGGGCTCCTCCGGGGCCAGTCTCAGAGAGGCTGCAGAGCTGTGAACCTCAGATGATAAACCAAGTCTAAATCTATAAAAAAAAAAGAGAAAATAGTATGTTTTACAGCCTTAAATTATCATTTTAATGTTGCTTTCACATGGGAGTTATCCAGCTCCTCTGCCTTGATGTTTTATTATCTGTTCTTTTATCAGGATGCACATTTTATTGTTCTGTTTAATGCAGCTGTTTAAGAATTCTGTTTATTTCTCATCAGACAGTTTATCCAATTTATCCACTCCACACTCATGTCTCAGTTTTCCACTTAATTATGAAACATTTGGTGCTGCATTCTACGGTGGCTCTGAGGTGCAAAACGTAGGTTAGCATCGCTGCTTTAAGCTCCAGCAGAGTCGGTGCAGAGCAGGATGGTAAACTCAAAGTTATGCTGGTTTAATATGAAGACTTTGGATGGGTGCTAACGTTCCAGTGGTGCAGAGAGATGTAATGTTCACAAAAGGCATTCATCAGACTGTCCTCTTTAATATCTAAGGGAGGATTTGAATTGAACATCCTGTCTGCAACTCATGTAAACACCAAAATTGAATGTCAGTAGTCTAAATTTTATTTATTTATTCATTTTAATTAATTAATTTTTTTTTCTCTAATTTATTTAAATTTTTATTATTTATTTTATTTATTTTGTAAATTATTTATTTTATTATTTATTTATTTAAAAAATATTATTATTATTATTATATATTTTTTTTGTCAGTAGTCTTAATATTGTAGTGCAGATAAACACGACACATATGCACTAAAGCAAAAAGTTAGCGATTTAGCTTTGAAATGAGTAGAAATAAACTAGTTGAGTCTCAGATGCACTCCACCACTGTTCATGCCAGTGTTGCCATCTGATTTAGTTCAAAATTGAAACTGGTGACTCCGTACTGCTGCGGCTCCGGAGGAATACATGCACCATATGCAATCCATAAGTAAAGCCCACGATGTGTTTAAATTTCACTGTGCACTGCAGACCTGACACATCAATACAAAACACTTCTACCTCTCTGACTGACTCACCAAAAACAAATGCATGGAAACCAACACAAAAAGGACGAAATCAAACCAGCAGGCCTGGGGAAAAGCATGCAAAACGTCGTCCAATCAGAAGACGGCGCTGTGCAGCCACACTGTGTTTTAGGCGGGGTAAAAATTTATGGCTGCGCATTAAAAAACATACGTCTCCGACTGGAATCGTGCGTTAAGGTGATCTTTAACGGCGGTGAAACGGCAGCGTCTGATTAGACGGCCGTAAAAATGCTCATTTGACACCAGTATATATGAAAGCATTAAACAGACAGAAAGAAGCGGGCCGTCCCTGAGCACCGCAGAGTGGACGGGGAATGATCGAGGGGCTGCAGATCCCTAATGACGGTCCCCTGCCGAGGGGACAGTTGTCTCCGCTATAAGCCCCACTTCCTTGACAGCCCCTGGGATCCTTTTGTCCTGTTATAAACTATTCTGAAGGAAGGACATTTAATTGCCCGGCACACACTAATGAGTTTGCAAACTAATTAAAGGGGGTATATTACGCCCTGTGGAGGCCCACATCACTAAGAAAGCCAGGGACATCTTTAATGAGGAGCCTTGATAACCCTTCAAAGGAGGGATGTGTAGTGTCTGTAATGATGCCCAGGGTAAAGCCGAGCTCAGCCAGGGAAAAGTGTGTGCGCACCGGCTTGTGCGTCCCTCACCTCGGGTGTGTGGAGACTTGCAAGCAGATGCCAAGTGTTTTCAGTCCATCGCCCACAGCTACCTACCTACATGTCCTAATCAAAGAGTTTCACTCTCCCTCCAATAGGTTCAAAGAGACCGGCTCCACCTCTTCCCTCGGTGGGTGGTGCACGCAGATATCTGGGTTGCATTATTCTATTATTCACCGCAGCATAATCAGGATTATTAGGGAATCAGAGGAAGGTGTTTTAGGAACATTTTCCTGCAGTTCGAGCGACCTGTAAGCAGAATAAAGATGCACGCGCGCGGTGCAGAGGAGGGAAATGTTGGCTGGGTAAGAAAGGCGGAGGTATGACACGGACAGATGGACCGCATATGCCGTCAGAATCGATGAAGGTCATGATTAGTCCTCATTTTGGAATTCATTAAAGCACCCGGGGCGCTGTATGTTTTCAAGCGAATTAAAGACTGTTGCCGAGGTTTCAGCCGCTGCTCGTGTCAGCTGGAGCTCCTGCTGAGGCTCCATGCAGCCGGCAGCAAACTCAGTCCCCCCTCCAGTAAACAAGAAGTGCATTTTTTTTATTTATTTATTTATTTATTTTAGTGTGTGTGTGTGTGTGCGGTCACAATATTTTCCTCCCAGACAGTGACGGCTGTTATTTCGCCCGTGGCTCCTGTCAAAACTAACATGGCTTAATTGACTGTGAGCGAATGAGCTCCTGGATTGATCCTGTCAGTGCTCCTCAGGAAGTGATGCTGCTTCCATCTGTGAGGCGGCAACTCCAGCGACAGCAGCAATCTGTTGCTTGGGAATGAGCCAAGGCGAAAGAAGAAAAAAAAAAAGAAGTCAAAATTACAGAAAGTACCTCAGGCGCTGTGTATATTCTGATCAGCTGTCAGCGATGACACACTCTGATGAGCACGCACGCGGAAATAAAGCGGCGAAAAAAAGCCAGACGGGGAGACGGATATTCACATATACACAATGCAATTTTTGCATCATGGTTAGCAATGTCACATTCGAGTGGGGGCTTGTGTGTCTCCCTGAAGGTATGGCATGGAATCAGAATGGTCTTGTCTGGCTTGTTAGACATTTGATGTCAGGCGAGGTTGTCCTGAGGGTATATCCGAAACACAACCTGTCATCTCGTCCTGCACCGCTGTCATTTGTCCCAAAAAAAGCGTGGCATATACTGTCATCTTCTGCTTCTACCTGCGACTCTGCTCGGCCGGGCCGAGCCGTGGCTCCGCCTCCAGCCTCTCACCTCTCTCCTCTCTCCTCCGGCCTCACCTTTCATCTCTCACAGCCTGTCTCTGCAGTGGGAGACGCTGTGTTTGCTGGGCTCGGAGTGTGCGAAAGCAGCAGCAGCAGCAGCGCCTTCTGGCGCGATTAAATATTTAGACTGCTGTCCATGTAGATGGCGGTTTCGAAGACGCGGAGGAATAATCTGCCAGACAGCTGCTGTAGCACATCTGGGTGTCACTGATAGCAGGGGAAGGTGTGCGGCTGGTGTTGCCATGGAAGGAAGGGAGGCTTAAGAGACACAGCTGTCAATCAGCTGAGTGGCCCAGGCGCCGAGGCGTCATACCGTCCCCCCACGGTGGGCCGACTGACAGCTGACAGGCTGAGGCTGCCACTGATGTCTGAGCCCGGCGCACTTTTTGGTGAAAACTGCCACATAATGCTGCCACCAGCAACACTTTATACCCCTCAGTGCAGAGCCCCTGTTTCCTGCACTGAAAAAAGTGACTTTTTGGTGAAGTAAACTCTATTAGAGTAACTGTCATAATCTCTACCTTGTATTTTTAAGATTCAGTAAGATTCTCCCAGGCTTTCAGATAAATAAACGTGACCTTGATGTTTCCCATCGTGTTCCATCAGCTTCCTTTAATGGCTAACATGGACGAGAGGTCGGTTGTAAACATTAGTAAAGTTCTGGATGGGTTAAAAACCAAAAAATACAACAAAAACTTGGCAAAGCAAATTTGTTTGAAACTTTATTCAACAGAGCAAGAGAGTCATGCTTCCCATCGTGTTCCATCAGCTTCCTTTAATGACACTTTTCAACGCTTTGGGAACTGATTGTTGCTGGCTTTTCAGAGGAATCTGGGTCTATTCCTGCTGAATCCAGGATTTCAGCTGCTCAGCAGTCCCTGGTCGTTGTTGTTGTCTGGTTCTCCTCTTCATGATGCTCAACATGTTCAACAGGAGGCAGATGTGGACAGATGTGGACTGCAGGCAGGCCGGTCGAGCTCACACACTTTGGCTGTGTTCGAAACCGCATACTTCTCCTACTACTCCTACTAACTTTTTGAGTTAGTATGCGAGTTTGAATAAGCGAGAAGTTCCCGGATGCATACTAGATTCTCCGAAATGTTGGGTATGCATCATGAGGTTACTACTCATACTCAAACTACCCAAGATGCAACGTAACGTGACGTCGCCGATCGTCATTTCCTGTCAAAACGGCAGTTTCAAGCTAGCTACAACGAGGGTAGGTTCACTTCCTGTTTTCAAAACAAAAGCACCAATTGTATGGTAATGGCTTTCCCTATGATAAAAGGCAACGGGTATTTTATTTTGTGAAAATAACCGGAAGTGCGTTGCTCACTGCGGCTAGCTTTAGTAGCGCCGAATTCGTGGGAACAAAATTGTAAACAGCCGGTATTTTGTCAGGTTTTCAACACGTTGGGGATCTAAACGACTACTTTCTCACCTGAAAATGTTTCAAATGTTGCTAAAGTTTACAGAGTTTAGAGCTTAAGAGAAATCAGCTTCAGGCCGGCTGATTTCGGCGCAGGCAGGAGCGAAATGCATTGTGGGTAAACGCTCTGCATACTGTCTGATCGATGAGTATGCAGTATGTAGTATGCAGTTTTGAACACAACCTCTGTGTATCATGCAGTTTTTAAACCAATCAGTGATTCTCAGATGGAGTTTTAGCTCAAAGCGATGAGATGGCACCCAGTAGACCAGGGGGATTCAATTAAGTCACTGAGGTCCAGTTATTAAATTTTGTCCAAGTAGTAGGTCCGAACCGAAGTCCAGCCTATGTCCACATTTTCATATGGTTGCAACAATAGCTATGGTTAATTAATGCAGGAAATGAACTGAGTGTACAACTATCTCTTTTACCATAAATAAAAGTGGTCTCAATCAAATAAATTCAAGGCCTTTATTTCATATTAAAGGAAAAAAGAAATAAAAAAGTGCAAACCGAGTGGAATAACTCATTTTTCTCTTAAATTAAAGATGTCCCAACCTGAGGAATCAAAGGCAATTCAAGTAAAAAAGTCAACTCAGAAAACAACTAAAAAGTGCAAACAGAGCATTGACATAAGATTTTCTCTTCTTTGTTCTTAAAATAAGGAGGTAATGAGGGCATACTTTTCAAGAAAAAAAAGAATTTTTCTTTTTCTCTTTTCTCTTTTAATTCTTCTTCTTTTACTTTTCTTAATGATAAAAATGAGAATGTGGCTGACTTGCCAGTAATTTAAATCTTGGTTGGAATGGAGTTAGTGCCATTATCATGCAGACATGTAGGTGTTCATTGTTGAGCCCAGAACGGTATTTGTTTTTGACAAACATTCGTTTGCACGTTGCTGGGCTGTAAATGCATGTGTGATGAGTCAGGTAGACCTGTCATACTGTGCTTGCAGTTCGGTTATTTTGCGTGCCCTCAGCTCGGACTTCAGGGGATAACTTTGCTCAAAGGACCTGTGCTTCGTTTGGTAGTGGCGCTTCACGTTGCCGCTTTTAATTCATGCCGCGTTTTCGGAGCATATGAGGCACACTGGTTTTGAACTGTTCGCCGGAAGAATTATATTATGTCAACATTATATAAAAGATTTAAATCATTACAAGTCAATGATTGAGCACAAAAGGGTAAGTTATTTAGCTACATCAAATACTACCTGGAAAAATAGCAGGGTTGGTGGAGCCCTGGGTTTCATCTTTGCCTCGCAAGGCGAGCCCGAAAATCCTGCAAAATTCTTCCAAACTTCCTTCTCCGCATTAGTACGACGACTAAAGGGCACTTCTGTCAGAAACACTAACGCATTGTTGCACTCGATACTCGCCATCTTCTTCATAGAATGTTTTTTTTTTTTTTTTTTTCTTTATTGAAAACCACAATGTTACAACAACAAGTAGAATGTTTTTTTTTTTTTCTTTCATGACAGCTTTAATTTTGGAAGGGAAGGTTTGAAGAAAGTAACAAGCCGAAATGCCAAACATTAAGGCGCAAACCATCCAGCTAGCACACAAGTAGAACGTTCATGGTCCCGCGCAACAGACATATGACGAAAGCACGTTGTGTGTCGTTTGTGCGAGCACATAAACCCTCATAGAAAATGCATTGGGAGCAGGATTTTTGAAAAAAACCGAGGTCCCATTCATGTCAATGGGAGCTTCCTGGTGCAAATTCGACCCTGACAGAAATCGCACAAAATGGGCGTAGCAACACCAGGCGCGACCTTAATCTGATTGGACAATGACATATACAACCAGTGTGCCTACAGCAGATCAGTCTCACCTTAGCAACTAGATTAAAAAACAAAACAAAAAACTCTGTGTTTGGTAGTGCGTCGCACAAATCGCCCCTATGGAGGAGCCGCCGCTGTTACCAACATTACAATCTGACCCACAATAAAAGAAAAGAAGCTAGTTAAGACGTTTCCTCCCTCAGTGATACTCTGACCTCATGCAAAAGACATTTTAGGCTTTTTAATCGCACCGATCCTTGTTTAAGTTGGCTGGAAACGGAGGTGGCTGGAGGTGCAGTGTCAGAAGATTTGAAGAAGATCGAGTGTGAATAGCCGCCCCCCCTCCTCCTCCTCCTCCACTCTTCATCCGCCAGCAGCCTCAACTTGGAAGCTGCACAGCAGCACTGCGAGGCCGGCTGGCCTGAAAATCACTTTGTGTTCCTCTCCCAGGCACATGCGATATGGATGCGTCTCCGCTCGACTCAGGCCCTCCCGACATCGTGATTAATGGCACTCGCTTCTCTCCCCATCTCATTCTGTTACTGTCAGAGTTAAGTGGGCCGAAGACAATAATAAACAGTCAGTCTTCTGTGAACCCCCTAACACGATCATTCCACCCCACCCGATTCCCCCTTTCCAATGAGAAAAAGAGGAAGAGAGATGGAGTGAGAGATGGAGGAAGTGTGCACGTGTGTGCGTGTGTGCGTGTGTGTGCTGCAGCTTGGTGGATAAATGCAGAGTTGAAGACACAGAAACACGGCTCAGTAATGGAAGTGGGAGCTGGAAAATGCGTCTGTAAATCAGATTGTGCCTCATGAGTACATGGAGTTTAAGAAGGGAACCACTTTGTTTGGATCTTACAGGAAAACTCCAGTTTGAATGCTGAATGTGTATATGATGAATACATGAACATATTTTTATTTATTTGTATTTTCAAATGTGTGACGAAGCGTTTTCTGATGGTTATTGTTTCTCCTCTATGTTTTCGCATCTTATGAATATCAAGTTCTTGTTTATTTGCACTTTAATAAAACATTACAAACAAGAGTATATCACGTAAAAGAAAGAAATAGAATAAAATAAATAAATAAATATATATACAATAGATAATAAATGATAAGCTGCAATGAATCAGTGCTGGAGAGGTTATTATTACTCACCATTAAGATAAATAAACAAAATGAAATGTATCTTATCAGGATAAAACAACAAATGGATTAATGAGAGAGAAAAGAATAAAAACAACATCACAAAAATCAACAATCAAGCAATAAATCAAGAAATAAATTACAATAAATCAATAAACTGAATTGCAATGGCAACTATAAACAAAAAAGAGAAGTAGTATTAAGACAGTCCCATAGAGTACAGGTGATCTTTTAATTTCCTTTTATAGATGGGTAGGGAGGGAAGTGGCAGAGCCTTGAAACTTGAATACGCTACATTATATTATGTATGCTTCTAATATGATTATATGGTGTTCATGTGCAAATCGCTGTACATCCGTGACCTCCCAACATCACTGCAGAGATCACATGACAGTGAATAAAGACTTCATCTGCGCTGTGATCATTTCACAACTCCAGCAAGTGTCGTATAGATTTTGATATTGTATGGACATTAATGGGAAAGCCAATGAGTTCCCAGAGCGTTCACTGCTGTGATCCACTTAGTATCAGTGCTGTTACGCAGGGAGTCCGAGCATGCTGCATGCCAATAATGCATCGGCTGCACTGCCAAATGGGGAAATATGAGCGAGAAGCAAAGCAGCTGCAACGCTGGACCACCCCTCATTTCTTTGTGTTGCCATGAAACCAGGAAGGAGGAGCAGTGATTAATGGAAACGTCTGTAAATGGAAATGCAGATGATCTCCCACAGAGAAAGTTAGAAGCTCGAATGCTGCCTTTTGTTGCGTTCTCTGCCGACATGATCCCACACTGCTTCAGTAATGTTGAGCTCCGGGCTCTGGGGAGGATTCATCCCTCCATCAGACCTGCTGCCACTGATTTTCAGCCCACTTCTTGTGTCCTTTGGCACAGCTCAGCCTTTTCTCCCTGTTTCCCCTCCTTAAGAATGGCTTCTTGACAGCCACCCTTCCATGGAGCCCATTTCTGATGAGGCCAGTTTGAATTCTGAGTGATTATTTGTCACCTATTAGGCGAAGAAATTAAAAAAAAAATACGACCAAAACAGCTGAAATCCTTTTGTAATGCAAAAATATTTCATGAAACTAGTTGGTCTCCTCAGTCCTTAAATATTCAGCATTGTTAAAACAAGACTTGGATCTTTTTCCAGAAGATTTTACAAACTGAAAAACAAAATTTCTAATCATGTCTCCGCATTAGATTTAATTCTGTCTGAAGCTGTTTGCACATCACTCTCTTCTTCTTCTATCTAAATTCAGCACATCGGCTGTGTTCGAAACTGCATACTCATTGATCAGACAGTATGCAGAGCGTTTACCCACAATGCATTTTGCTCCTACCCGAGCCGAAATCAGCCGGCCTGAAGCTGATTTCTCTTAATCTCTAAACTCTGTAAACTTTAGCAACATTTGAAACATTTTCAGGTGAGAAAGTAGTCGTTTAGATCCCCAACGTGTTGAAAACCTGACAAAATACCGGCTGTTTACAATTTTGTTCCCACGAATTCGGCGCTACTAAAGCTAGCTGCAGTGAGCAACGCACTTCCGGTTATTTTCACCAAAATAAAATACCCGTTGCCTTTTATCATAGGGAAAGCCATTACGATACAATTGGTGCTTTTGTTTTGAAAACAGGAAGTGAACCTACCCTCGTTGTAGCTAGCTTGAAACTGCCGTTTTGACAGGAAATGACGATCGGTGACGTCACGTTACGTTGCATCTTGGGTAGTTTGAGTATGAGTAGTAACCTCATGATGCATACCCAACATTTAGGAGAATCTAGTATGCATCCGGGAACTTCTCGCTTACTCAAACTTGCTTACTAACTCAGAAAGTTAGTAGGAGTAGTAGGAGAAGTATGCGGTTTCGAACACTTTTCTCAGAATCACGAGGTAACTCCCCAAAGGGCTGAATATCAAATGACCTGCGAGTTTCTCAAATTGAATCACTCGCTTCATGAGAATATCACATGTATTATGAAGCAGGAGGGGGAAAAAAATCCCTTCTTTATTCAGACCCAGTCCAGTGTTTGTCGGACAGTCCTGCCTGTTCATGCCTTCTCTCTGAGCGAGGACCACTTCGTTATAGCCTGAGAAAAAGACGGGTCCACTCTGGAATGCTGAGTGACTGAGAGAAAAGAGAGAAATTGAGATAACTCCAGCCAGAAGAAGCGAGTGAAGTGAAGACTCTTGGATCCCAGACCTGCTGTTTCAGTCACTAGTGAGGCTGTCTGTTCCTGCAGCCTCCTGCCTCTTCCTCCCAAGGCCTGTCACTTCACTCTGCCACATCCTCTTCAGTCAAGCACTCCCTCCTTCTCCCTCTCTCTCTGACCAAACTGCCTCACAAGCAACAGCACTGTGCTCAAAGAGCAACAGCACCGCTCAACTCTCTAAGGGTTTTCATACACAAGCAGGAATAAAGGATCCAAGTTTGAGTTCCAGTCACTGACCTCGGCTTCCTCAGAAACCTCCACCGAGGCTGTGAGACCCTTCACCACTGTTGCCATCACATCTCTCCCCCCTCCTTTCTCCGTCTTCTTTCCCTCTCTTATTACTGGGGATGACCCGCCTCGCAGCCCTGGGCTCAGTGACCGAGAAATCCTCCAGCCCTCGCCATCCCCGTCCTCCTCGCTGCTGGTTAGATTGTCTTTTGTGTCTACCGGAGTGGCCTCGGAGAAATGAAGTGCCATGATCTCATCACGCCAAGCCCATTGTTTTCACTCTCATGCACACTGTGTAATAGCCATGGAGATAAGGGGATGATTCAGGCCTTTCACGAGAAGGAAATATGAAAAAAGCCCGGCTGTGAGAAAGTGAAATTACTGTTTTGATGGCTTTTGATGGCAGGGGGCATAATTGCTGGATGGAAGGAAAGATGGAGGGTGAAACACACATAGGAGATTAGTATTTCTAATACGGGAGACGATTGGTTGGAGGCCTGCAGGAGGTTACGCACCCAGTGGGTAGTTCTAATGAAGCTGCCATGTATGTAGAATAGCAGTTTGACTAAAATAGCTCATTGTTCTTCTTTGCACGGCAACCTTTGCCCTCCTGGATTCAAACTCCAATCTCGATGGAAGCGCTGATTATGATATTGTTCGATGCTCATTGCCATAGAAACTGTGATTAATGTCGTAAAAAGATAGTTGCCCGAGCCTTTCGGGAATGTGGGGGGGAAACAAGTATTTTTTTTTGGCAGCCGGCATAAGGCTCATCAGCACATGCACACAACAGGGGTCGGAGGATTACAGCATGTAGTAATGACAGGAGCGAAGCATAAATAGTATAAATACTCCATGGGATTATAATTAGCCTTACTCTGCACATTTAGACACACTCAAGTGGAACTAAAACCTTATTGACTTCTGGAGACAATTTCATATTAATTGGATGCCTCTTCTTTCCCCCACTGCCGTCTTCCTTGGTTTGTTTCGGGAGCTGCTGACAAACGTGCAGCCGGTGGAGAATGCAGAGAGCGGAGCAGATTAGCACCAGCGACAACTCAAATGTGAGAAACCGATGGAGGGGTGAGGATCAAAAGGTCCGAGCGGGTTTGAAGCAGTCGATGACGAGCAAAAAAAAAGAAAAAGGGGGGGGGGATCGATGAGAGTGGGAGGCTGAGAAGATAAAAAACACGCTGGCGGAGTCGTCAGCTGCAGGTGGAAAGATGGCGAGGAAGACTGGCTGTGTTCGAAACCGCATACTTCCATACTCATCAATCAGACAGTATGCAGAGCGTTTACCCACAATGCATTTCGCTCCTGCCCGAGCCGAAATCAGCCGGCCTGAAGCTGATTTCCCTTAAGCTCTAAACTCTGTAAACTTTAGCAACATTTGAAACATTTTCAGGTGAGAAAGTAGTCGTTTAGATCCCCAACGTGTTGAAAACCTGACAAAATACCGGCTGTTTACAATTTTGTTCCCACGAATTCGGCGCTACTAAAGCTAGCCGCAGTGAGCGACGCACTTCCGGTTATTTTCACAAAATAAAATACCCGTTGCCTTTTATCATAGGGAAAGCCATTAGGATACAATTGGTGCTTTTGTTTTGAAAACAGGAAGTGAACCTACCCTCGTTGTAGCTAGCTTGAAACTGCCGTTTTGACAGGAAATGACGATCGGCGACGTCACGTTACGTTGCATCTTGGGTAGTTTGAGTATGAGTAGTAACCTCATGATGCATACCCAACATTTAGGAGAATCTAGCTTACTCAAACTCGCATACTAACTCCAAAAAAGTTAGTATGGGTAGGAGGAGAAATAGGAGAAGTATGCGGTTTCTAACACAGCCTTGAGCTTTTCCCAATGAAGCCGTACCTTGAACACGTTAGGAATTAATGTAAAACTTGTCCCACACATAAACACAGTCCGTTTCATCCTCCTTCAGCTTTCAGTGGTATCAGCTTCCTTTAATGACACTTTTCAACGCTTTGGGAACTGATTGTTGCTGGTTTTTCAGCAACAATCAGGAATCTGGGTCCATTCCTGCTGAATCCAGGATTTCAGCTGCTCAGCAGTCCCTGGTTGTTGTTGTTGTCTGGTTCTCTTCTTCATGATGCTCAACATGTTCAACAGGAGACAGATGTGGACTGCAGGCAGGCCGGTCGAGCTCACACACATTGGCTGTGTTCGAAACCGCATACTACTACTCTTACTAACTTTTTGAGTTAGTATGCGAGTTTGAGTAAGCGAGAAGTTCCCGGATGCATACTAGATTCTCCTAAATGTTGGGTATGCATCATGAGGTTACTACTCATACTCAAACTACCCAAGATGCAACGTAACGTGACGTCGCCGATCGTCATTTCCTGTCAAAACGGCAGTTTCAAGCTAGCTACAACGAGGGTAGGTTCACTTCCTGTTTTCAAAACAAAAGCACCAATTGTATCGTAATGGCTTTCCCTATGATAAAAGGCAACGGGTATTTTATTTTGTGAAAATAACCGGAAGTGCGTTGCTCACTGCGGCTAGCTTTAGTAGCACCGAATTCGTGGGAACAGAATTGTAAACAGCCGGTATTTTGTCAGGTTTTCAACACGTTGGGGATCTAAACGACTACTTTCTCTCCTGAAAATGTTTCAAACGAAAAAAAAAGGGGGGGGATCGATGAGAGTGGGAGGCTGAGAAGATAAAGCAGACGCTGGCGGGGTCGTCAGCTGCAGGTGGAAAGATGGCGAGGAAGATGGGCTTTTCCCGATGAAGCTGGACCTGGAACACGTTAGGAATTAATGTAAAACTTTGTCCCACACATAAACCATTTAATCCTCCTTCAGCATTCAGTGTTTGTCTCTCTCCTTTTTTTTATTTTTATCTGTGCGCCGACCACAAATTTATCCCCTTATTTTCCACCCAGAAGAGGGGGAAAGTTGTAAAGCTAATTAAGGGAGTGTGGATGCGGCGGCTCGACAGATGTGAGCCGAGATGGGTGCTATTGAGTAGCGGGGATAATGGCGTGCGGACCTGGTGGGCAGCGGGGTTGTGTTGGAGGGAGCTCCTACCTGGGCATGCATGTTAATCAGTGCGCCTGTCTGTTGAGAGCTGGGGGAATTAAGGGGGAAGGGAAGCGTGTCGCCAGCCTGGAGTGAAGAGACAAGCAAGGAGAGCTGATTAAGAGCACAAATTTGCCAGTTTGGTCAGACAGGGAGATAAGTGTATGGAAGAGGGAAAAGGGCAAGAAAAGTGTGTATTGATTAACAGTGCTGGAGGTGAAATTCGAGAGAAAGAAGGGTGAAATCTACTTAACATTGTCAAAAGAATTATTTCACAGCACATGAAGGCATCACAACTCTTCAAAAAGAGGCAAAAATCCCCAAAATGACCATCGCACGCCTGCAGGGGGGCGATGATAGCCTCTTCTACATGTTTATTACTCAGCGATTGTTTGACCCACGCTGAGGTTTCTGCCCATGAAAACCTACTTTGACGGCGTTATGAACACAAACTGGCACGTTGATGGAGTCCATGACATTCAGTCTCCTTCACGTGCTTTTTTTTTAAGCTGCTCTGCGGTGGAAGACGGAGATCCAGCAACATCCCGGCTTTTAAAGAGCTTTGGGCTTCGTCCAAAAAGCAGCACGCAACAAAGGAAGTGCAGTTTTCATTTGTCTCTTCCATAAAAAAAGCCTGAAACCTCTGAAAATAACCACTGAAATACTTCAGAAAGTACACATTCTCATTTGTTGTGTACATTAAAATGACTGTATTGTAGTTTAATATGTTTATGGGTGAGGATTAACATATTTCTATGATGTCATACAGTAGGTGATGGTATATGTATGCCAAATATCTATTTTTATGCTAAAACAGCCTTTTACAGCAGAATTTTTTTGCTGTAAAATGGTTAAAGTGCAAATTATTAATTCATTTATTGAGCTAATGTCATGAGTCACCCTTCAAGTCTCTGTTTTCTGCAGGGAAAATGGGAAATACGTGAGGTGACGTACCAACATAAATGGAAGAATAATGTATATAAGCCGAGTTTTATATAATATTTAGCAGCTTTAAAGTGAATATCTGCTCTGAGCTGCTTTCTCCTCCAGCACAGCCTGAACCCTCTCAGACGAGCTTTCGGGCCTTTCTTTAAGGAGTCTTCAGGAATCGTTCTCCAGGCTTCTTGAAGGACATCCCAAAGCTCTTCTTTGGATGTGGGCTGCCTTTTGTTGCGTTCTCTGGCAACATGATCCCACACTGCTTCAGTAATGTTGAGCTCCGGGCTCTGGGGAGGATTCATCCCTCCATCAGACCTGCTGCCACTGATTTTCAGCCCACTTCTTGTGTCCTTTGGCCCAGCTCAGCCTTTTCTCCCTGTTTCCCTTCCTTAAGAACGGCTTCCTGACAGCCACCCTTCCATGGAGCCCATTTCTGATGAGGCTTGGGCCAACAGCAGATGGATCAGCTGAAGGTCCAGATGCATCTCTCACCTCCTGTGTCAGGTCTTTGCTGGATGTTTTCCTCTTTCTTAAGGACATCACTTTCAGATCCTGTTCATCTGCTGGAGATAGTTCTTTAGGCCTGACACTTCTTCTTCTGTCCTCCACTTGTCCAGTTTCCTCAAATGTTTTAAGGACACGCTGCACACCATGCTGAGATATGCCAAGTTTTCAGCTAACAGCTCTTTGGGAATCACCTTGTTGCTGCAGAAATCCTGTTTTCTGTCTGTCACACTGTGTTATCTTTGCTGTTTTTCTAAAGAAATGGGAACAAATGATGCGTCTTGGTTCATCCCTTGAGTTGGGAGCCTTTTTTCTGCCCGAATGACTCATAGGTCAGAGTTAAGTTGCTTAACAAACAAACGCATTCCTCTGAAAATGTTCAGGTACAAGAACTGGACTGAAAATGATTGAAAAAGTCAAACTTTATAAGAATTTCAGAAAGCCTGGAGAACTACATGTCCGCTATCCTACTTCCTACTAAAAAACAGGTTTCTTATACAAAAGTTAAAGGTATTCTATGTCAAACAATCACATTTTTTAAAGCCCAGAAGACCCGTCTTCACGAAAAACAAACAAAGTTGAAACTTCAATGAGATTCAGTCTTTTTCTGATTAAATATTGATGTTTTATCCTTGCTTTTTATTCCAAAGGAAGACTAGTGATTCGGTTTAGTGGCAGTTTCTCAGCAGCACAAAAGATTTTAACACACGAGTAAATATCAATTCTCTCCTATAGAAAGATGTGATGTGCTTTATGCTTTCTGGCTCACATATCTGTGAGTTTTTAATTAGAATTATCTCCCTTTTCACCAGCACAGCCTGATCTAATTTCTCTGTAATTGTTGTTATTTACACAGTAAAGGTTTACGGGTATTTATCGACATTCCCTTTCCCAGATCTTGGTGCCTGCCGTCGATAATGAGTGGGGAAATTATTTGCAACACTCAGACATTATCAGTGTGTTCAAGTAGTCTTCCTTTTAATATGCTAATGCGGCAGATATAATCAGCTGGTAATTGTGAAACACTCAAGTACAACACATTTTGTGGCACTCTCTCCTGAATAAAGAAATCACAGGCAGTTGGCAGCCGAGATCTGTGGCTGGATGAGCTGACGATGCCAGACGCTGTTCAGGGAGGCCCCGCCGATCGACCCCGCCATCAAACAAATCCAAATTACAAACCGATTCCTATAGAAAAGTGTAGGCTGGTTTTGAGTTGAGTCGCGGTGGCCTTTCTCTGAGGGGCGAAACGCAAGAAAACCCCCCAAAAATGAAGCAAAATATCACTAAACATGACAACTACTCGCAAAACAATAAAAACTCCAAATCAAAGGAATGCGACATTTTAAAAAGGGGAACAAAAACACAAGTAAATGTCACTAAACATGACATTTAACTAAACGAATTGGGGCGTAATGACTCACAATCTGTGCAGAAAACGTTTCAGAAACGACGAAAACGCTGAACACACAAAACATGATAAAATGGGATCGTAGAAAAGTAAAAATGATCAAATTAAATCTAAGAAAATAGAGTAAAACAGCAAAAAAATGTGATGAATAAGAGCACAACGTTGCGATTCCCGTTTCAGTCGTTTTTTTATTTGATTATTTGTTTTTTCCCGTTTCAGTCGTTTTTTTATTTGATTATTTGTTTTTTCCCGTTTCAGTCGTTTTTTCATTTGATTATTTGTTGTTTTTTCCCGTTTCAGTTGTTTTTTATTTGATTATTTGTTGTTGTTTCCCGTTTCAGTCGTTTTTTATTTGATTATTTGTTGTTTTTTACCGTTTCGGTCTTTTTTTATTTGATTATTTGTTGTTTTTTCCCGTTTCAGTCGTTTTTATTTGATTATTTGTTTCCCGTTTCAGTCGTTTTTTATTTGATTATTTGTTGTTTTTTCCCGTTTCAGTTGTTTTTTATTTGATTATTTGTTGTTTTTTCCCGTTTCAGTTTTTTATTTGATTATTTGTTGTTTTTCTGTTTCATTGAAGGTTTTTCTGACACATTTGTTGCTTTTTCTGTTTTGCTTTTTTCGATATCAGGTTGTGAAATGCATTTTGGATTTGTTTCCCAACATGTTATTTTGGATTTTCTCTTCTCTCGTCTGCTCGGCTTCATTCTGACATGTCTTTGTGTTTTATAAATTGCCGTATTTCTGGTTTTGTTGTTGCATTTTGTCCAACGTTGTAGTGTTTTGCCCCTCAGGGCCACTGAACGTCATGCTTCTTATTCTTAAAAATCCTCACTTGATTAGCATTGATCCTCCCTCTGACTTGGTTTATACCTGCGTTCTATTTGTGTCGCGGCATCATAAATGAATCTTTTGTTATTGTGTCTTAACCACGGTGATGAAAGAAGTGCTCTCCCCGTGTCCTCCGGGGATGCTGGAGCTTTTCTGCGGAAGAGGCTGGGATCCCGACTTTGTTTTTCTCCTTCGGCTGTTATTTCCCTGTAGAGAAGAAGCCAAGTGAAGGGAGCTATGAGTGATCGACTCTGCCTTTATTCTCCAAGTTTTCAGGGGATTTGAAGTTATTGAAAGTGTGGGGATGGGTGACAGCTCGGAGATGCCTATCAGACATGCAACGGTCACTCTCTCTGTGTGTGTGTGTGTGTGTGTGTGTGTGTGTGTGTGAGAGTGTTTGTTCCCCTTCCAGGCAGAGGCCACGAGCTCCATGCCCTCAAATGCATGTTATTCTCGTGGCCAATCATTTCTGTTCACATATGTCATCTCTCCCAGATTGATTTCATTCAGCTGCAGAGGGCGGCAAGATCAAACAAACGTTGTTTGAAATAGCGCCGGTAGTGCAGAGACGTGGAGGAAAGGTGGTCAGAGGTGGGAGGTTGGTCGCTTGAAAGATGAAGTGAGGGATGGAAATGGAGTTTAGAAAAATCTGTCATCCAGTCGGCACTGCGGCGTGCTGGTGCCATGGTACGCTGGTTACTCCATAAACCTACGCTCCTCTCAACAACTGCTCCTTTTTTTTCTGTAGACGTGGTGGCGGGGAGGCGGAGGGGGTGGTTCTGTTCCTTCACGATGCCTCTGAGTACCCATGCAAGGAATAATGGATGTGTAATATGGAACGACAGCTTGCAGAGCACTATCATTAATGTTGTAATTCACTTTTAGTGTTTCTACTATTGCGCTGCAACAGGAGGCACAGATGCCACCTGAATCTGCTCCTTGTAGCAGCCAGAGCGCACCCGCTTTCCACCAGCTGTCTTGGAACGCGCCCTGCCAGCCCCCCCTGTGCGGCCAAATGTGGGCATGAGCATATTTGCGAGCATGTGGGGTCTTGTTTTGCATTTTGATTACATGTCAGGATTTTCTTGAGATTTTGGAGCATCTGATGTTTGTTACTTTTTGTGCATCTAGAGCAGTGATACTCAGATTGGCGGCAGAATCAAGGGCAGAGCCACTTTTACCACAACATACTAAAGTCCCTTTTTTAAAATATGCATTTCTACATATAAAACATCCCACAAAAAAAGAACCAACACAGCCAATACGTTTTCATTTAACCCTTGTGTGGTCTTAACATTGTGTTTACTCCCCTTGTCCTATGGGTCAGAAATGCCCCGCCCTACCAAAGCCCCGAAATAAAGCAACTTAATTGAATTTTAAATTCAAAATCTATTTTGTATGATGAAACCACCTGTTATTTATCTATTCAACCCAATTCAATACATTTTTTATCATGTATTTTTTGTTACACAATACAAAAAGACAATCACCAGTTTTCAGGATTACACTTTTTTTTTTTATTACCACAAACCAACTGTCAGTTGGACCAACAGTTTTCTTGTTTTCTCAGTTTTCTTTTACATAATAAAGGTTTATTATTGCTATTATATAAATGTGAAGTAATTACTTCTGAATTAAGTGGTGTACAGCCCACATGGAAACATAAACAAAAATAATGTATGACTGTTTCTAATGATGGGGTCCCTTTAGGAAAAGTCATAACATTTCAAGTTGGAAAAAGATAGTTTAAGGTATTTTTTCTACAGCTAAACATGGTAGTGGCTCACTTTTGGCCCGCAAGACAACAGGAGGGTTAAAGCTCCGCTGAATGCAGGCGTTATTTACAGTTAGGCTTTGGGTTTAAGGGTAACTAATCTCTACTGTACACTGGTTTTCTGTGGGATATGGAGGGATGCAACATTTTCAACTGAACCAAAAAAATGTCCCGATCCCAGGTGTGAAAGAAAAACCCACATAGAAGTCTTCTCTCTGCCAGTAGTGGGCAGACTACCTACAGTGCTTATCTCAGCCTCAACAAACCATAATCCTCTGCAGCAGCCACAGATAATACTAACTGTGTTTGAAGATATTTTCTTGTTCCTTTTTTTTTTGGTGGGGGTTTTAAGAGTGACTCAAACTAAAATAGATGCTGTCTTTTCAGATATATAATGCGGTAATAGAGCTGAATAGGCTGGCTGAGAATGTTAGGGAATATATTCACTGCTTTAAGCTGAAACATTTGATCTAAAACAGTAAAGAAACTGAAGTTTCTGGCCTCCTGCTGCTTGTACAGTTTAGTTCTGATATCTTGGTTTCACTTTTAAGGTCGTTTTTATCATTTATTATTCTAGATTATTAACCAGGAAAAGTTTCTGTATCGTTAACCAACAGAAAAAAATGTATTTTAAATGGTAGTCGGCACACATTTGAACCTTTTGTATCCAACACGAGGAGGTTAAGTTGTTTTGGGTGCAGCAGGTCTGTTCTCTCGTGTTTTATATATCTTGACCTGCAGATCTGCAGCACAGTTTTCACCAGAAAACATGTAATAAGTGCGTTTGTCCACATTAAAGCTACAGAAACTGAGAGGGTAACATTTTTCATTGCCTGTTGTTTAGTTTAAGGAGGCGTTCAGGTGATGTAACGTGAACTTCTAACTATCTACTAATTTATAATTAACCATTAACCTAAGGAACACTGGAAAAGCTGCTGGATAATAATGTAAATATACATTAAATTAGCCAGAGTTTCCCTCTCTGTCCGCTCTGCTAGTCCAGGGCTGAAATGTTTTCTTATTCTAAGGTGTACAAAGCTTACTTTTCGGCAGATTCAGACCCACTGGTAAACTTTCATTTAATCTACAGTGATGTGATTTATTCATTCCTTGTATTATTTCAGCTAAAGCAGCTTTAACTGATGCAGACTTCACCTGTTCCTCCTCTTCTCTGCCTGTCTGCGACGCTCGACTTTTCTCGTTGTTCGATAGAAAACGTTTGATGCTGATAGTTTCTTTTGCCAACTGCATGTAAATCTGTGGAAATCATACGTGATTTAAGTGCAGTTTTGTTAGTTTTGTGTCGTATTGGATACAAAAAAAGGGCACACGGACATGTAGCAAGATTTAAAAAAAAATTGACTTTCAGATATGGTCTTTAAACACCGCTGACAACATTAGTGGATTGTGTGTTTTGCTCCATCTTTAGAGCGCCTTATCTGGAAGATTAGTGGTCAATCTCCGGTGTTGAATTCTTTAGATACCGTTTGAAAAAAATTGACGTGCTTGATTTGATCTAAACGTTCTGAAGGCAAAGATCTGTGTGACGAAAAGGCTGGTGTTTGGTTCTTCCGCCTGCTTTGGAAAGAGCGATAATACGGCCGTATGAAAGAGGCTGCATGAATGCAGAAAATATTGCCTAAAACTGCTCTCCGCATTGAATGCCATCAAAAGCTAGCTGCACTGGACAAAAATGCCCCTCCAAAAATAAGTAAAAAAACAACAAATAAAAGACGTTTTTGCTTGAAATAAGCCAAAAAATCTGCCAATGGAACTAGTGAAAATCGGCTTGTCAAGATTTCTTGAAATAAGATGTGATATTTAGGACTTTTGAGGTAAAAGTGATCTTGAAATTAGCTTAAAAATTTAATTGGAATAAAAAAAAAGCTTGTTTCATATGAAATCTGACTCAAAACAAGATGTTTTCAAGACTTTTTCACTTAACAAGATATTCCAGATGTATTGTATTAAAACAAGTCCCTATATCTGGCTGAAATAGTACTTGTTAGGCAGTTGTGTCTTATATTAAGTGTAATGAGATATTTTGACTAGAAATGAGTATAAATGAGTGTAAATGTGTAATGAGATACTCAATGAGACACATATACTTGGTAAGATTTAGATTTTTTCCAGTGTGGGAGAAGCCCAGCTCCTCTTTTCATTATTTTAGCTGTGTAATCTCTGTTATTATGTGTTTTTATTCACCTTTACCAATCTCCATATGTGTGGTTATGCTCTCTATAGTATTGCAGTTCACATATTCCTCATTTCTGAGCCGACTTCATGCGCATTCATTCACCCATCAGTCAAATATTTAGTCTCCCTGCTTCAAAGTGCAGCCTTTTTTTCAGGCAAAATGCAAAACAATAAGTAAGTAATGATATGGATTTCATGGACACCCAGGCTCTAATTGAAACAGGTGTGATTAGCATATTGTTTGTGCTTCACGCTGCACCGTAGGCCTGTTTGTGTTGTACGGGGACCTTTATGGAAATGAGCGCAGAAATGTAACCTATTTCTTTTTTAAAAAAGGGGGCACAAATTTACTGTGAAGATCATCCTGGCAAAACCACAGAGGGAAATGTCAGAGCGCTGAAAAGAAAAGGTTCAAAGGGAAAATAGCTGACTGACTCTGTAAGTGAAGCTAAGCTGGAAATGAAAAATGTTCATTATACGCCCGTCAAGGTGAAAGGAAGCCATCTCCTCAGCGCTGCAGTTAAAATGTCGACCTCTCAGATCACCTCCTTCTCTGAGGGTGAAAAAGAGGAGAAAACCCTGCTCTGTGAGTGTGTGAGTGACTGATCTGAGCTTCACTCCAGACAAGGGCAGCGATGTTAATGGTGCTGCTCAGTAAAATGACCCTCACATACATTTCCCCGTGCTTCTGAAGTCCTCATATTTTCCCCGCATCAGCAGCGTTTTTGTGTATCATTGTTATGTTTTTTTTTTTTTTTTATCGTGTGACCTCTGCGATGAGTGCGGCGCCCTCTCGGACCCCCGCCTGTCTCTTTGCATGTATCCGTTCATGTTAAGGCTGTAGAATTACACTCCGGATGCGTTTCGTTCAGCTGTGAGGCAGGATGTTTGCGCCCGACCTCTGCAGATCACGGCTGCCGTCCCCCGGTGCCTCATTACTGACAGTTTATGTAATCTCGTGTTACTCGAATCACTTGCCGCATCGGCCGCAGCCGTCTTTATGCTCCAGATTTACTGAAAAATAAAGCAGCAGGTGGGGAGCCGAGCAGCTGACCACATTTCTGACCGGCAAAAAAGAAAGTTAGTTGAACAGCTTTCATGGCCTGACTGCAAATGAGCGAGCGGCCCCTCCACCCGATCCCAGACCCGATCGGATTTTTGTGAGGTTCGATGCCAGCGTGGCGAATCTCAACTATTTGTTATGGATCATGAGCCGACCTTCCACCTCGCCGGCTCCTCTCCTGCAGCAGTGTTGGCTGTGAAAGATCTTTTTCTAAGAGTATGAGCAGCATTAAAGTGCACCAAACTCTGTGTAGATATTCCACCACATCATTAACAGCCTCTCCTCCGCCGCACGCTCAACAGTTTCTCTGCACTACATCATTTAGTTTGAAATTTTTGGGATAAGTTGTGAAATTCTTGGTTGTTCTTTTTTGTCAGCCAATCACATTAGAGCAGCTTTATGTATCTGTTCCTCTGTATCATGGATAAGAATGGGGATCGTTAAGAATTTAGCGATTCTGGTTCCTTATCGATTCTCTTAACGATTCTCATCCGGTTATATATTTAGTACAAATATAGTAAAGATGACTTTGGTTGCCGTAAGACTTTAATTTCAAGTATGCACTCACTCGTTTTTATTTGATTATTTGTTATTTCCCATTTCAGTCGTTTTTATTATTATTATTATTTTTTCTGTTTCATTGAAGGTTTTTCTGACACGTTTGTTGCTTTTTCTGTTTTGCTGTCGCAGCTTCTGGAACTCCGCCGTTCCTCTTTCTCTCGCTCTGTTTTGCTTTTTCGATATCAGGTTGTGAAATGCATTTCGGATTTGTTTCCTAACATTTTATTTTGGTTTTTCTCTTCTCTCGTCTGCTCGGCTTCATTCTGACATGTCTTTGTGTTTTATAAATTGCTGCATTTCTGGTTTTGTTGTTGCATTTTGTCCCATGTTGTAGTGTTTTGCCCCTCGGGGCCACTGAACGTCATGCTTCTTATTCTTAAAAATCCCAGTAACACTTTCATTTCAAGTGTGCACTCACCTTCAACTACATCAAAACTGGTTTAAGCTGAAAAACAGGAACTCTTTCTAATGTACATTGTGACATAAAAACAATCCTAAAGATCAACTTTTTGCACATTAACAGTTTTTGTGCATAAAAATTAGCATGTTTGCCTTTTCAGGAAGGAAACGAGACCTTTCAGGACTTACTATTATTATTATTATTATTATTATTATTATTCATACAGTATGTCACCAACAATATTACAATGAACAGGACCTAAGAAACCAGGGTGTTCTGATCGGATTTTTGTGAGGTTCGATGTCTGTTCCTCTGTATCATGGATAAGAATGGGGATCGTTAAGAATTTAGCAATTCCGCTTCCATTATCGATATCGATTCGGGTCCTTATCGATTCTCTTAACGGTTCTCATCCGGTTATATATTTAGTACCAATATAGTACAGATGGCTTTGGTTGCCGTGACACTTTAATTTCAAGTGTGCACTCGCCTTCAACTACATACAAAAGCTGGTTTAAGCTGAAAAACAGGACGTTTTTCAAATTGTGACATACAACAATCCCAATGATCAACTTTTGCACATTAAAGGGACAGTTCGCCTCTTTTAACATGAAGCTGTGTGACATCCCATATCAGCAACATCATTTCTGAACATCTTCTTACCCCCTGCTGCGTCCTGTGAGCAGAGTTCCAGCCTCGTTTTGGTGTTGTTGAAGGTAGTCCGGCTAGATGGCTGGGGTTTAAAAATAAAGCGTTTTGCTTCTCAAAACAATATGCGTTCAACAGAGTAATACATTTGCATCCGAGCAGCAAACACCGTAACAGGCGCGGCTGTCGGCTGTCGGCAGCAGGCAGTGATACGAAAGTAGAGAAAATAGGGCCAAGGGATTGTGAGGTCTGACTTTTTCCTGGAGAACCATTTTGTGATGCAGATATATTACTCTGTTGAACGCATATTGTTCTGAGAAGCAAAACGCTTTATTTTTTAAACCCCAGCCAACTAGCCGGACTACTTTCATCAACACCAGAACGAGGCTGGAACTCTGCTCACAGGACGCAGCAGGGGGTAAGAAGATGTTCAGAAATGATGTTGCTGATATGGGATGTCACACAGCTTCATGTCAAAAGAGGCGAACTATCCCTTTAACAGCTTTTGTGCAGAAAAATTAGCATGTTTGCCTTTTCAGGAAGGAAACGAGACCTTTCAGGACTTATTATTATTATTATTATTATTATTCATACAGTATGTCACCAACATTATTATAATGAACAGGACCTGGACGTTTTACGTTACCTTTTGAGACGGAAGACGCTGTGCCACAGGCTGCACCGCGAGAGTCGCCGCCGTTGCTTAGCAGCGTGTCACAGACTTTCCATTTGTGCAAAGTAACTGCATGCTGTTTGGTCACATGTTTCAGCATGTTGGAGGTATTTCCCCCCTTTGATGTGATCACAGCTCCTTTTTGTATTGTCCTTTTTGGTGACATATAACCAAACTTTGGCCCGCTTCTGCCTCGACGCCAAACATGACGCCATCTTGCAAATGCGTCAGACGTTAGCAGAACTTATAAACGTGATCGTTAGGCAAAAATCGAACTACTGGGAGCCGGTTCTCGATTCCCCATCCCTAATCATGGAGCTCTGTTGTGATCCAAAACCTATTTATTACACATTGTAGTTTATTTTAACTCAGTCCCTCATATGCTGCCCTTCTGCTGCTCTCACTGAGGCACCAAGTGTGGATTAATTCGCAGCTGTGGATATTCAATAAAGTTTCCAACATACCCTATTTTTAGAAATCATGAGAAAAAAATCAGCAGTTTTTTTTTTTTTTTTACAAAGATTCACATATTCAATATTTGACGAAGACAGTCGGGAGGTTGGAAAAGTTTTCTTCCCTCTAGTTGGTTTAATTCTCCTGAAAGAACTCGAGCAGCGTCTCATATCAGATGATCTTTAGCGGCACATCAAAGGACAGACGCGTCATATCTGCTCAGCTCAGTGACGCTTCTACTGTATTAGTAGGGCTGGGCAACGATTAAAATGTTTAATCTAATTAATCGCATGATTTCCCTGATTAATCACGATTAATCGCATTTGTACGCAAAATCCAAAAATGAATCCAAAAGTAGCGTATAGCTTTTAGCATTTGGTTTTATTTTAAATGTGCTGCCATATGAATGAAAGTGCCATAACATTTGTTGTGCAAACACACTTTTAACATCAGCATCTTTCTGTAGTTTTTATGTAGAAGCCTCGCTCCACTGTCTGTTTCCTTGAATGACTTGCTGCTATCAGTTGTGTGTTTTGCCTTTAAGTGATATTTTAGACTGGAACTACTACGCTGAGAAGACAATTCAACTTGGCTGTAAATGCAGGAGTTTTTTTTTTAAATTTATTTTGAAATACGTGCTTTTATGTTGAAACAAGTAAAACAGGAAGTAGCGCCGGTTAGCTCCGTGAGCTCCACACACTGGCTGTGTTCAAAACCTCATACTACATACTTGCAAACTGCATACTCATCGATCAGACAGTATGCAGAGCGTTTACCCACAATGCATTTCGCTCCTGCCCGAGCCGAAATCAGCCGGCCTGAAGCTGATTTCCCTTAAGCTCTAAACTCTGTAAACTTTAGCAACATTTGAAACATTTTCAGGAGACAAAGTAGTCGTTTAGATCCCCAACGTGTTGAAAACCTGACAAAATACCGGCTGTTTACCATTTTGTTCCCACGAATTTGGCGCTACTAAAGCTAGCCGCAGTGAGCAACGCACTTCCTGTTATTTTCACAAAATAAAATACCCGTTGCCTTTTATCATAGGGAAAGCCATTACGATACAATTGGTGCTTTTGTTTTGAAAACAGGAAGTGAACCTACCCTCGTTGTAGCTAGCTTGAAACTGCCGTTTTGACAGGAAATGACGACCGGCGACGTCACGTTACGTTGCATCTTGGGTAGTTTGAGTATGAGTAGTAACCTCATGATGCATACCCAACATTTAGGAGAATCTAGTATGCATCCGGGAACTTAAAGTTAAAGTTCGTGGGAGTAGTGGGAGTAGTAGGAGAAGTATGCGGTTTCGAACACAGCTACAGACCGAGGAGCACCTGTAGCGGTGATGTTACCTGCTAGTTTATCTTTATTTTATTCCTCCATGCTTCGTGGTGTTTGCTGTAACCGTGTGAATGTGATGCATTCAACAGACTTTTACAAAAATAAAATCTGCGTCAATGTGCGATAAAATATTTATCTGCGTTAAATAATTAATAAGTTAACGCGATGAAAACGAGTGAACCCACCCGGCCCTGTATACTAGATGTTGAGTGGAAATCTTCTCCATTATTCTACGGTGCATCTATTTGTTTCAACAGTATATTAACAGTACATTTCAGATTTGAGTATGTGATGGGCTCCGGGTAAATTTACAGCATCTACCAAACATACTGCAGTTTAAAAGAGAAAAGTTTTTCACATAAAATTAACAAGTCTCCTCTGAATCAGGTTTGTCCAGCAGGTTGTTTTCTGACTTCACTTTTTAACTATTCCATAAAAAAATCTGTTTGTAAATTATGCATCAGCGGTTAATCTAGTTGAGAAGCACAGCAGAGGTAGTTCTGTAAATGAACTGCAGACGTATAGCCAATGAGCTAGTTATAAACATCCATTTTAACCGTTAGATTTAAATAGGAAACATAAATGAATTATTAAACAGCTAATACAGAAAGACTGATGCATCCTTTCAGCCATTAGAGCCCGGTCACCGCAGTGAGTTTGTTGTATTATAGAACAGCTCTCCTGATTCCTAAAGACTCTCTGCCAGGAACTTTTCTGCCAGGAAGCCCTGAAGGAAAAAACGTCTCCCAATAGTCATTCTTTTCAAATATTTTGTGGCTTGATGACAGCCGGCAGCATCCCTCGCTGGCTGAAACAGAAAGTGCCTGTATGTGGAAAAACCTTGTACAACTGCACTCCTTATGTTTCATTTAAGTGGATTTTATTTCAAACTTTTCAGCTCGTATTTTACTTGATATCATCATTGTATTTACTAATATTTGTCTGTTATGTCGGCATCAGTTATCGGTACGTTTAATATCCAAATTACAAATGTTTGAGAATAGATTAGAGGATGATATCTTCCTGTGACTGAGAGTTATGATGATATTATTTACCTAATACATGATTTAAAATCTGCATCTTATGTTACAGTTTGGTTCGAGCGGCTTTTTAAATTCTTTTAAGTGGTTTAATCCTAAAATTGGATTGTAATTGAATGAAAAATCTGTTCCTTATTGCAGGGATGCTTTTTGTCCTTGTGTTTTCAGATTAGATTAGATTCAGCTTTATTGTCATTACACATGTGCAGGTACAGAGCAACGAAATGCAGTTTAACATCTAACCAGAAGTGCAATAAGCAGCGAGTGCATGCAGCATAGATAGTGTGGTACATGGAGGTCTGTACAGATTGTTTTTATAGCATTTACAGCTGAAAATCTATGTACTCAAGTAAAAGTAAAAAGTAGTCATCTAAGTAAAAAAGTGCTTGTTGAAAAAACTACTCAAGTACTGAGTAACTGTTGAGTAACGTCTGATTTATTTGTTAACACGAGCATTCAATCAGACAGACAAAAATACTAAATAATCATCTTTAGGCAAATTACAGTTCATCCAATTGATAAAATAAATTATAATTAATTAATTAGAAAATAGCTTAAATTAAAATAATCCAGGTAAATTCAAGAACTTCAATAAAAAATAAAAGAGACTTAGGAAATATTTAAAACATATGTAACCCATATGTAACCTAAAAAACAAACATTCACCTATCCATGGGGGGGAAAATGCTAAAGCTAACCCGTCCCGCCGCTGAGATCGAGTACGGTCACGTGACCAGACTGCACGGCTGCGTCTGATTGGTGGAACACAGTCAGGTGGTAGAGCCTTTGGCGGAAGTCTCTCTCTCTGTCAGAATAAAACATTAAAATGAGGCGTACGCGGGGGGATAAAAATAATGAGGCGTAGAATACCAAAGAGGTAAGAAGAAAAGTAACCAGCTCATTGTAGCCTAATGTAGCGGAGTAAGAGGACAGTTTCTGCTGCACACATCTACTCAAGTAAAAGTAAAAAGTATAGAGATTTAAAACTACTCCTAGAAATATACTTTTTCAAAGACTTACTTAAGTAAATGTAACTCGTTACTACCCACCTCTGGTTAAAGGTGATCAGAACATAACATACAGATGGATAAACTATTCACAGGAAGTACAGCATGATTAACAATAAAGGAAACAGTCAGGTGATATAAATGCAGATGGGTGAGGATTAAATAGTTGCATAAATATCAAACAGTAGCTACCTTCTGACTAAATTAGAGCAATATTCTGAACGTAGTGCTGTGCAGACATGGAGGGACAACGATGCCTTTATGTTCCACTCCGATCACATCACCAGCTGACAAACTGCCCTTTGTTTATCATCTGTTTTACAGTCACCAACTGCTGTTGTGCCGAGCCTCCTTTGGACCGCACCACCTGCTGTGTCGACGAGTGATTTCACCTGCAGATCGCACAGGTAGGACGACTCGCCTGTGACTAATGGGTAATGAAAGGAGCTTTCGTGGGGAGGCCGCAGGTTGTGAAGCACTTCACAATTATTTCTGCCGAGGAAAGGAAACATTTTAACTTCACAAAGGCACAAAATGGAGTGCGTCCTGCAGATGTTACTGGCAGGTTGTGAGGAAAATGCACGACAAAAGGGGGAGAAAAAAGACTGTTGTGCATCGTGTAACAACTATAAAAATCAAAGTAATCTTCTGCTGCGCACCGCCTTTATAATTTCTCATTATTTAGCTCATCTTTTAATTAAAAGATGCCTCGGCAGGTTTCTAAATGCTATATTAACTTAAGTTACAAACCACTGGACAACAAAGAAATCATCATTTTTCTTCTTTTGCCATTTTGTGTAATGAGCCGCCGTCTCCACGTCGCTCTGCACGGAGCTGGAAGCCTCTCGCCTCTCGGCTTGTGCAACACTCAGACAGTTAAAAGACATCCGAAACAGACTCATTGGAATAATAATCTAGTGTGTGTGTCTGCACTTATGGGGAATATCTCCAAGCATGTCAGACTTGCATCAAAGCCGCTGTTGTAATTTTCTTTTCAAGGGCAACTTGAAAGAGGGAGTCGGGGAAGAAAGTAGCATTAGTTTCTGTTTTTTTTTTTTTTTTTTTTTCCCTACAAGGCTTCAGAAGTAACCCCGTAGTTTCTGAGGAGAGTGTGGGATGATTCAGCAGGAACCCGGGCCGCCCGTCTGACTGATTCCCATTTAAACATAAACAGAAATATGGCTGCTCCAGGGAGCTCTGCACAGGAATGGAAAGCAGCCCCAAATTTTTCCCAGCAGCAAATCAAACGTCTTTTTATCCAGCTCCACCTTTCTGTTTCCCCTTCTTCTTCTCCCGCTCCCTGTGGCTTTGTGCACACATAAGGGCACCTACTGATTGGCCTTATTTGAAGCACGTACCCCGACATAAAAAAAAAAATGGAGAAGAGGAGATTTTCCTGTGTCACAAAGGGATTGAATGTGGTTCTCCAGAAGAGGAGGGCCTGAGAGGATTATATGGCTCAGTGGGCGCTGCATTGTGCAGGGAGTGGATACAGCAGGTACCCAGCGAGTCCCGGCCAGGAGACAGACTCAGTGTTGCTCGGGATAATGTTGCCTCCCAGCAATTAAACTCTGGAGATTTTGGAGTGGTTTAGAAGGAAGCTTGTTAAATGATCTTATCTCTTCTTTTCCCCCTTTTTTTTTTCTCTCGTCGCTTGTTGCCTCTCTGTTCACTGCAACAAAAAACCCGAAAACTACGGGAGACATTTGCCTTCATAACTTTGCTGCTTAATTGAATTCCCTCCTTTTTGGCTGGTCAAACCATTTATTAAACAGGCACAAATGAATGCTTAAAGGGAAACTGCAGACCCAGATTCACTCTCAAAGCAGCAAAAATGCCCAAAGCTGCCAGATGATGGCAGCTTTGAATTGATGGAGTAAAAAAACAGGACAGTGGAAATCAGAAATGGTCCCATTTGATGCCTTTATAGTGTCAGATTTTGCTTGGAAGTTTGGGTAAAAGTTAGTGGAGGAGCACAGAGTTGAAACTGGGGTTTTAGGGATGTGTAGAGTAAGAAAGACATACTTTCAAACACTTCTCAGAGACTTTAAAGTCACAGTTTGTACCGAGTTAGTGACATCTAGTGACCAAGCTGGAGAGGGCAACCGTCCACTCGCCATCCAGCTGCAAATGGCATCTGGATCAGTCGGACTTTATTTTCCCAAATCTGCTCGGCCAACGTTATGTCTCCTCTTCTTTGATGAGGCTGATTCACACACTCGAAGCATCACCGCTGATTGCTTCGCTTTGTTTCGTCTTCTGAACCGTTTTCTTGTGCATTTATGGCCGAAGGATCATCTGCCCAATATAAGCAAAATGGTTCTGATAGAAACATCGGTTCTGATCATGATTCATCCATTTTTCTCTCATAAATCTTTATTTTTTCAAGTTGTTGGATGTTCTTGTTTTCTTACCGCAGCATCAGGGGTGAAACGTATCTTTTTATTTATTTATATATTTATTTATATATATATATATATATATATATATATATTTATTTATATATATATATATATATATATATATATATATATATTATTTTTATTTATTTATTTTTACAAGTTGTTGGATGTTCTTGTTTTCTTACCGCAGCATCAGGGGTGAAACGTATCTTTATATTTATTTATTTATTTATATATTTATTTTTACTTTTCTAAAGTACAGCTTTTGAATTTCTAAATATTTTGCTGCATTTTTTGTGGAAATGCAGCAAAATATAATAAAAGATATGATAACTTTCCTCGCCGCTACACTTTGAAACCCTGCAATGATTATTAAAAATTTAAAGCCATGATATACGTCGTATGTACTCTGAGAAACTAAGTTTTTGAGCAAACTTGCATCAAGTTTTTTTTCTATTTATAAAAGTAAAGAGTCCTCTCTCTTCTATCCGATGACCGAACTCTTGCTCTGAAAGTTTCGGCTCATGCCGGATGCACTTTTTCTCGACTTTGCCCTTCACTGCAGCCTCCATAAAGCTCCCGTCTTTGTTTGGGTTTTTATGTGGAAAGCAGCGCTCGCTAACTTTGACCGGCGTCCTCGTCCTCGGGGGCAAACAAACGGCCCATTTCAAAAGGTGAAAGTCCGTGGCTTCCACTCTTGGAAAACAAAAAACAAAAAAAAACGTGCTAATTTATTTCCGAATGTGACACTGTGCTTCCTCACACCCTTGGGAGTTCTGTGTCCGTAGTTCCAGGTCGGTTAACCTCCCTCCTACACCGCCCTGCACACACGTACCTCAGAGTAACTGCGGGGAGCGGCGCCCCAAAGCTTCCTCGTCCAGGACAAATTGGTAGCGAGCGGCTCATTTACTCGGAGCCGTCATGAATGGACTGTGCCGTGACTGTGTAAACAAGTGCAAAGACTCCCAAGGGCATCCCTGCATAAATAATGACTCCGAGAGATGTTTGCCATTTGTACCACTCACCGGTTGCAGACATGGGTCAGGTAGTCTCCTCTGCGGGGAGTCTTCAGTAAACAACCACCGCGGCGGCGTCCATTAATGAGGAAAGTTTACCTGGTCACAGGTGCCAGGGCCGGTCTCCCAGTGCTGCAGCATGCTGGGGATTTAGTAGCTCTCATTCTGCACTTATTGGGTTTCTTTTAAGTAAGTTTGAACTCAAACTCAAACCACACTGGAAAAAATCAAAGTCTTACCAAGTATATTTGTCTCATTTCTAGTCAAAGTATCTCATTACACTTAATATAAGACACAACTGCCTAACAAGTACCATTTCAGCCAGATATAGGGACTTGTTTTAAGACAATACATCTGGAATATCTTGTTAAATGAAAAAGTCTTGAAAACAAATTGTTTTGAGTCATATTTCACATGAAACAAGCTTTTTTTTTTGACATTTTAAGAGGTTTTTAAGCTAATTTCAAGATCACTTTTATCTCAAAAGTCCTAAATATCACATCTTATTTCAAGCAAAAACGTCTCGTATTTGTTGTTTTTCTTACTTATTTTTGGAGGGGCATTTTTTCCAGTGCAGCTCGTGCACAATCTCAACCACACTGTGTTTTTTAGTCACATTTGGGAGCATGCTGGACTTTTTCTGTCTTCCTGGAAAGAGGCAGAAGCTGCACTTATTGATATTCTCGAGTTAATTTCAGTCACTTTGCCAAATGAAGCAAACTGAAGGATTCAGTTTGATTAAATTCCTCCGAACCTCTTCTGAGTGAGCGCACCCGAGGCTGATATTAGGAGGGGAGCGCTGTGATCCTGGCGTGATGAAGGTGTTTGGCAGAGATGGGACCAAGTCACACATGTGCAAGTCTCAAGTCTTAGCTTTCAAGTCTCAAGTAAGTCCCAAGTCATTTTTTCTTGGGCAAGTCAAGTCCTATAATAGGTTAAGTAAAGTCACCTTATTATTGCAGTTTTACCTGCAGAATCTGATCTTAATAAAGTGAAAACACAAAGATATAAGTAACTGTCAGTAAACATCATTGGCCAATGTGTCCAACCTGTCCACCCTGTATCATATCAAGCTAACGTTAGCTAACTACCGACTAGGCTAACAGGATAATATTATATCGGCTGTCTGAGATGTTGATGCCGCATGTCTTGCACTGAGCTGTTCGTCTTTTGCCGTCAAAATGGTGATTACGGAAGCCGAAGACAACGTCTCTCGGTCCAGCTGACATGTTGATGCATATCTGATATGAGTTTATTCTCTCCAATAAACACTAAGGTATGTAGAGAGGGCCTGGCTGATTGACAGGGTAGGGATCCAATCATGACGCCATTCTCAGCCTGCGCTCCTACCGGGTAATCCATGTTATTTTTTAATTAATTTATTAATTTTATATTCAAACTGAAAACATGAACTGAATAACACTCAAGTCATTCAAGTCATCGTGTCTCAAGTCAAGTGCCGAGTCTTTAACTTCCAAGTCCGAGTCGAGTCTCAAGTCTTTTTTTTTTTTTTTTTGTCAAGTCACAAGTCATCAAAACAGCAACTCGAGTCCAAGTCACAGTGACTCGAGTCCCCATCTCTGGTGTTTGGAATTAACCTTGGTGTGGCTGAAGATCACTGTTTATGTGACTGGCTTAGATAGATAGATAGATAGATAGATAGGTAGATAGAGATAGATAGATAGATAGAGAGATAGATAGATAGATAGATAGATAGATACTTTATTAATCCCAATTTGGGAAATTGTTTTGTTGCAGCAGCATACAGTAAAGATATGAAAACAATTAAAGTAGTAAAAAACAAGCGAATAGATATAAAATAAATAAAAATAGTGAATAAACATTCGCTATGTACAAATCTACAGTATTTTATTTATTTATTTATTTATTTTTGTTATTGTTTTTTAGGAGAGACTTCAAGCCTATTGAGGTTGAAGTTCTCTTCCAGCCAGAGGGGAGGTACTCATTTTGAAAAGATATTCAAAAGTAGAGCAGAAGGTCCTTTTCAACCACCTAAGACTCTTTAATATGGCGGCGGTGTAAGTGAGGCTTATTGCTCGATGCTTTTAAGAGAAATGGATCACTTTCTGCTGGTGGTAAACCTGAGGACGGCTTCCGTCCCTCTCACCTGCACCCAGGCTCCTCATTACACATTATTTAGCTAAATTATTAGATGGATTAAAAGTCTCTGATCCTTATTATTAGTCAGCTGAAGAAGAAAAACATGCCGTTACCTAAATCAAAAGGGTTTATCCTCTGTCTGAGGGGCACTTACTGCTTGTCAAACTCGGCTTGCTGAGCTAAGCTCGAGATTGTCAGAATTGCCTGATCTTTCATCAAGCTAAGCTTCGCTCCGAAATGAATGCAACCGTGAGGGGTGCTGACATTTAAAATGTACGTTTATCATTTAATCTTTACCCAAACGTTAAGCACAACCCAGTTATATTTCACCCCCAGCTGCGTTCTCGTGCTAAATCAGCATCTGGAAAATGTTTCAGCATTGATATAAGAGCATAAAACATCTGGGAATGTTATGAAATGCAACGTAAAACGTGACATTCTTTGGCTTTTTTTTTAACTTTTAAGACTCGGGTTTGAATCGCACAGCCTATGCATGCTCCAGACAACTTTTAACTTGTCTCATTAATTCTCATTTTTACATCTAATGTGACTAAACAGCAATCTAGAGAATGCACTCAGCGGCGCACAGACGCCTGTCAGGAAGGTGTATTGAGTCATTTGTGCTGGTGCAGGACCGCACCGTGCAGGAATAATAATCTCAGAGCTTACAGAGAGGATTTATTTGTTTCTTATTTTCGTAGCCGAGTGAAATTATTGCTCGTGAGCTGTTCAATTTTCTTATTTATAACATAATCTGTAACGATTATTGAATTTCTGTAAATAATTAGATCAAGGTCAGAGTCTCATTAAAGCCCTTAATGTGTGCAGTAATAAAGCATCTACTGCACTTGATTTGTTCAAACCTCACTTATTAAACAGTATTTGCCGTGTTTGCTCTTTGGTTCGGTCTCTTCACGCCAGATTTTATGCTAACAGACGCGGTAATTGACCCAAATGTTGGTGACATGTTGGACATCACCAGGGCCTGCCTGAGAATAAATTGATATTTTTTTTGATTTGCATACTTGTGATGTTCAGCAGGTTCCGTGTTGTGGTAAAGTTAATGTTACCGATGTGAACAATCCATTTTGCATGTTGAGATCTTTGACACATTGGCGGGCGGAAAGATGAGCCCAAATTAAAAAGGCATCATCGCTTAATTGCTCCGTCAAACCGGGATGGTGGAAAAGGTTTACTTTGATGGCTCGGACATGATGTAATTATGTTATCTATCACGTTCCCTAACCTGTCACTGGTTGAATCCTTTGACCCGGTCCGCGTGTCTTTACAGATTGGACATGTTGGCTTCTTTGGTCACAGTGTAGCTTTAAATCATCATTTACAGACGGGCGTTGTGCTCTCCTTTGGCTCTCCCTGACTGTCAGCCATGCACTTTTCCTGTGTGTACATTGTTGGTGTCTCCTCTTGTTTTTGCCGCTTTAGTTTAATAAAGCTGCACCACAGGAAGCACATTCGTTCATTAGGTACCAGCCTCTTAATGCGAACCCATCAGCTGTAGTATGATCATTAAAAACAGGCAAATATATCCAAATGACAGAAATTTGTGCCAAAACTCCCCGTTTTTAAAAAGCTGATGTGAATTGGAATCGTTGCAAGGAAAACACTGGAAAAAATGCCCCTCCAAAAATAAGTAAGAAAAACAACAAATAAAAGACGTTTTTGCTTGAAATAAGCAAAAAAAAAATCTGCCAATGGAACTAGTGAAAATCGGCTTGTCCAGATTTCTTGAAATAAGATGTGATATTTAGGACTTTTGAGTTAAAAGTGATCTTGAAATTAGCTTAAAAAACTCTTCAAATTAAAAAAAAAGCTTGTTTCATGTGAAATATGACTAAAAACAAGATGTTTTCAAGACTTTTTCACTTAACAAGATATTCCAGATGTATTGTATTAAAACAAGTCCCTATATCTGGCTGAAATAGTACTTGTTAGGCAGTTGTGTCTTTATATTAAGTGTAATGAGATACTCAATGAGACAAATATACTTTATACTTTAAATATACGTGGTAAGATTTAGATTTTTTCCAGTGTAACGGATGGTTTCACACAATGTTAACGCAGCCAAAGCCCGCTCAGACATAATTAAATCAAAATCATGGACGTTAAAAAAAACAAAAAACCCAAAATAAATGGAGCCGACGTAAACCTGCATTTTTATCTTAATGCAAACAGTCGGTTTAAAGGTCTATCGGAAAAATGATTCCGCTTCTAATTTAATTTGTGACCTCATTAAGCAATCTTTAAATTGCTTTACGGTCCTAATCACTTGGTTCTCACATCTTATTTCTTGAGTTTTGCAGAGAAAGACTATATTTACCCTCTTGTTGCTTCTCCACGTTGCATTTAAAAGGCCCTAAATGGCCGAGCTCCATCTCACAGAGGAGATCTTATCGTTCCCTGTTGCCCCACAAGAAGTATTCACTGTAAGAATGCAGGAAATATATAATAAATATAAAGCTTTGGTTGTCAGGCTCATCTGCTGTGGAACTTTTAAGCTTTTAAGACTTAAAATATTTCTCTTTCTTCCTTTTTCTGTTTTGTTTTTTTACTTTTTTGTTCCTGCTTTTTGCTTTTATTGCTTTTGATATTAATCTATCTTGTATCTATCTCGTCGGCCTGTTTGAAAATTGCTTTTGTTGGTGTCGTTAACCTCTCAATTTTTTACCTTTTTCTTCTAATTCTTGCAATATTTCCCCCATTAAAGCACTCTGGGTTGCATTTTGCATGTTGCAGAAATGCTATTTAAATAAAGATGAGTTATTTCATAGAACACGTTTTCCAATTTATGAACTATGGTCCCAATTTTGTGTAAAATAAAGCATTAGAGCAGGGCTACGTTTTTGATTGACAAGCTGCTGTTCGAGGGATATCAGCTTCCTTGTCGCTGACTTAGAAACGTCTAAATCGTCAACTCAAAGCTCCAAAATATGAATCAACAAACCAATGCGTGACATTACAGTGGCTACATCTATCTATGTCCAAATTCTAGTTGATTATATCACAGATTTGCAGCAGAATTGGACAAAAACGGGACGCTCTTGTCCCATTGCTTCATATCTCTTACATTTATTTGAGTTGAATACTCTGAGAGGCCTGTGTAGGGCCTTTGTTAGGTAGGCTTGTTTCTTATTTATTCTCATTCTTATCACTATGGCTGTGTTCAAAACCTCATACTACATACTGCATACTCATTGATGAGACAGTATGCAGAGCGTTTACCCACAATGCATTTTGCTCCTGCCCGAGCCGAAATCAGCCGGCCTGAAGCTGATTTCCCTTAAGCTCTAAACTCTGTAAACTTTAGCAACATTTGAAACATTTTCAGGAGAGAAAGTAGTCGTTTAGATCCCCAACATGTTGAAAACCTGACAAAATACCGGCTGTTTACAATTTTGTTTCCACAAATTCGGCGCTACTAAAGCTAGCCGCAGTGAGCAACGCACTTCCTGTTATTTTCACAAAATAAAATACCCGTTGCCTTTTATCATAGAGAAAGCTATTAGGATACAATTGGTGCTTTTGTTTTGAAAACAGGAAGTGAAGCTGCCCTCGTTGTAGCTAGCTTGAAACTGCCGTTTTGACAGGAAATGACGATCTGTGACGTTACGTTGCATCTTGGGTAGTTTGAGTATGAGTAGTAACCTCATGATGCATACTCAACATTTGGGCGAATCTAGTATGCATCCGGGAACTTCTCGCTTACTCAAACTCGCATACTAACTCAAAAAGTTAGTAGGAGTAGTAGGAGAAGTATGCGGTTTCGAACACAGCCACATCTTTTGATAATTAATTATTGTAATGCCTACAAAACAAAACATAAAACTGTGCACGTGTATATATGCTCCGTAAACCTTTGTGTTCTTAGACGAGTTGGCCTCGAAAAACCTGGAAAAAGTTCCATTTTTATGGTGAGCTGCAGAGAGAGAGAGAGAGAGACTGCCCTGTCTGCCAAGATGTTGGATAAACAAAATAATTTACAGGTTAACAAAGCGTTAACCTGACGAACCGTTCTGCAAGGTGTGCATTTAAAAGATCCTTTTAATGCATTCATCTGAACAGAAACTTCCTGGTTTCCAGCACGGCTTTACTGTAAAAGATGCACAATCGTACGGCTGCGCACAGACCACAGTGGTTCAGAATGAGTCAAGCAGCACCAGTGTGGGATGATAAAGTCATTTTAATGAATATAAATACCTAATCCAGTGTTTTGGTGACACTAACGGTGTCAAACCCTTCTTTTACCTTGTTTTTGTCGTGGCTCAATATTTGATGGTCGATGTCTCTGTCTCTGTAAAGTCGGATGGATTTCCTCATCCATGAGTCCAGCTTATCGTGTTGCATGTGTGTCAAACATCTCTCTGCAATCGCTCTCATATTTGTTGAGACAGTTGTCTGGCCATCATCCCCACAAGAAGCCTGGTGGCTTAAAAACTGCGTCTGAACCACACTCTTCATCTTCAGTTTGCTGGGGAAGCTGCAGAGCGCTGACCTGGCATCACCTGCAGCACCAGCATTATGTTCTTCCCACCGTTGTTACCGCTCGTCAGTAGCTGGCGGGAACTCTGCAGTCGGCTGTATCTTTCCGACAGCCACACAGGCTGCGAGCAGCACCCCCAATTGTGTTGCATAATAATTGTGTGGCATATAGGTTTCCGCTCCAAGCGTGGGTTTGAGGGAGAATGCAAAAGCAAGGAGATGTGTTGGTGGGAGAAAGGGGAAGAAATAAAGAGGGAAAAACAAAGCAACGCCCACTCCTCATTAGCTTAAACATCGCGTGTGTCCGTTATCCCGTAAGATGGCATTTTAAGAAGAAGAAAAACAGAAGCCCACATCTACTGCGCCACAACACGGGATGGAGATATATAAAACAAATCTCCACACTTGGGCTCTGCCATCTGTTCATCTTGGAGAAGAGTATGCCTTTGCGACATTCTTCCCACCTCCCTCAGAGACCATCAAGCGCTCTCAGAAGCCTGACAAAGTGACACGCCTGCACGCCGACCCTGCAGCTGCACGCTTGCTTCCTCCTCCCTTTCATTTTCTCTTCTTTTCTTTAACTTTTTGCGCATCTAAATCCGTTTTTTTTTTTGATGGCATATGCGAAATACAATGTGACATAATACAATCTGAGCTCCATGTGAGAAATGGGATTATCTGGGCTGTGATTGTCGGCTCTGTGTTGCCGTAATCACTTCCTTCCACCAGCGTAGACGTGACTCACTCCCAACTTGACCCGCCGTCATTATCCATTCACTCTGACACTATTTATGCATTTGGCTTGATATTTTTGTTTTCCTTCAGGTGAAGTAGAAATGAATTTGGAAGCAGAATAAATAAATAAAGGCATGATGAAAAAATGAGTAATCTCCCTGCAAATTGGAACAAGGAGTAAATCCCACCGGCAGTAAATCCGCCACTGTTTTCGTTTTTTTTTCCCCTTCTCTCTGAAAACGTGTGTGGAAGCTTCAGAGGAAGTGGTCGATCATCGCAGTGGAAGCTTCTTCCCTGTGTTGTCCACAGCCAGACGAACTCCGCGGTGGTCTAAATGATATAGGATGTGTTGGGAAGGTCACCTCACATCAGTCCGACTCAGATTTTCCACCTCTTATATTCGTATTTTGTTTCCTTCAGCTATATTCCAGCTTTTATACACCTTTTTACAGTAAAACTACTGTATTATTATATAAAAACCTGCACTTTACCTTCATGAAAATGAAGAAATAGCAAAGAAATGTTGACTTGAATCGTTTAATTAAAGCAGAATTAAACAAGTTTTGCTATTTTGATGATTTTTATGACACTGAGCGATTTATTAATTTATTAATCTTCAGTTACTTATTTACATAGTGTATATATAGTGTACATATTTAGTCTGTGTATATATAAAAGCATAAGTTTGCATTTCTGGTTGGTTGCTAACTGCATTTCACTGGCTTGTACCTGTACTTGCTCTTTGACAATCTAATCTAATATGTTTTATACTATATTATATGTCTTGTGTGAGAATTTCAGTTGCTTTAAAGCCTTAAATAAACTTTATTAAGAATTATAATGTAGAGACAAAGAATGGTCAGTGCTCATACACCTAAAATACTCATTTATTGTCTGGTTGTTTATTTGAGTCTGTTGCCGGGCTTCCATCCAAATGTATGTGCAGATACATATGCGTATCCGCCCACCAGCCTTATTGGATTACTAAGGGCTGGTTCATCGAGATAAGGGGTGGGTGGTGCCAGTTCTCCATCCAGAGCTGCAGAAGAGGAGGACGACGCAACAAAAATCACACAATTAAAGCGCACCAGCCTCACGTCGAATGAAAGGAAACACAAAACCCATAAATGCTGCACTCAGCGGAAACTTACTGTTACAAGGGGTCACGTAATCCTCGTTGGAAACTCGAGTGTTTCGGCGTTTATGAGAAGGAAAACTTTTTTTTTTTTCAGCTGTTGTTTGAGTTAAATGAAGCGTTTTGTTGCTAAAAGCCAAACGATAAAGAAATCTGGGCCGCAGCCAAGTTTCCTTCACATTATATTCAGCGAACGTGTGGGTCCAGATGACATGATCTCGAGTTGCACTTTCCCCTCCGTCAGTATTTTAACATAATGGAAAGCCTGGTGACAGAAAGTGGGGAATAGAAGAAGCTATAAATTTTACAACAAGAATTTCTTCTTGGATGTATAAAAATAGATGTTTTTGATCCTAAAGGGTGACTTTGCTTGATTGTGTTGCTGTAGATACGTGCAGCTTAACTTAAAGCAGGTGCGTTACTCGAGGAAATGCTAAGAGGCTTGACACCTGGCTCTATTTAACATGCAGCAAATGCAACGTGTGTAAAACACAACTGATCAGAATGAATAAATTCATTGGTTCGGTGTTCGATAGAGTCTACGACTTGTTTTTCACATTATAACAAGCCTCACGCTGTCAAACCAGCTCCAAATCTGTAAATCTGTGCATGTTTCAGGCTCCAAAAAATGTTTGCAACATGCTTATATTTCGCATTGCATGAAGCTGTTTATAGCCAACTTTGCTCCTTCATTGTCAGTCGTGATTAAAGGGATAGTTCGCCTCTTTTGACATGAAGCTGTGTAACATCCCATATCAGCAGCATCATTTCTGAACATCTTCTTCCCCCCTGCTGCGTCCTGTGAGCAGAGTTCCAGCCTCGTTTTGGTGTTGATGAAGGTAGTCCGGCTAGTTGGCTGGGGTTTAAAAAATAAAGCGTTTTGCTTCTCAGAACAATATGTGTTCAAAAGAGTAATACATTTGCATCACAAAATCGTTCTCCAGGAAAAAGTCAGACCTCACAATCGCTTAGCATTATTTTCTCTCCCTTCGTATCAAAACTGTGGCAAAACGTAGACAAACGGACTGGTTAATTGCATCTATGCATCCAGGTAGTCCAGCGTCATATATGTGTGCAAATCAGTGTTCTTAGTTTAGCTTTACTTGAATAATAGTAAAAATAATGTTTCATTTTGTCAGATCTTTTAATATACCATTGTATGAGTAATCAATGGAAAATGGAGGGTTTAGTTTGGCTGGAGTTTCCCACCCTGCAGCCTGTTTACAGCTTCACTTTGCCTCCAACTCGCAGGTTAGGAGGTTTATTGTAGCTGTATGTGCGTTCAGTTGAACCTTTCACTGAACAAAGTCGATGACAATATACAGTGATAAAAATTAAGTGCCTTTACCTGCCCACTTAAGGCTGCATTGCCTTTGACAACGTGGACGGAAGCCAAGCTGCAGTCGGACTCTTAGTGGTTTTCCTCCGCTCCGTTCTGCCTCTGCACACTTCAGGCCTCGCGGCATCCTGCAAAGATTTTGTGTTTCTGTTGTAAAGAAAGTGCTGCGCTTCCTGCACTCAGATCAACTGTTTATATTTCTCTTTTATTAGATTATCCCTGGAACACACAGGCAGATGTAAAGACCCAACTGTTGAATTCATCTAAAAAATGATGTGATAACTGCGCTCGCTGCCAGGTTTCTACCCGACATTGTTTACCTTTTAATTTAGACCTTTAAAGCACACAGAGGGACGGGGCTTTAAGAGTTAAAACATGTAGAAAAGGGGACATTTGATTCCCGTTTCCCCCCTGATTGCCAGGGATTAAGTGGAACACGTATCTCTCTGTGTTTTTGGGCACGGGTATCTGGGTGTCACACCCCTGCCAGGAGGCGACACATGGCCGGGGTGTGCATCATTTTATGAGCATTTGGCTGAGGCCGCATCCTCCCTCTGTAAAGAGGACATCCATCAGGACAGGTGTAATTTGCCATGCAGTCCCGCTTCTTTGCTAATATAATTTGTTAACCGGTTGTTATATATACGTGTGTGTGTTTCTGAATGTCCAGATTAGTTTCCCAGAAATATGGTTTGGCTCTTTTTTTTTTTTTTTTTTTTTTTCCTGTGAACTGAGCTTCGTTTTCTTTCATGTCTTTTAAATTTTGCAGCTTTAAAGGGATAGTTCGCCTCTTTTGACATGAAGCTGTATAACATCCCATATCAGCAGCATCATTTCTGAACATCTTCTTACCCCCTGCTGTGTCCTGTGAGCAGAGTTCCAGCCTCGTTTTGGTGCTGATGAAGGTAGTCCGGCTAGTTGGCTGGGGTTTAAAAAATAAAGCGTTTTGCTTCTCAAAACAATATGCGTTCAACAGAGTAATACATTTGCATCACAAAATCGTTCTCGGTCTGCACGGTCTACAAAGCAGGCAGTAATACGAAGGGAGAGAAAATAGGGCCAAGCGATTGTGAGGTCTGACTTTTTCCTGGAGAACCATTTTGTGATGCAAATGTATTACTCTGTTGAACGCATATTGTTTTGAGAAGCAAAACGCTTTATTTTTTAAAGACATGCTATGCAACTTTTTCATGGTCATAAAATTGCTTGGCAATCATCAGTTTGCTTGGCTGACCCGTTCCGATGAAAACGGTGACATTTCCATCTCCATCTGGTGGCCCTAGCCCGAAACAGCGCTTGCAACTTTGCCTGTGGCGCCGCATGATTTGTTTAGCTCTGGAAGTCTCGCGACACACGAGAGCCGAGAACTACTGCTTCACGGCAGGTCGTAAAGGGCTCTGAGCCGAGACAAATATGCACATATGGTTTACAATTCATTCTTTGCTTTTATACTGCTTTGATAATTACTTTTACTACATACCTTTGAAGACATCGCGAACCTCCGTCTTCTCCAATTCTCTGCTAGTGCCTTGAAAAATAAACCGTAAATTGCCTCTGGTGGGTTTACGACAGTCTGGCTAGACTGTCGACTATTTTCTACGGAGCTCCCCCTACAGCTTTGGGGTGTGTATTGCATGGTAAACAAACCCCGTATTACTGAGCCCTGCTTTAAACCCCAGCCAACTAGCCGGAACTACTTTCTAGGTCAACAGATCAGTTTCTGCTGGAAACAGTTTCTGGACAGTTTCTGTCGAGCTGCGTCTTATTTCTGACCCGGGCCTCTTTAGATCTAGGCTAAAAACCTACTTATTTAGGATGGCTTTTAATACCCAGTAGTATGATGACACTTATCTTAATTTATCTTATTTGATTTTGTTGTATTTTATTGATTTCACTGTTCTTTTATTGTTTTTATTTGTTTTTACTTCTTCTTCTCTTTATCTATTACCTGCTGTAAAGCACTTTGGTACACCGTAAGGATCGTCTGTAAAGAGCTGTATAAATAAAGTACAATTTAGATTTACATTTACTTTCATCAACACCAAAACGAGGCTGGAACTCTGCTCACAGGACGCAGCAGGGGGTAAGAACATGTTCATAAACGATGTTGCTGATATGGGATGTCATAAAAGAAGCGAAATATCCCTTTAAAGGATGCAGATATTGTTTTTTTTTTTGGTTTTTTGTTTTTTGCTTATTAGTTTTGCCTTCATCTAAATGACTGATAGTAATTATCAGTCATTTAGGAAATAAAGTCAGGGAAATAAACTTTCTATTCTTGAGACAGTTATAATATTGTGGAATAAACAGTATTCCTTGGCTGAGAGTGACATTTGGGTGCTTCAGAAAATTAAATTAAAGTGTCATTTAAAGCTCAGCAACATGCTGTTTGTGCCCCTCGCTGGACTTTTGCATGTCTTTTCCAGCTGTAACGGTAATCTTTTTCCTTTATTTTAATTTGGCTTAATCCAGTCTTGCATCAGTCGCAGCCATGCACTGAATTCCACCGACTGGGTTTCCTGGATAGCCTCGCACAAAGCAGTTTAATTCTGGTTACACAACACTAGATGTCACTCCAATGTTCTGAGATTAGTCTGATGTGACTGCGTTTGCCCACAAAACTGGGTGGACATCCCCACTCGCCTTTTTTTTAGTGCGTTTCCACACATGGGCTCGCCTGCTTTCACATCACATTACATCACATATCCCCGTAGTTAACCGCGGATCAAAAGCTCGTGTCAACCAAGTCAAAGATGCCGTCTCAGATAAGCAGATTTAAAGTGTGTGTTATTTGAGCAGAAAACTGAAGTGTGGGGGGGGGGGTTACTGCTGCGGTGTGATCCCGGGTCTCGGGGGGGAGGCTCCCGCTTGTCAGAATGTGCTGTTGCAGGATCTTCCTGATGAAGTCATTAAGAAGTCATTAAGAAACCATTAAGAATCATTAAGTCGGCGAGGTGGCACTCCAATGCGCGCACAGCGAAGCACCAGGCATCAGGAAAACTTGTTAATCACGCAGTTTATTTGTTTCCCCAGTGTGAGACTGTAAATACTATGACAGTGTGTTGAAGTGTGCATCCTAATGAAAGTCTGTATTAGCGCCTCTGCCAGTGTGAGCGCCCGTCTCCAGAGGGGCCGCTCTCATCATCACACGATGGCTGCCTCCTTGCCAGCTTACTCTCTAAAGCAATAAACCAGAGCGCGCCATTCTGATTCTGTTCACTCGTTTCCCCCCTTAATCGCCCAGGTGGCTGATTTATAAAACGGCAGAGATATCAGGGAGCGCCACGCTTTGTTTCTGCTCCTTTTTCCGTTTCCATTTGTCATCTCTGAGCCGGGCGCTAATGTATATGCGCGGGTTGCTCTGTTGACAAGTGTCTGCACTTGCCGTGCATATATAGGTACGGCCCCGGTGTTTTTCTAGCTGATTGTCTGCAGCCACTACAGCCCCAGCGTGGCGACGGGTCGGGAGGAGGAGGGCGCTGCTTGAAAATCCACTGAAGGGCTCTTATCTTACTCATTAGGCCTGGGCGAGATGTCGCCTTCCCCCATAATTATCTCCATACAGTAAATCTCTCATTAGGAGGGCGCCCTAAAGCAAACCCTAAGAGACGCGCGGCTATCTGGAGGAGGAAGAGGGAGGGATGATGGCTCAGGTGTTGCCTGATGCCACCGACAGAAGGAATAAGGCTTTACAGGGCGAGCACTGCGGTCTGGTTACTTTAAAATTAGGGCTGGGCAACGATTAAAGTGTTTAATCTAATTAATCACATGATTTCCCTGATTAATCACGATTAATCGCATTTTGTACGCAAAATCCCAAAATGAATCCAAAAGTAGTGTATAGCTTTTAGCATTTAGCTTTATTTTAAATGTGCTGCCATACGAATGAAAGTGCCATAACATTTGCTGTGCAAACACACTTTTAACATCAGCATCTTTCTGTAGTTTTTATGTAGAAGCCTCGCTCCACTGTCTGTTTCCTTGAATGACTTGCTGCTATCAGTTGTGTGTTTTGCCTTTAAGTGATATTTTAGACTGGAACTACTACGCTGAGAAGACAATTCAACTTGGCAGTGTTTACAGATGACTTTGGTTCTGTCGACTCCGCCGTCTGGAAGAACTTTAACATGAAAATGGCCGAGTAAAAGTTCCGTACCCTTCTCCATCTTTGGTGGATCCGCCGATTACTTTCTTTTCCTGTTCCGCAGCAGACAACAACAGACTTTTACAAAATAAAAGCCTGTGAGAAACAGACTTTTACAAAATAAAATAAATAATAAAGCAGGGGTGGTCCGTGGCGTAGTGGGTTGAGCAGACGCCCCATGTACAGAGGCTATAGTCCTCGCTGCAGCTGGACTCGGTTCGAGTCCCGCATCGGACGGCCCTGTGCTGCATGTCGTTCCCCCTCTCTCTGCCCCCTGCTTCCTGTCTCTCTGAACTTTCTATTAAAGGCACAAAAGCCCCCAAAATAAAAAATAAATAAATAAAACCTGCGTTAATGCGCGATAAAATATTTATCGGCGTTAAATAATTAACGAGTTAAAGCGATATTTTCTAAAATTAAAGTGATGGATGTTACAAATAATTGTGGAAAGATGAGGAAAAAACAGCTGGAAATAGATGATAAAAGTGGTTTAAAATGAGTTTTGGGTCAGATATGATGGGCGTTGCAGCCTCTTAAGAGATAATTCACCTTTTTACAGAAAGAACTCTGCACCGGGTTATAGTTGTACAGCATAACATATACAGTCCACATAATAATGTGCAATAATTGGAGGACATTTGTTGGTGTTTGAGTGTAATGCTGCAGCTACTGCATTGTAAATGATGTTGGGGAGTTAGTTAAGAGGGCGATGGTGAGGGGGAACGAGCTGCCTCTACCAAGAACATCACCTGTTTCCTCCCAGCTCCTTAAGCACTTATTTGTTTTCTAAACTGTCTTCCCATGTGTCTCGGTACCTAACTTTCCACACTTACTCTAGCACTAGTTCTGCTCTGAGCTGTTTAGTTTTGGAAGGAAATGCACTTATGATTTCTTGTGACCTGAAGTTCTTTTGCCTACCGATGTGGAACACACTTATTGTAAGTCGCCTTGGATAAAAGCGTCTGCAGAATGACTGTAATGTAATGTAATGCCCAACACACCTATGAACATATCTAACACCTCTCAGAGTGTTTCTGTGCCGACTTTCAGCATCATTTCACATAAAAGGGAGAAATATCTCTCACTTTTCTTTTCTTTTTTGCATTTAGAATTTGATTCTCAGCTGGCTCTTTTTGTCCTTTTGATTCTTCTGTTGTTATTTCTTTTTTTTAAAGGAGTTATGATAGTGGTTTCCTCTCTTTTTCTTTCTTTGTTTGTTGCAGTCGCTGCTGCAGTCACACTAAAAATATCAATTTTGGTAAAATGAGTCTCATTCAGACTTTAACAATGCGGCTCATTTGTTCCACACCTCCCGTCTTGTTTTTTTTACAGCTGATGTTGGAATTTCACTCGTATACGTTTGTTTGCCAGCAGTGTCACAGTTATCTCTGATCACTGAACCCAGCACCAGATTCTCAAGTGGGTCCGAAGAACAGAACAAACCAGATTAGCACGACCGATATCAGACGATTCTGGAGCAGCCAGGAAATCTTGATAGTCACAGGCAGAGGTGGGTAGAGTAGCCAAAAATTTATTTGTTAACACAAGCATTCAATCAGACAGACAAAAATACTAAATAATCATCTTTAGGCCAATTAGAGTTCATCCAATTGATAAAATAAATTAAAATTAATTAGTTAATTACAAATAGCTTAAAATAATCCAGGTAAATTCCAGAACTTCAATCAAAAATAAAAGAGACTTAGGAAATGTGTAAAACATCTGTAACCCATATGTAACCTAAAAAACAAACATTCACCTATCCATGGGGAAAAAACGAGTTTAGGAAACTTAGCGCTACATGTTTCCTCAAGTTAGATGTTGAGTTTCTGCTGAAATGTGCGTTTGTTTTGGTTGACACAGAAGACACATAATGTAGCTGCTGTTTCTCACTCTCTGTAAGGTAAACATGCTTTCAGTATGAGGCCTCGTCTGCGTCTTCATTTCCCACCGTTGGTTCTGACATTTTTCATCTGTTTCTTTGTTTGTTTGCTACGACTGCTAATGCTAAAGCTAACCCGTCCCGCCGCTGAGATCGAGGATGGTCACGTGACCAGACTGCACGGCTGCGTCTGATTGGTGGAACACAGTCAGGTGGTAGAGCCTTTGGTGGAAGTCTCTCTCTCTGTCAGAATAAAACATTAAAATGAGGCGTACGCGGGGGGATAAAAATAATGAGGCGTAGAATACCAAAGAGGTAAGAAGAAAAGTAACCAGCTCATTGTAGCCTAATGTAGCGGAGTAAGAGGACAGTTTCTGCTGCACACATCTACTCAAGTAAAAGTAAAAGGTATAGAGATTTAAAACTACTCCTACAGGTATACACCTCTGGTCATAGGTCATATTCACAGTAAGCAATAATCAAGTTGAAGTCATGTGGAGTCTGGACATGCGTACACCAGAGTTTCAGCTGCATCTCACAGCTTTACGATGTGCAGCCTGCTTTTATAAGCACAAAGCTGTTTGTTTTGTGCTTGTTTTCATGGATCGAGTTGCTTGTTTCTGTTACGAGATCTGGCAACACCAGTTCTGGCAGAGTGCAGTGCAGAACAGGAGGGCTGCAGTAAAAGGAAATGACACTTTTGAGAGGCGGCAGAAACCTGTGTTGGCTCGTACCTTAAAACATTTGAGGGTTATGGATCCATCAGCGAGTTATTGATTTGCATAGAATATCCAATCAGTAAGTCGGGGTAATCAGGGTTTGGGTCAGAACTGGGTGAGTTTGTTCTGGTAGATCATTTTATTTTGATCAGTGTCTTTATCGCTGTGTTTATTTTGGAGCTCGCAGCCTTTGTAATTCACAAAGTTAAAGAGGAAACACACATAGATGCTATGTTTGCTCCCCCTGAATGCAGCTCAGCAGGATCTCTGACACGATAAATACCTGTCATCCCCGCCATGTTCCAGGCTGTGCTTAGCTCTGGGGCCCCTAAAGCCCATAACACCCCCCCACACGACTGTCTGCTGTGACCAAACATCCAAAACAAACAATAAAAATGCAGGTGTGCTAAATCCCCACATGAACTTTTACCACCAACCCAGAATATTGACCAAAATGTGCTGAAAATAGCAGAAATGCTACATGACAGCTGGGATCTAATCATCTTTTGTATGTGCCTTTTGTCCACGCGTTTGGCTTGTTTCCTGCCACCCGCTGCTCCCCAACTCAAAAACACAACCCTCCCGCTGACGGTCCGACCCGGGTCAACCAACTTCTCTGAGGGATTAATCCTCGTTGTTGTGTAAACACATCAACCGGCAATTAATATGGAGATTCTGCTCCAGATGTGCCTGTAAAAGTGGATTTTGGACTTGGCAAGCTGCTTTTCTGATCCATATGGGTTAGCCGCCGAAGCAATATTCCACCTGCTCCTGCAGCCATTATTTCTCACACAGGCAAACAAACGCCCCAAATGAGAGTGGCAGCATTTGGTTGAACGGCGCTGATGAGGGTGGGGAGGGGGCGCTTCATCCTCGCAGCGTTCTCACACACCTGGTTGCTATGTGTTCAGACGCAGTGGAGAACCTCTTCCCTCCGTAATGTGTAATTCCAGTCCTCCCACCTCTTGGAAGTTGATGATGTGAGACTTTCGTCAACAGCTGCAACTGACTGCGACGCAGCATTACTGCCGTGTCGGTGCTTTTCCGTCCACTCGTTAAACCGGACCAACTTTCGCTTTTTGGATTCTCTCCTGATGGCGAGGATGGAAAAAGTGATGTAAAAGGTGGAAATATTCGAAGCCGTCGGCCATTGCTCGGCGCCGTCTGTTGCACTCGACCTCACCTGCTTCCTGGCAAACGCAGACAGGCCAGGATTCCTCAAACAAATTGAACTGAATTGTGCTAAATTACTTTTTTTTTACGTATCGATCCGGCTTATTTTCAGGCCATGTAATTTAACACTCGGATTACCAGGCCTATATATCATCTTTGTTTATAAAGAGAAGGCCGGATCAATAAAAAATAATACTCACTCCCTTTGAAAATGAATCAAAGTGAAACATGATGGCGCGGTATTATCATTCAAAAGCAGTGTGGCAACCTGATCTGTGTTAGATGTACTGTCACAGCTTCAGTGGCAAAGGTCTTATCTGACTGGCAGCATGAAGGCATTAAAATAAAACAAACAGCGGAAAACAGCTCGCTGAAACAGATAAAACTCGTGGCGCGAGCCAACCAGAAAGCTAATTCTTAGCCCGTCTGCCGGCTGACTTGTTGTTTTGTGCTTTGCAGTCGTCTGGTCTTCTCATTCAGGTGCAGGCAGGTCACAGCTGAGATACGGTGTAATTCCTGCTGAGACGATCAGTCGCACCTACCAGCTGCAGGAAGAATGATTGCGTGCAAGCTCTGTTAACTCCCATTCTCATCAGGATTTCCTCAAAAAAAAAAAACACTAATTCAGAATTCAGGGCAGCAGCAACACAAGTGGCTAGTTTTCATGTGTCGCACATCCGCACGAGTTGCTGCACCATAATCATCAACAAGATCGACTGCATGATAGAAATATAAATGATTGCATATTTTAAAGCGGCCATCTTTTTGGATGTATCGCCACTAAACAATCTGAAGACTCCCGAGGTGCTTTGCATTCCTTCCCATTAATCTGAACACTCGGTTTTACGTCTAAATGAAGACCCTGGTGCTTTTTCACTGGAAATCTGTGATGGAAATTTTAATTTCAACACACGGCCCCAAAGTCTGAGCTCCGTGCAGCAGCATCAACAGAAGCAGCAGTGGTCTGCGTTTCCTTCTCCGTTAGCAGGGCCGGGTTGTGCTATGGGCAATGTGGGCGACCGCTCAGGGCGCACTCTAAGGGCACACGAGCGCCCTCAAAAAATAATAGTAATTTTATAAAACTCGCCACTTTTTTTCACGCAAAGGCAACCTGGTGTAGTTTGTGTTTGCAACATAACAAAGTTAATGTTAACAGGTTAGGTTATTTAAGGATTTCTCACTGATATTTATATACTGTATTTGATTTATCGTGTTTTTTCTCAGTTCTTTTATTACCTTTTTGTAATTAAGATTATAAAATAATCCAAATAATATAATATGTTGTTGTGTTGGTGCCGGGGGGGGGGGGGGGGGGGGGGGTAGGGATGGTTTGCCCAGGGCGTAAATCTAGCCAGGACCACCTCTGTCCATTAGTGGATGCAGCACCTCAAACCATGCAGCCAAACGGATGGAAACAAAACAAACTGAATGTCCTCTGTCACATTATTGGCTTGAGCTGTCTGAAAAACACACGGTGGACAGGAAAAAAAGTCAACTGGGGTGAAACTAACATTATTTTATTGCACTTGTTACTTTAAATGCAAAAGCAGCCACAGCAGAAGAAGCAGCCGAAGGTTAAAGAAGGTAAAAAGTAGCTTACATCTAACATTTCTGTCCCTTTGCTCTGTCAGATCGGTGCTGTTCGGAGGCTTCTTTATGCCTCCCTTCAAAGCTTCTGATTTATCCACGTGAATAACCCGTAAGTTATAACGCCCCTGGTACTCCACCACTGCCAACGCTGGGATTTTCCTCCATCTTTCTCCCATTGTCCTTTTTCAGAACTAACATCCCGCTCAGCCACCACAGAAAGTTGAATACATTTCATCTGGGACGTGGGCAGGTGTGTTTTTCAGGTCTCCGGGGACTGGTGACCCCGGCCCGCCCACTCAGAACCCCCCCTTTGCACTCTTACCTCTCACTGAAAATAAACTGATTACTATCCGGCGTTTCAGGAGTTTCATTCCTGACCCGACTTGTTGTGGAATCTTGCTCCAATGGAAGCAACATTCACCTTTAATTCTGATATTACCTTTTGTATCTTTTTGGAAACGGGGATATGAACACATCTAAAGCTTAAGAATTAGATAAGATTATTTAAAAAGGCTAATCAAAGGCGAGTATCACAGATCATGGGCGTAAACGACACTGGGGATAGGGGGGGACATGACCCCCATCCCATCCGTACTTAAGGCGGCAAACATCGCCGATAAAACCGATGATTAATGTCCCGTTACTTTGACTAATTCCCGTTGCAGCGTGCATTGAGAGCCCGGCGTTTGTGTGCTACAGCTAATGATGCGTTCCAGTTGTACACGGATGTCGGCATTTCCTCGATTCCACGTCCGATTTTTAATCTGAACCCCATGTGAAGTCGGATTAATCCTACCAGCCCGACATAGAATTCATGCTATCTCCTGTAAACAGCAGGTACATGTTTTTTTTTTGTATGTTTGTAAGGCTGGGATCAACTTTGGGGTCACGTTGTTCCGAGTTCCACTCCCCAGGGTCCTAAAGAGGGAACGAGTTGCTGCACGTCAGAGACGGAGCGGATGATTTAATTCAAGAAAAAAATAAAGAAAATGAAGAAAAAAAAGACAAAGATACAATAAAAAACAATTATTCCAGATGGTTTTATAACGTATGGCCAGAGGTGGGTAGAGTAGCCAAAAATTGTACTCAAGTAAAAGTACTGTTACTTCAGAATAATGACTCAAGTAAAAGTATTTAGTAAGAGTAAAAAAGCGCTTGGTGAAAAAACTACTCAAGTACTGAGTAACTGTTGAGTAACGTCTGATTTATTTGTTAACACAAGCGTTCAATCAGACAGACAAACATACTAAATAATCATCTTTAGGCAAATTAGAGTTCATCCAATTGATAAAATAAATTTTAATTTAATTAATTACAAAATAGCTTCAATTAAAAATAATCCAGGTAAATTCAAGAGCTTCAATAAAAAATAAAAGAGACTTAGGAAATGTTTAAAACATATGTAACCCATATGTAACCTAAAAAACAAACATTCACCTATCCATGGGGGGAAAAAACGAGTTTAGGAAACTTAGCGCTACATGTTTCCTCAAGTTAGATGTTGAGTTTCTGCTGAAATGTGCGTTTGTTTTGGTTGACACAGAAGACACATAATGTAGCTGCTGTTTCTCACTCTTTGTAAGGTAAACATGCTTTCAGTATGAGGCCTCGTGTTGTTTATCCATGATTTCAAATAATCCTACTATGTTTTTTTTAGTGCAAACTATTGGCCCATAGGGGATAACCGGTTATTTACATACAAAACTGTCATCATTTTGGTCAAGGTATTTGTTCAAAATTGCTTTCAGCACTCCATGAATATTTCCTTGTGGCCAAATGCTCATTTGGTGCAGAGGTCCTTAAAGCTCAGCATACTTGATTCTATCAATTGTCAGGACATGCCTAAAGGTTACAGTATTGACCTGAAATTGGCAGATGGTGCCAAATCTAATGCATCTCCTTCTGTCGATGTGAAAACAAAAAGCAAACACTGCATCCACGAGGACCGATATCCTTCACTTGGCAGGAAGCACTGGGATTTGTAGGAGATGTGACCTTAATTTTATACCTGCGCCATCACCTCCAGCTGCAGTAAATTTACAATTAATTGGACTTTATTGCTTCATTTTTGAGTCTGAAACGCTCAGCGTAGCACTTTTACAGGCCGCTGGGATGCTTTGGCTTAAATTAGACGTCAACAGTAGAAAAACTTGAAACGAGATACCGAGCTGATGGCTGTTTCAGGAGCCACTGCTCCAAAACTCCCACTCACCGCCACATGGGGTCTGTCCTCTAGCTTGGCCCGGATGGACGAGCGGTCCCCTGATGGTTGCATCCTTTCTCCTGAGGTCTGCCGTGTGCCCACGAGTATAAGAGAGAGATGCACTAGCAGACGCTGGCCACAGTTGCTGTGCCTGGCATGAGCATCGTGTTGGCTCGGACCGGACCAGAGTCTTCCAAGAGCTCTGTCTTTTCCGGCCGGCCTGGGCGCCCGCATGGGGCCTGGCATGCTGAGTGTGAGCTTGGCATCCCGGACAAACAACAGGGGGTGGAGGCATCCTCGCTCTTTCTCTCTCCTGATGATCTGCTCCAAGGACGATTTCCCTTCTTTCAGAAACTGGCTGCTGTTTTTGCACACAACAGCAGCAGCAGCAGCAGCAGTAGCAGCGTTTACAGACCATCCAAAGGAGTAGAATAGAACAAAAAGGAACTGAGGGAATAGGTTTGTTTTGCTTGATTCATATTGTATAGAATCGCATCCAGGCTAATTAAATTGTATTCATGTTTGGATGCAGATGTACTAACGCACACAAAATGGAGGCATTGTGTGTTAGAACCACTGATAGGGCCTTGGCCTGTGTGATTGAAAGATGGAACATGTTTAGCAGGTTTTCTTTGTATCTGCCATTGATTAAAAAAGCTAAAGGTTTACCAGCTGAAACGACGATCGGGTTAAAGTAACAGACATTATGTGTGCCGATACTGTTTTCTTTTTAGTTGTTGGCTGGGGGTGTCTGTCATACTTAATAATTAATCAGTCTGCACAGTGTTTAGTTGTACATATTGATCGCAATGGATAGCTCATTAGCAGTGTTTATCTACCGTTAGCTGTAGCCATTGCCATCACAATAGCAACTAGAACATTTCTGAAGAAGGGTGCCAATCTACTGCCCGCCTTATCAACAAACCCTTTAGTTCAGTTGAAGTTGAGTCTCCTGTCACATATAAACTTTGAATGAGGTCTCTGTGATGCTGTAAGGCTGAGTTATGAGGCCTCCAAAACAGGCGTTTGGCATTTTTGGCTCGTTAAGTGCTTTTCAATGCATTTTCCCATTCACAATTTTTCCAGTTTTTCACATTTTGCTGGAATTCCTTTCGACTAATGAGAGCCGATACGTAGTCTTAACATGTTGATTCTCAGTCACAATTTCTTACTAGTTTTTATTAGAAAAGAATAGAAATAGAATAGAAAAATACTTTATTCATCCCCAATGGGGGAAATTCAAATTAGTCAAGTAGCTCAAAAAAAAAAAAAAAAAAATCAACAAATCTTTTTTATATAATAAAAATAATAAATTAAATACAATAAAAAGAAAAAAATTGATGGAAATGCAGAAAAATATATACAGTAAGTGAGAGCAGCTTTATTGGTAATTCTGCTGGGAAATTGCCAGAGAATTTGAACTTAATATAAAAGTAATGTCTCAAAATTTAATCCATAAGCACACAAGGGGTGATACGGATTTGTTTATTAGATTTCTGAATAATTTAGACTTACAATGTTGACTAGAACAGTGTCGGCTTGAAACCAGGAGCGGTTTGTCTATGAGGGCGATCGGGCGACTCACCACCAAAGGGAAAAAAGAGGAATTTTTATTTGAATCTGTCATATTTTTCCACAGTGTTATACGTAGCGGGAAGATAGCTACAGGTAGCTAGCGTAGCCACCACGCGCTAGCCCTTCTCAAGGTCAGCATGGCGAGTGTACGGAGTAACTCAATTGTTACATTGAAAGAAATCCCCTTCGGTCAGAAATCCCCTTTCAACTTGTATCTGTCTGTGTCCGAAACCGCATACTTTTCCTACTTCTCCTACTACCCCTACTAACTTTTTGAGTTAGTAAGCGAGGTTGAGTAAGCGAGAAGTTCCCGGATGCATACTAGATTCTCTGAAATGTTGGGTATGCATCATGAGGTTACTACTCATACTCAAACTACCCAAGATGCAACGTAACGTGACGTCGCCGATCGTCATTTCCTGTCAAAACGGCAGTTTTAAGCTAGCTACAACGAGGGAAGGTTCACTTCCTGTTTTCAAAACAAAAGCACCAATTGTATGGTAATGGCTTTCCCTATGATAAAAGGCAACGGGTATTTTATTTTGTGAAAATAACAGGAAGTGCATTGCTCACTGCGGCTAGCTTTAGTAGCGCCAAATTCGTGCGAACAAAATTGTAAACAGCCGGTATTTTGTCAGATTTTCAACACGTTGGGGACCTAAACGACTACTTTCTCGCCTGAAAATGTTTCAAATGTTGCTAAAGTTTACAGAGTTTAGAGCTTAAGCGAAATCAGCTTCAGGCCGGCTGATTTCAGCTCGGGCAGGAGCGAAATGCATTGTGGGTAAACGCTCTGCATACTGTCTGATCGATCAGTATGTAGTATGCGGTTTCGAACACAGCCAATGTCTTTATTAACAGTGAAGCAGATGTCTCTCTCCATGTTCAAAGGTATCTGAAGGTAATCTGATTACCTGCTAGCATGTGGCAAATGCAGCTAAAGGGAAAATCTTTATCTTTAGCAATCTGGTGCTTTTATGCGGTGTTGGTAATGTAAGTTGACCAGTAAAAAAAACTAAGTGTGACAGCTGACTTGCTACTTATTAATTTACCCATTGAACGGGTCACTTTAGTCATCATCACTGCTACTGTTGCCCCCTCCCACACCCCGAGAAATTTGTCAGGATTTTAAGCCACTGCTTGAAACTCCACAGGGAAAAAAATTGAAAAAAATAGAATTCTCACTATACAGTTGTGAAATCTTTAGTAGCTCAACTGTGCAATAAGTAGATATGCTAATATAAATGTATTGTTTCTCTTTGGTAAATGCAATGAATGTTTTACATTATTTGTTCCTCTGTGCAGTATGTACCCAGTGCACACACCCCTGTGTGTGTTTTTCACCCAGAAGAATGTAGAATAACACGCTCGGCATGAATGGATGGTGTAGAAATGTTTTAACACTGAAAGCTGAAGTCATGGCATCACTTCCTGCCTTACCTCTCCTCTTTTCTTCTTCTACTGGATGCGGTCTCTCATGTTGTGTTTAATATAATCTTTTCCAAGCAGCTACAAGTGAGGCAGCAGGGGTGCTTTGCTCGGAGTAACTTTGGGTTTATCAGCTGTTGCTGATAGTTTCTCAGCTGAGACTTAACCAAAGGGGACCTGTTCTTTTACTCTGTTAGCTTCAGAACTATTGAACCCAACCTCCTCTCGCTATCAGCGCAGCTCAGTCTGCTTCATTTACAAAATCCACATGTACAGATCAGTGCATCTGTAGAACTATTATTCCTTCCAGAGTTTAATGCGTTCCTGTCTATTTGAACCTTGACACAAATCAATAAAACTGCCAGCCTAATGCGACCATGATGGCAGATGGAGTTTAACACCAGTGGAAATGGTTTAAAGCAGCAGGAAGGAAGCAGCTCAACCAGTTCAACTGGTCTTTTTTTTTTTTTTTTTGCCAGTAGACTGCAAAATACACTCATATAAGATGTTTTAAAATATTTACTGTTTAAATCATCTACCAAGTCCCTTCATGTTTTAAACATTGACATGTTGTATTTTTGATTTTGTCATTTGTTGTCGACCTTAAATCTATTAAGTGTCATACAGAGGTGGGTAGAGTAGCCAAAAATTATACTCAAGTAAAAGTACTGTTACTTTAGAATAATATGACTCAAGTAAAAGTAAAAAGTAGTCATCCAAATAATTACTTGAGTAAGAGTAAAAAAGTGCTCGGTGAAAAAACTACTCGAGTACTGAGTAACTGTTGAGTAACGTCTGATTTATTTGTTAACACAAGCATTCAATCAGACAGACAAAAATACTAAATAATCATCTTTAGGCAAATTAGAGTTCATCCAATTGATCAAATAAATTAAAATGAATTAATTAATTATAAAATAGCTTAAATTAAAATAATCCAGGTAAATTCAAGTGCTTCAATAAAAAATAAAAGAGACTTAGGAAATGTTTAAAACATCTGTAACCCATATGTAACCTAAAAAACAAACATTCACCTATCCATGGGGGAAAAACGAGTTTAGGAAACTTAGCGCTACATGTTTCCTCAAGTTAGATGTTGAGTTTCTGCTGAAATGTGCGTTTGTTTTGGTTGACACAGAAGACACATAATGTAGCTGCTGTTTCTCACTCTTTGTAAGGTAAACATGCTTTCAGTATGAGGCCTCGTCTGCGTCTTCATTTCCCACCGTTGGTTCTGACATTTTTCATCTGTTTCTCTGTTTGTTTGCTACGACTGCTAATGCTAAAGCTAACCCGTCCCGCCGCTGAGATCGAGTACGGTCACGTGGCCAGACTGCACGGCTGCGTCTGATTGGTGGAACACAGTCAGGTGGTAGAGCCTTTGGCGGAAGTCTCTCTCTCTGTCAGAATAAAACATTAAAATGAGGCGTACGCGGGGGGATAAAAATAATGAGGCGTAGAATACCAAAGAGGTAAGAAGAAAAGTAACCAGCTCATTGTAGCCTAATGTAGCGGAGTAAGAGGACAGTTTCTGCTGCACACATCTACTCAAGTAAAAGTAAAAAGTATAGAGATTTAAAACTACTCCTAGAAGTATAATGTTTTCAAAAACTTACTCAAGTAAATGTAACTCGTTACTACCCACCTCTGGTGTCATATGAGTAGAAGTGGTAGCCACTAAAGCATTAATACTATCCTGCTGCACGAGACTGTATTGGCATATTATTTTTCTCATTAATAAAGGGTTAATAAAGTTACAATGAATTTACACAATTGGACAAGAACGCTTCAGACTTTGTGGCAAAGTTGCACACTTTCTGCACACAAGAGGCCAAATAAACTCAAGTTAAGCATGAAAGTCCTGCTGTTTTCTGCTGTGTTTTTTTGCAGCTCGGAGGGATATAAACTACTGACATCAATTCAAAGGTTCTCCTACAGTTGGTGCGAATGTGTATTTTCTTGTTTCACTTTCACAAGTCAGAAGCTGAAAAAGGTCAAAAGTAACCAGCAATGTCAAAAGAAATCATCCAGCCCCCCCCCCCTGTCTGTTGAAAAACGCACAACTTTCATTTGAATTACATTTCAATCACAGTTTGCAGCAGGGCACCATATCGATCTCACACTGTGGCTAATGAGCTGGAAGCTACTTCCTTCTCTTCTCCCACCGCAGCGACTGACCAACAGAAGATTTGAATCCTAACAATGTCCTTCAGGCGTCACGTGACCGGAGCAGGCATCTAATTTTCCTACACGGCTCTGCGGTTGGCTGGTTCCTGACCGCCCCAGCAGACGGAAAAATAAAGGAAACTGTATTTTAAAGAAGCGCCCTTCCTGCAACCCCCATAATTCATGCTGTTTATGATGTAAATATTTCAGCAAGGTGAGATGACCCCACGGCACAGCAGAGGCCATTAATAATCATAAAAACACAAACCACCCTCTCGGTGATTAATTACATGCATTTTGCATAATGCTTTGTTTGCGGTAAGCTTTAAGCAGTTTACTATCAGCCCAACCAAACTGTCAAAGTAACCAAGGCTCCAAAGTGATTTTTTTTTTTTTGATTTTTTTTTTTTTAGTCCGGGTATCACTTGTTTCTTCAGAGTTATCTCCATAAAGGCCGAAAGCTGCAGCATGGCTGCTTTAAAGTCCAGAACGGCGCGTCAATAAACAAGAATTATTGCGAAAAGAAGTGATTCTTGAAAGCAGAATTATCAGTGGCTCCTGAAAGACGAGTGCTCCTGCGCTTTACATCACCGCCGTGTGATAGGTTTATCGTTCTTTTTGAACCGCCGCCGCATTTCCGAGGGACAAATTTTTAGAATCTCATTGTTTTATTGATCTCAGGAACAGTGAGAATGGACTGAGCGTTCGCCGTTCTCGGTCTCTTTTTGGCAAGATGAGTCGATTTATCACGTGTAGATAAAAATGTTTCCCAGGTGCATCAAATTTTAAACAGCAGGGAGCTACAAAAACGCCTGATCCATCACTTAAAAATCCAACTCAGTGGCATCTTTTTATTAGAAATATGTTGACAGAAGCTGCAGAATTGCCTTACCGGTTAGCCACATTACATATATTTTGTCTCAATACTGTGACTTGCATGTAGTCGGCACCGACTTACTATGAGGGTAGAAATGATCTGCCAAATGTTGGCCAAGTGGACCTGGTGGCTTGGCAGCTTCCACACTTCCTGCTGGCTTGGCTGAGGACGGTTAGTTAACTGGATCATTCATATTAATTTATTCAACATTTCATTTGAACATAGAACAGATGGATCACCTCATCCTCTGCTACACTGTGAGAAAATCTTTTTTTTAATTCTGACCATATGCATTACTTCTGGGTCTATCACTGGAAAAAGTTTAGACGAATATATGAGTTCAGCAATGTTTATCAAACTTGTTTTATGAGTATTTATTAAGGCTGTAGGTCGCTGGCACTGCTGCGCAGGTTAATTATGCCAACTCTGAAATGATACCGATTTAATGTGTTCCACACTAATATTCATTTCAATGACAAAAAGATTAAGGCTGTGTTCGAAAGCGCATTCTGCATACTCATTGATCAGACAGTATTCAGAGCGTTTACCCACAATGCATTTCGCTCCTACCCGAGCCGAAATCAGCTTCCAATCAGCTTCTGTCTAATTAGATTTTCCGCCATTTTGAATTTTATTAGAAACCTTCAAAAAGCATTTAAGGTCACGCAGATTGTCCGATTTCCACGGGACTTGGCACATAGAATCTTCAGACCAAGCCGCACAAAAGTTATCATGTGGATTTTTTCATTTCACTTACGTTTGCCCGTGGCAGCCAATCAAACTCTATGCCGACGCGCAAACGGGACATTAGGCCGTATCTCAAACATGGCGCCTTCCTGAGCAGCCCAAGCCTTCCCTATTGTGCCATGCTGCTACCCCCCCCATCGCTGCTTGCAGCTATATTTTTTCTAGTTTTCATTTGGTTGCTTCAGTAAATTAAGTGTTTGGGAACCTGTAGCCCTATGGGTGGGGGGGACTCAATTGGCCATAACTGATGTAACTGATGAACGTTGTACCCTGTGTTTCGGAGGTGACTGTGTAAATTGAAATAACATGTACATGTGTGGATCATTTTGAATTAATGTGCAAAATTGTCCTCCAAAAACTGTTTGTACCGTCTAAAATTTCCCTTCAAGACGACCTCCAGTGGTCCTGAGTTTAGCTGAACCTAACCAGGTCACGGTGCACTCATGTCATTGCCAGCATGTGACCCCCCCCCCCCCATCATGCGCTCCCCCCTTCATTTCATCTTAAGAGGACTTTGTGGCTTGTAAGGAAACGCTTGAGGATGTTGTTTCCTTTGATGTGGAAATGCTCATATTAGTCGTATTTGACAGAGTAACAAACCCTCCGCATGGTCATTTCTTTCGGAGTTATTTATTACCTCCTGCTGCCTGTAGGTGCAGAAGATATTCAAGCTCAAGAATACTTTATTACTCCCAGAAGGGGAGAAATATTATGTTATTTTTGATAGATAACAAATTGATTTAAAGGAGTTTATATGTGGCAGAGAGAGATGTGAACGGGTTGTTGTCTCGTTTCTGTCGCTTGGCAACAACTCGGCTGATGATGTTTAGCAGGAGAGTAGATTGAAAAATAAATATGTTCTTGATTAAAGACGGTTGTCTATAAATGTTGTCGAATTGGTCTCCAAACGGAATGTATGAAAAACACTTTAATATGTTGTTTAAGTCTGTGACAACTCGAACTCTCCTGCTTTTTTCCCTTTATGATTTGAGGAGTTTAACGTGTTAAGTGAACATCTCATCTTATCTTCATCATCAGTCAGCGGCACATAGTCACTTTAAAAGCTTGCTGCACTGTTTTATGGCACAAAGCAGACTGCTTAGCAGCACAAAAGCAGAACTCTCACAGTCGGAGAGTAAACATGAGATGCAAGAAAGCCAAGTGTTTGTGTCCTCGTGGCAAACAGTCCTTCCAAGTTATTTTGGAGAAAACTGAGCAGAGAGAAGTATTCGTGGAGTTTTAGATGGGCTTGATATCGCATGTGTGACCAATTAAAAGTCCCAGCTGTTTTCTCTCCCATCTGTTTGAAGCAGCTCTGTATTATAGACTGTGTTTGGATGTGATGTGATGTGTCATTCCAACGCCGAATAACCAGACTCCTCGTTTGTTCTCATCAGATGAGTTGCTGTCTGATTTATCCTCATCCATCTCCGGTCCTCATGTTCTTGTCGTTTTAAAATCTTCACTCGGTCGATTAGACAACGGAGCAAGTCTTTAGAAAGAAGCTTTTTTTACTGGAAACAAGGCTGCGTAACTTCTGAAAGTGGTAAAAAAAAAAAAAACTTCCTCCTACAAATTACCAAACTTTGTGTTTATTTGTATCAAACTGACCAAATTTTCCTTTCCAACTTTTCCTTCCTATACTTTAGATTAAAATCTTTAAAACTCAACACATACAAAATGTTTCAGGCTGTGTTCGAAACCGCATACTTCTCCTACTTCTCCTACTACTCCTACTAACTTTTTGAGTTAGTATGAGAGTTTGAGTAAGCGAGAAGTTCCCGGATGCATCCTAGATTCGCTGAAATGTTGGGTATGCATCATGCATCACTACTCATACTCAAACTACCCAAGATGCAACGTGACGTCGCCGATCGTCATTTCCTGTCAAAACGGCAGTTTGAAGCTAGCTACAACGAGGGTAGGTTCACTTCCTGTTTTCAAAACAAAAGCACCAATTGTATCGTAGTGGCTTTCCCTATGATAAAAGGCAACGGGTATTTCATTTTGTGAAAATAACCGGAAGTGCGTTGCTCACTGCGGCTAGCTTTAGTAGCGCCGAATTCGTGGGAACAAAATTGTAAATAGCCGGTATTTTGTCAGGTTTTCAACACGTTGGGGATCTAAACGACTACTTTCTCGCCTGAAAATGCTTCAAATGTTGCTAAAGTTTACAGAGTTTAGAGCTTAAGAGAAATCAGCTTCAGGCCGGCTGATTTCGGCTCGGGCAGGAGCGAAATGCATTGTGGGTAAATGCTCTGCATACTGTCTGATTGATCAGTATGCAGTATGGAAGTATGTGGTTTCAAACACAGCCAAAGTTTTACTGAGTTAAAGGTGAAGAACAAGAGCGAATGCAGTAAGATGCAATACCCACAATGCCCACTAGGTGCCGGCTCCAAAACACCTCTGGCTCCTACAAACTACTAAGTTTTTTGGCTCTAATCATCATCACACTATTAGGTTGTGCCTTTTAGTCCATAATTAGGTTGCTATAAAGCCTCAAACTGACATTTTTATTCTATCAGATTTCAGGTATCACTGATTAGCTCCTCCCTCTTTTCAAATTATGGTCGCTTATGGCTTCAAAACTTTGGAAATTACATTCATGTGTTGCAACAAGCTCCACATTTGTAGGTGGCAGCATTATGCCAGCCCAGAACTTTGAGTCTTATGTTATACCATAAGGTTCAGAAAAAAGATGAACTGAGTAAAGTGGAACCCTTTGGTTGGTGGCAACCTTCAACCATCTGCAACATTTTGTGTTCATCTGTTGCTGACTTTATTCAGATAAATTGTGTCTTCAAAACTACTTGTTTAACAGAAAGTGTGGAGAATAAATGAGGATTTAGTGTGACATTACCTGTGGGTGCCCTTGTAACCACAAACGCTGCTGTTATTGCTCGATAAGGAAAACAGTAATATCGCGGCAATTGTAATTATCTTAAATTAACCTCATTTCTTTACTCATAGCATACACACTGAAGCAATTAGTAGATTAATTGCATATTCTATTTAAAAAGTGCAAGTTCAGGTTAAATATAGTATAAAAATGAAAAATATGTTGTTCAAGCTTTTCCAACCAAGAGAGAGTGTTTATCAGTGTAAATCTATTTATCAGTTATCTCAAACTTTATTAGTGTAAGAAATCTGGTGTTTTTGGGTTTATTATCAGTGTAAATCACTTTATTAGTTATCTCAAACTTTATTAGTGTAAGAAATCTGGTGTTTTTGTGCTTATCAGTGTAAATCACTTTATTAGTTAAAGAAATCTGGTGTTTTTGGGTTTATTATCAGTGTAAATCACTTTATTAGTGTAAGAAATCTGGTGTTTTTGGGTTTATTATCAGTGTAAATCATATTTATCAGTTATCTCAAACTTTATTAGTGTAAGAAAGATTCTTTCCAAGGTGTCCGCTGCACCTCTCAGAGCACATCCTCTGACCTCGCTGTTTTCCCACCATTGTGCAGACTAAACATAACTGCAAATGGATGAATTGACAGCTGAATCGATAGCGCGCATCATCGCGATTTGCAGAATCACATTTCATAGCAATATATCGACAGGCTGAGCCTCAGGTTTACTGAGGCGTCAGCATCTGGGCATTGACGGAACAAAACTGGCCAAACAAAGGGCTCCTCTGGTGGAACGTTGCAAGTGCTGGAAGTCAATAGTCGTATTTGATGTAGATCCCTTTGAGGCTGAACTGACCCCCCCCCCGCGCGCTCCACTGTCGTCGGGCAAAGACGATGCATCTTGAGGCCTCATGAAACAGATGTTTGATCGGAGCTCCACAACCAGCCGACATTTTTCCTAGTATTTAATAAAAGCCACTTTTGATTAGTGAGGCCTTAGCACAATCTTTTTATTTATTCTCACCGGCAGAAAAGCATTAATTCACGGTAATTAATGAACAAGTGGTGGAGGGCCTGGGAACAGCTGCCTCCTCTGGGAGGCTGGAGGAAGGGACTCTTTCCTTTTGCCCTGATTAGATGCACTCCATTTCCAAGCTTCCCGTGACGCTCACTGCCTCATGGCAGTGGCTGCTGGAGCCTTATACCTGAGCTGGATGTTGCCTTATACCTGAGCTGTATGTTGCCTTATACCTGAGCTGTATGTTGCCTTATAGCTGAGCTGGATGTTGCCTTATACCTGAGCTGTATGTTGCCTTATACCTGAGCTGTATGTTGCCTTATACCTGAGCTGTATGTTGCCTTATACCTGAGCTGTATGTTGCCTTATACCTGAGCTGTATGTTGCCTTATACCTGAGCTGTATGTTGCCTTGTACCTGAGCTGTATGTTGCCTTATACCTGAGCTGTATGTTGCCTTATACCTGAGCTGGATGTTGCCTTATACCTGAGCTAGATGTTGCCTTGTACCTGAGCTGTATGTTGCCTTATACCTGAGCTGTATGTTGCCTTATACCTGAGCTGTATGTTGCCTTATACCTGAGCTGTATGTTGCCTTATACCTGAGCTGTATGTTGCCTTATACCTGAGCTGTATGTTTCCTTATACCTGAGCTGTATGTTGCCTTGTACCTGAGCTGGATGTTGCCTTGTACCTGAGCTGGATGTTGCCTTATAGCTGAGCTGTATGTTTCCTTATACCTGAGCTGTATGTTGCCTTGTACCTGAGCTGGATGTTGCCTTGTACCTGAGCTGTATGTTGCCTTATACCTGAGCTGTATGTTGCCTTGTACCTGAGCTGGATGTTGCCTTATACCTGAGCTGTATGTTGCCTTGTACCTGAGCTGTATGTTGCCTTATACCTGAGCTGGATGTTGCCTTATACCTGAGCTGGATGTTGCCTTATACCTGAGCTGGATGTTGCCTTATACCTGAGCTGTATGTTGCCTTGTACCTGAGCTGTATGTTGCCTTGTACCTGAGCTGTATGTTGCCTTGTACCTGAGCTGTATGTTTCCTTATACCTGAGCTGGATGTTGCCTTGTACCTGAGCTGTATGTTGCCTTATACCTGAGCTGTATGTTGCCTTGTACCTGAGCTGTATGTTTCCTTATACCTGAGCTGTATGTTGCCTTGTACCTGAGCTGTATGTTGCCTTATACCTGAGCTGTATGTTGCCTTATACCTGAGCTGTATGTTGCCTTATACCTGAGCTGTATGTTGCCTTATACCTGAGCTGTATGTTGCCTTGTACCTGAGCTGTATGTTGCCTTATACCTGAGCTGTATGTTGCCTTATACCTGAGCTGTATGTTGCCTTATACCTGAGCTGGATGTTGCCTTATACCTGAGCTGGATGTTGCCTTGTACCTGAGCTGTATGTTTCCTTATACCTGAGCTGTATGTTGCCTTGTACCTGAGCTGTATGTTGCCTTATACCTGAGCTGTATGTTGCCTTGTACCTGAGCTGTATGTTGCCTTATACCTGAGCTGGATGTTGCCTTATACCTGAGCTGGATGTTGCCTTATACCTGAGCTGGATGTTGCCTTATACCTGAGCTGGATGTTGCCTTATACCTGAGCTGTATGTTGCCTTATACCTGAGCTGGATGTTGCCTTATACCTGAGCTGTATGTTGCCTTATACCTGAGCTAGATGTTGCCTTATACCTGAGCTGTATGTTGCCTTATACCTGAGCTGTATGTTGCCTTGTACCTGAGCTGTATGTTGCCTTGTACCTGAGCTGTATGTTGCCTTGTACCTGAGCTGTATGTTGCCTTATACCTGAGCTGGATGTTGCCTTATACCTGAGCTGGATGTTGCCTTGTACCTGAGCTGTATGTTGCCTTGTACCTGAGCTGTATGTTGCCTTATACCTGAGCTGGATGTTGCCTTATACCTGAGCTGGATGTTGCCTTATACCTGAGCTGGATGTTGCCTTATACCTGAGCTGTATGTTGCCTTATACCTGAGCTGGATGTTGCCTTATACCTGAGCTGGATGTTGCCTTGTACCTGAGCTGTATGTTGCCTTATACCTGAGCTGGATGTTGCCTTATACCTGAGCTGTATGTTGCCTTATACCTGAGCTAGATGTTGCCTTATACCTGAGCTGTATGTTGCCTTATACCTGAGCTAGATGTTGCCTTGTACCTGAGCTGTATGTTGCCTTATACCTGAGCTGGATGTTGCCTTGTACCTGAGCTGTATGTTGCCTTGTACCTGAGCTGTATGTTGCCTTATACCTGAGCTGTATGTTGCCTTGTACCTGAGCTGTATGTTGCCTTATACCTGAGCTGTATGTTGCCTTATACCTGAGCTAGATGTTGCCCTGGAACGACCTGCTGCTGCTTTAGCTCTGAATGCTGCTGCTGTTCCACAGATTCTTGTGAAGGTGTCTCCAGACTCATCGATATGCGTTGATAACGAAAAATCTGATTTTCACGAGTCCATTTGAAGTCGTTCCTGTTGCCTCCCATCGTACGTTGTACCCCTTTCAATTTTCTTCTTTTTTTTAAATCACTTTATTAGTGTAAGAAATCTGGTGTTTTTGTGTTTTTTATCAGTGTAAATCACTTTATTAGTGTAAGAAATCTGGTGTTTTTGGGTTTATTATCAATGTAAATCACTTTATTAGTGTAAGAAATCTGGTGTTTTTGGGTTTATTATCAGTGTAAATCACTTTATTAGTGTAAGAAATCTGGTGTTTTTGGGTTTATTATCACTGTAAATCTATGTGGAGGTGTCTCCAGGCTCATCGATACACGTTGATAACGTAAAAACTGAGATTTCTGATTTTCACGAGTCCGTTTGAAGTCGTTCCTGTTGCCTCCCATCCTACGTTTTACCCCTTTCAATTTTCTTCTTTTTGTTAAAGTTCAGAGTCATTTTGTTGTCTTCCAAACCTTCCATTCTCATATCCTCCGTCTTTGGCTGTCACTCGATTTTAGTCAGAAGGATGAGCTGATCTCTTTTATCCACACTTGATCTTTCTCTCTTTTATCACCACGTCTTGATTTTTTTTTTTTTTTTTTTTTTTTTTCCCCATGACATCCCGTTTCCTTCCAGTTGGCTGGCCACAGAGCTTTGGTTTATGAAAACAGTTTAGACTTGAAAGGCAAGATTACTGAGGTGGCGTTGGGGAGCCCAGCCCATAGGTCAAACTTCCTTTTTATTTTTCTTGTCACTATGAAAGCCAGGCATCAGGGTGTCGCATTTCAAAGGCTACTAATTGTCTGTTTCACATAGACACCAGCTAAAGACTCAAAATTAGACTTACCTACGAGCCAAAAGTAGGTCTTTCCTCCCTGAAGGATGCAGTGAAGGTAAAGCCGTCTGTTGCATCCTGTTTGAGACGCATGCTGCTTTACTACTAATGGCTCAGTCTGAAAGCAGAGGCTGCGATACGACCATCTCAAGCTTATTTATTGCAACTGGTCATTTACATTACTGGTAAATGTGTTTTGGATAAAAAAAAAAAATTTAATTAGATAAAACCAGCCCCAAAAACTATAATAAATGATCTCATGATGAACATTTACTAAACCTGTTAAACTGTATTATATTTAAATCTTTGTTGTGTTTATTATCAGAGTAAATCTATTTATCAGTTATCTCAAACTTTATTAGTGTAAGAAATCTGTTGTTTTGTGTCATTTACATTACTGGTTAACGTGTTTCATATTAAAAAAAATAAAAAAATCGATGGTTTAGTTTGTGAAATCTTCAGCTAAAGGGCAAATCTAACACATTATAAAATAAATAATACCAGCCCCAAAAACTATAATAAATTATCTCATGATGCACATTTACTAAAACTCGATGAACTTTGTTAAACTGTATTATATTTAAATCTTAGAGTAGAGGCTGCGATACGACCATCTCAAGCTTATATATTGCAACCGATCATTTACATTACTGGTAAAAGTGTTTCGGATAAAAAAAAATAAATAAATAAATTGATGGTTTAGTCTGTGAAATCTTCAGCTAAAGGGCAAATCTAACACGTTTTAAAATAAATAATACCAGCCCAACAACTATAATAAATGATCTCATGACTAACATTTACTAAACCTTTGTTAAACTGTATTATATTTAAATATTTCTCCACACACTGAAATACACCCGCGCCTCTAAGTAGGTCATCCTTGCCATGCCATTAGCTATACTCGCTAATCCTTTCAGAGACTCGGCTGGCATTGGTCGAGAGGTGGCGTGCAGCCTACAGGTCATTTTTCAGTCAGAAGATAGTCGACCATTTATGTTCGCATTCCCACCAACAGCCATTTTTTAAATAAAAATCCCTAATGAACCAGTGAGAGGAAGAGCATAACGGTGCATACGCCTGGCGGTAAGGACCCTGCCAGCCCGGCGGTTGTTGCTGTGCACCACCATCCTGTTCAATCTGTGTCAAAACGGGCAGATTTTGACTCGTCAGTCATTAGAAAAGTGAGCTTTGTGACACGATGAATGTTGTGAGAGAGTCTTTTGCATCCACGTGGACCTGCTCAGCAGCATATCTAAAAACCAGAGACCAAGCCTAAAGATGGGACTTTTACCAACACAACAACCCCTGGAAATCTTGTATTCCAAGCCAAATATTGGCCAATGATATTTAGTTTTGAGTCCACGATGATGTATAATTACATCCAATACAGAACACTTTAAATTGCTCCTGAAAGATTGACGAGTTTCTCTCCGGTTTGAGGGACATTTTTTCTTAAATCCCCCAGAAAATAAAGCTGTATATTTCTGAGTTTTTTTATCAAGTTTGATATTTTTTGATAGGAAACCGACGGCCTTGGAGCTGTGTGCCACAGATGGGGCGGGGAGGTCAGAGAGGACTGAAGGACAGTTTGCACATTGGTGGTTTCAGTCTTTTTCATACTGTGGATTCTCTTTTTTTTTATTTATTTCTTTGCTTGACAGTCAGAAAAAATTCATGATTTTTAACCTTATTATTTGGTTATTATGGTTCTCCAACACAAACTTTGTCCACTTAACTATCAGGACCACGATGATGACCACGGTTTGATTATTTCCTGGGATTAACAGTCGTTTATATGGTGATCAGATGTTGAAACCGCACTCTGAGTGCAGAGTGAAAGCTGCAGATGTTTGTTGTTATGCAACGTGCAGCGAGATTATGGTCGATTAAACCTCCTGTGTGTATGGCTGATTTATGGGAGTCTATTTGTAGAGTTTCCATTTAATATTGATGATGATGTTTCATAACAACAGACACGTGAAAATTAATTGTCAGTTCAGAACAAACATTTTCTTCTTGGAGAAAGGACTGCCGAAGCAAAGAATTTAGTATTTTTAGAGGAGTTCTTAGTTTCTTCAAGGCACTTGGAAAGAAAGGAAAGGGGGGGGGGGGGTGTTTAGTTAGTTGAAATTAAACGATTTATTTATCCCAAAGGGAAATTATATTGTTACGTAATGAAGTTTTTCAATTAAGTTTGGTTGGAATCTGCAGTTTCACCACTAGATGGTGCCAAATCTGATGCGCAGCTTCAGATTTGGATGAAGGTAACTAAAACAGTTGGCATTTATAAAATAAAGTCCTCATCCTACACTAAAGCCAATGCTTTATTGCTCAATTTAAAAAGAAAATGTGCCAAGTTTCATTAAATTCTGCCTTTGGACGACTTCTGTCTGAAGGTGTCCACGTGTTGAAGTCCTTGGGCACGACACTGAACCCCACATCGCCACTGATATGTTCACCGGTGTGTGATTTTAGTAGGGCTGGGCAACGATTAAAATCTTTAATCTAATTAATCACAAGATTTCCCTGATTAATCATGATTAATCGCATTTGTACGCAAAATCCAAAAATGAATCCAAAAGTAGCGTATAGCTTTTAGCATTTAGTTTTATTTTAAATGTGCTGCCATATGAATGAAAGTGCCATAACATTTGTTGTGCAAACACACTTTTAACATCAGCATCTTTCTGTAGTTTTTATGTAGAAGCCTCGCTCCACTGTCTGTTTCCTTGAATGACTTGCTGCTATCAGTTGTGTGTTTTGCCTTTAAGTGATATTTTAGACTGGAACTACTACGCTGAGAAGACAATTCAACTTGGCTGTAAATGCAGGAGTTTTTTTTAATATTTATTTTGAAATACGTGCTTTTATTGTTGAAACAAGTAAAACGGGAAGTAGCGCCGGTTAGCTCCGTGAGCTTCACACCTGTAGCGGTGATGTTACCTGCTAGTTTATCTTTATTTTATCACTCCATGCTTCGTGGTGTTTGCTGTAACTGTGTGAATGTGATGATAGGAGAAGTGGAAGTTAAAGAATCCTTGTTTTGACCCTGAAGAATGACTCTGCCGTTGGTTAAGAAGCAGCTAAAGTGGCCAGTATTACTTTGATTATTTATTGGTACCATCGACAATGCTAAGAATGCTATTTCTTTAATGATTACAACAACTAATGTTGTCTTTTACTTTGTTTACTCAAACATTTAGTTCTACGGTGTTGATATGCCGTTAATAAACATCTGTGAAGAGAACCGGAGTCTCGCATCCAATCAATGGGCGGCATATTGGCAGAGTTTACAGATGACTTTGGTTCTGTCGACTCCGCCGTCTGGAAGAACTTTAAAATGAAAATGGCCGATTAAAAGTTCCGTACCCTTCTCCATGTTTGGTGGATCCGACGATTACTTTCTTTTCCGGTTCCACAGCAGACAGCAACAGACTTTTACAAAATAAAAGCCTGTGAGCAGCAGACTTTTACAAAATAAAAGCCTGTGAGCAACAGACTTTTACAATAATTAAATCTGCGTTAATGCGCGATAATATATTTATAAATAATTAACACGTTAACGTGATAATAACGAGTTAATTATTAGTTTTTAGACAAATGAACACACGTTAAGTAGTTTGTAGAACCCAGAAGGTAAAAAAAAAAGCTGCTATGAAAGCAGGGAACGTGCAACAAAAACAAATGTAATTCATCAAAAATAAATTCTGGACTTGGACAGACACAAGTTAACATAACTTCCATTTTGGTGCTGATGTACTCGTACCATGGCGACACTTTTTATCAAAAGCACCTGGTTCAATTTTCACCTGAGGTGCACGCAGTCGATCACTCCAACGCTGTATGGATGACATCACATGATTAGTATTTGTAGAAACATATGTAGTTATGCCACGTGCAAGTTTTAGATATTACATTTAATATTATACCACCCGATTAGATTGTATGCATGATCAAGTTCTGATGGCGCCACGTTGGAAATGGACAGCATATTTTATTCAACCTTCTGTTCTAATTTGTATGAATGTATGAATAATGAGGAGAGCAGTGCGGCTGTGTATTGAACCTTGTATTTATGGGCCCAATGCATTAGAAAGTGCAATTCCTGAATGATAGAGAAACCCATTAAAGTAGTAATAAAATTGCAAATGTCTCCCTTCCTCTGTTTTCCTGCCTTTCAGTATGGGCAGCAGAACACGTCGCACTCACCAACTGTGTGCGAGCCGCTGGCGAACACATACATAGCAATATGATACAGAACACATTTCCCAATCCAATTCCTGCCCGCTGCGTTGGTGAAACACTTGGTGAGATCCATCTTTTTCAATTACGCCGAGAGAGGACAGGCGTTCCTTTTAAGCCTGGAGGGAGAGGGAGTTTTTAAGGACAGGTCTCATCTCCTGATCTCGGGTTGCATTAAAATGTACTGGTGTTATTGGATATTAAAGGAGAATCTACTGGATTAATCAGTGAGAGGCTCGCAGAGGGATTGTCATCCAGAGACGCCGCACACTTACAGGAAAGACTGCTACAGATACAAAAAAAAAAGCAGACCTGAGGGGTTTATCCAAGATGTTAAAACCTGTTTCTTCCACTTTTTGGATACAATTCCATTCACTTAGTTCTTTACCATAATTTCTAACAGTTGTACTGATGCACTCTTGGTTGGGTTTGGAGGTTTTTTATGCACAAGGCGAAAGATCAAAGAAACCAACGTTGAATTGGTTAAAGAACTGCATCCCGAGGAGTCGAAAAGCCGCTTTAGAGCCATCCATCTCGAGGTCTGATTGGTAAAAAGGTTTGATCCTTTGTTCCTGACTGGAAAGGCTTGTTATTCACACAACCACCTGTCAGCTGAGCCGAGGTGTCTGTGGGTGCTACACTTGCAAAGGAACTTTGTTTCCCTCGAGGACAAATTAATCAGAATGTTCTCAGTGTAACTTGGAAAGAAACTTATCCAGTTAGTGATTCTGGTTCTAAACAAACTAGATTATCCATTGGGCCTCGGTATTCATCCCCCGATAACTACAGAAAGTCCAGTGGGTCAAAGCCTAAAAGCCTAACCAGCAAGGCTGTAGTTTAAAGAGAAGAGGGTAGATTAGTTTTTACTTTTTAAGAAATGTCTGTTGGTTATGTTTCAATCTGCATGTCAGTCCACTTGATTTCAATACTTTTTAGGGCCACACCTGCAGTGGCATCAAGTTATTCATGTCCTGTGGGATTCTAAGGGGTTCCAAGGCCAAATGAGATATCTTATCCCTCTGGAATTTTGGCATTTGCCCAGAATGTCTATGAAGTATCCCAGTCAGATTCCTTAAGCCTCGTTTCCACTATGCAGTACGGTGCGGACGGGTCCTGTGTGCGAGGTACCCCAAGCAGAAGGGTTACAGACATGGTAACGGGTTCCATGGGACCGGTACGCTTTCGTGATAATGGAAACATTGAAATAAGCGAACCGTTCTGATCCGACCCATACCGGACTGCATAGTGGAAATGGGGTTTTAGTATCTGAGTTTCCGTCAAAATATCCGTCTGGGTCTGTAGAAGTGTGCAATGGCTTTTGGCTCTCATTACTTAAAAGGTTTTTTAGAAAATGGCTGTGGAAACGGGCCTCAAGGCCCAAAATTCAATGAGAAAATCGATTTTTCAAAATCGAAAAGCACTTAACGAGCCAAAAATGCCAAAAACTGCCCTGTTTTGGAGGCCTGATAACTCAGCAATACGACATCACAGAGACCTCATTCAAAGTTTATGTGACAGGAGACTCTCCAGTTTATAGGGTTTGTTCCAGGCATATGCATCGGGATTAAAACTCATGGTCATAAGGAGAGAAAAAGAAGGCTCTTTTGCATCAAATGCCAAAAACTGCCCTATTTTGGAGGACTCGTAACTCAGCCATACGACATCAGAGACCTCATTCAAAGTTTATATGCGACAGGAGACTCTCAACTTCAACTAAACTAAACTTTTTTTTTATAGGGTGGGCAGTAGATTGGCATCCATCTTCAGAAATGTTCTAGTTTTCTAGAAAGTTACCGGCCACGGTAGGTCTGACACCATCTTTCAAAATATTCAAATCCTTTCTTTACCCAAAAGCTAAAAACCCTAAAAACAATAACAGTCTCAAACTAACAGGCTTAAACTTCTCTAACATCTAGAAACTGTCTTCAGAAGACCTGTCTTAGGAATTTTGGACCTCGAGGCCCAAAATTCAATGGGAAAATCGATTGAAAAGCACTTAACGAGCCAAAAATGCCAAAAACTGCCCTGTTTTGGAGGCCTCATAACTCAGCCATACGCCATCACAGAGACCTCATTCAAAGTTTATATGGGACAGGAGACTCAACTTCAACTAAACTAAACTTTTTTTTATAGGGCGGGCAGTAGATTGGCACCCATCAAAATTTCTTAAGAAATTTTCTAGTTTTCTAGAAAGTTTGGTCCGACCACCTTTCAAAATATCCAAATCCCTTCTTTACCCTAAAGCTAAAAACCCTAAAAACAATGGACCGGACACAAACAATATTAACAGTAGGAATGATGACCAAACTGTGAAAGTAGGACCCCAAGTTGTTAGAAAGTGTACTTCTTTCCTAAGTGAGAAGGAAACGAGGAACAAAAAGAAGACGAATGGAGGAAAAAAAAATTGTCACCCGAAGGTGCAAGTAAAGATTCACAAGTCAGCCACTAATGGTGTTTTCCACCTGCAGTGTGAAGGAACACCGGCTGTAAAGGTTATGGCCACGGAATGCGCCTCTAGCCAAGTCCCCCTCGCAGAGCGCTATAATCAGTTCAGTATGTGATCATGGCGTTTGGTATGTGATCACTCAAAAACCCTATTGTGAATACGGATTGGAAACACCGGGACCTTTATGAGTAATGGACAGAGAGGGGTCCCCGTTTCCTAACCGGCCTTCTTCTATCATAGAGGGCGGGTGAGCCACACCGACGGCGTCAAGCGTTTGATGCTCGCCCCACCTCGCCCGTGATTCACAGCTGCTTATTTGTTTTGCTTTATGTTGCGCGTCGTAGACGCCGTGGCGGCCTTTCTGATCACCTTAAACATGCACACTGATGTGTGAAACCACACTGGCAAGAAGCCAATCGCATCCTCAGGTTGCTAATCAAAGAGCTGGGCAGCATCCCTCCTCCTCCTCCTCCTCCTTCCTCCTCCAAGTCCTCACTCCCTTGACCGACCAGGGGAACAGAATTACATTTCCCCAGGGTAGCCCAGCAGTGGGAAAACAAGCCCCCAATGGCCTCACGTTGGGGGGGGGGGAGTGAAGATAGCCTGTGGGGTAGATTGAAAAAGTGAGAAAATCTTCCCCAAATAAGAGGGGTGACCTCGCCCAGATTGTTTGGCAGATTAAAAGTCTAAGTTTGTGATACTTTTCATTTGTCAGAGTATGGTGATTGATTTGTGCTCTCAAGCCTTCTTAAGTGCAGTGGCATCACGGTGGTCAGACGGCGCTGGGTCGCGCTGACATTTAGAGCGCCGCGATGGAGACACACGGAGGCTAATATCTACCCACTGCTCTCATATTCACACCAGTGTCTGCTAATGAAACGATAAGGCGATTCATTATTGATTTGATAGACGGCTAATTCATTAAGAGCGAGTTATTTTATATGCTTTTTATCAAAGTAATTGCTTGGTATCGAAAACTGTCAAAGATCATTTTTAAAGTATCATGTTTTATTGAATATTTGCTCTTAAAGGGATAGTTCGCCTCTTTTGACATGAAGCTGTGTGACATCCCATATCAGCAACATCATTTCTGAACATCTTCTTACCCCCTGCTGCGTCCTGTGAGCAGAGTTCCAGCCTCGTTTTGGTGTTGATGAAGGTAGTCCGGCTAGTTGGCTGGGGTTTAAAAAATAAAGCGCTTTGCTTCTGAAAACAATATGCGTTCAACAGAGTAATGCATTTGCATCACAAAATGGTTCTCCAGGAAAAAGTCAGACCTCACAAGCGCTTGGCCCTATTTTCTCTCGCTTCCCAGCCAGCATGTCCATGTGGGGCCCATAAGGTTTAAATTTGGGCTGCAGATATGGGTCCCAATTGGGTTTGTCCGCAGTTTCCACGGTGGCCTCACCTGTGTTTGCCCATATGGGTTTCAAAGTGCAACTTGAAGGGTCAGGGGTTAAGGTTACCCTAAGCCTTAAATTATTCCAAAGGCAATCCAGATAAACACATCACACAAAGTAAAAGAATGTTCACATTCAAATTGGCTAAATGCAAAGTCCAACTAAAGCCACACAGCAGCTTGAAACCCATATGGGCAAAACACAGGTGAGGTCACCGTGGAAACTGCGGACAAACCCACTTGGGACCCATATCTGCAGCCCAAATTTAATCCTTATGGGCCCCACATGGACATGCTGGCTGGTTTCGTATCACTGCGTGCTGCCGACAGCCGCGCCTGTTATGGTGTTTGCTGCTCGTTCTACACTTCGGTCTGCACGTCCTACACAGCAGGCAGTGATACGAAGGGAGAGAAAATAGGGGCAAGCGATTGTGAGGTCTGACTTTTTCCTGGAGAACAATTTTGTGATGCACATGTATTACTCTGTTGAACGCATATTGTTCTGAGAAGCAAAATGCTTTATTTTATAAACCCCAGCCAACCAGCCGGACTACCTTCATCAACACCAAAACGAGGCTGGAACTGTGCTCACAGTACGCAGCAGGGGGTAAGAAGATGTTCATAAATGATGTTGCTGATATGGGATGTCATACAGCTTCATGTCAAAAGAAGCGAACTGTCCCTTTAACATTGTGGACGCTTGGCAGCATTAGACGAGATGAATTGTGACGAAAATGTGCATCTAAACCACCTGAATAGTTCAGAATTCATACAGTAAACGCCGACAAAGTGGCATCTCCATCATTTTGTTCCGCTAAATCTTTTGAGAAAGCTCCATAAAAAGCATCTGTCATTTAAAACGGGCGCTGGGATGCCTCTTGCCCCGTTCCCCTGACCTCGCAAAGGTCGTCGTCAGACTTTGTAATAAAACTTTATGGGATGAAAGAATCCCCGACTGAGACGAGACCTTGCTTGATCTCCTTCTGCTTAACACAAGAGAAAGAGAGGCAGACCCGAGGTCTCATCTGTGATATTCAGTGATGAGTCTGAGTGACACGGAGTTGAACGTTTCCATGCACCAATCAGGCTGATCCTCCATTGTTTCGCTGTGAAAAAAAAAGAAGGGCTGAGCGTGCAGGAGGCTTTTGTTTTCTCCACACTCATCACTGGTCTGTTCTTTCTGATCCCAGTGTCCCAAGTCTATTCTAAACAGATCCGGTGATTGTCTGCAGAAACAAAACCTCGTTCCCAAGCGATCGCTTTCATTGAGCCGCGGACACTCTGTGAAAATATGTACTCCTGTATTCAAGCACGGGAAAGGGCAACCGTCAACAATACCTTTGCCTTTTTCCATTCGCAGCGCATATCAAAAGACAATGTAGTAGGAAATGCAGCGTCGCTGCCAAGGACTTCACAGCAATTCCACTTTTTTTTCTCTTATTGTGGCTTTTGTGTCCTCTTTATAAAGCATAACAATGGTTTATTGTGTCTGTCTCGCGAGCAGGGACTCCATGAGGAAGAGTAATAGGACACACAGGTTGGGGCATATGCTGGCGCAGACATGGCCCCTAAATTTCCTCTCCATCATTCTCTCCATTTACCCACCGCTGAGGCACATCTGGGTCCAGGTGGCATTCGTACATGTTGTCAGCATGTTGTGGTAACTGCCTTAATGGCTTGAGTCATTCTAACTGACAAGATGGGAAAACAGACATGGCAGAGTCTCACTCAGCCTCTTTATCTTGTGTTTACCCACCACTGTTCCACTGATAACAAAGAGCCCCACACCCCGACCGTGCAGGAAAGGGCCCAGAGTAAGCTGCCGATGTCTTCTGGCTTCTCATAAAACACATCTACATCCGGGCAGCTGGTGTAAATGAGAGACGGTACAAGAAATAAAGTCAAATTAAAACGTCAATTTGCTGTTTCTTTTGAACATTGAACATGTCCGGGTACTTTCTGCCCAGAATAAGAAGCATGGCACAGTTTAAAGAAGGTGGAAATGTGTTGTGAACGGACAGTTAGGTGACATATATGCCTGGTTTTCTGTTGCACAATCCAAGCAACCCTTGGTCAAACATGCACATGTATTCTCATTGTTGGCAACTTTATAAAAAAAGTAGCTATAGCATGAAATATGGCACATTGGAAAAAAATGCCCCTCCAAAAATAAGTAAGAAAAACAACAAATACAAGACGTTTTTGCTTGAAATAAGCAAAAAAATCTGCCAATGGAACTAGTGAAAATCGGCTTGTCAAGATTTCTTGAAATAAGATGTGATATTTAGGACTTTTGAGTTAAAAGTGATCTTGAAATTAGATTAAAAACTTCTTCAAATGAAAAAAAAAGCTTGTTTCATGTGAAATATGACTCAAAACAATTTTGTTTTCAAGACTTTTTCATTTAACAAGATATTCCAGATGTATTGTCTTCCAACAAGTCCCTATATCTGGCTGAAATGGTGCTTGTTAGGCAGTTGTGTCTTATATTAAGTGTAATGAGATATTTTGACTAGAAATGAGACAAATATAGTTGGTAAGACTTTGATTTTTTCCAGTGCAGCGTGATGGGATGAGTTTCAAACACTTTTCTTCCCTCGCCTCACCACAGCTCTGAGCTGTACATCATTTAACATGTAGATATATCCAAAATCATTAAGCTATCACCATGTAAAAGTTGAAGAGGGACTTGTGCATTTAAAGAACTGGTCTATAAATCACTTTAAATGTCAAAAACACCCCAAAAAACTTATAGAAATCTATATTTCAGTGGCCACAGCTGTTTGGTATCATGTCTATATAACATGTTTCTTGTTCCTTTACTTATAAATTAACAGTTTTACTAATTTTTACAACTCAACCTTCACTTTGTTGCTCTATATAAATTTTAAAATGTTGTCTAAACACAAGAAGTTGTGATATTTGGGCCACTTCACCCGATTATTGTTTAAATGTTGGACAGATGCATCCATAAGCTCACCGCTAACCGCTGTTTGCTCTATTTAGATTAATGACGGTAAAATATTGGCAAAAAAGACGATGAGCTAATGATCCCTGAAGTGCTTGGCAGCTGGCTGTGGTGAGAGTCGCCTGCAAACGGATGAAGTTACTTTCTTTCTTTTGGTAACTTTGGCACCCGTTTCCATCATCATTACTCGCCGCGGTGGTGATTTACAGAAGTCCCCTGAACGGCTCACAGGAAGGAAATCTCTCACTCGGCACCATTTATTTATTTATTTTTTGCCCCGTTTAAAGCAGATTGGATGAGCGGTTTGTTGAAGAGCACACGCAGATTCCTGCATGTCTTACAGAGATTACTAAGTCATTAAATCATCCTCACGTACTACAAGTATTCCACATAAGGATGAGGGCATATTTAAAGATTTAAAGATAGCGGTGTCGTTTCATCTGCGCTGCTTTGTGATAACGACGGCTCTTTAGTAATACCACGACGCTTTGCAGGGCAATCAGGAAGGCCGGCGCTCGAATTAATCCTCACATTACCCGTTAGCCGCCGTTTATTGTTGAGAGTTCACCAGCAGCTAATTTAAAAAGTTGAGTTTATTCTACTTGACATATTCCCGGTGTGCATCGACATGTTCGGCGTGACATAAATTATAATCCCGTCAGCACGCATTCAATAATAACACTTAATGCTGATGTAGAATACACACACACACACACAGGTTATGTCTACAGTCTTTAGAATAAAGGATAAAAGTTGGCTCTGCATGAATCCTAATGAGCTGAACTCCCCAGATGAACTCAGGAATATTTAATTGACAGCCCAGTCAGCTTGTTGCGCGCACACACATGCGTAGGCATCAAATAAATTGGCCCTCGCCTCCATAGAGCTTTGAGTGTTGTGTAAGAGCTTCCAGGTACATCCTTAAAACATTTTTTTTTTTCCAGTAAACAGTTGGGGATTAGTCCTTGTTTGTATGACATGTGGATACGTGATGACCCAGAGGAGTTGGGGATATTATCTGGATAAGGGAGGGACTGCGAGCCACCATAAGTCATTGTGAGACATGCACTTATGTTTAATTAACGCTGAGTTCAAGAACTGCGGGCTTCATCCGTTACACAGACGGGGAGACGGAAGCTCCTTTAATTGGGGATGAGGGGGTGGGGGGGGGACTAAAGGAAAAAAAAATACAATTGAGCTGAATAGATGGGTCATGCATTAAGGTCAACATTTTTCATGGAAAGCTGCGATCCTCTCAGCCGCACGGCGTGATTAACTCTGTCACAGCTTCATTTTCCATGTGTGCGCCATGAGATAATGAGTTTTAGAGTTAAAGCTATAACTCACATTTTTCTCAATTTCCGCTTCAGTTCAAAACAAGATATTTTCACTATCTGTTAACGCCGGAAAATTACTCAGGCCAAGAATACAGACGCTGATGGTGACCTGAGGATGGACGAGGTGACTCAGGTAATCAGAGAGCTTTTCCAAATTTATTTCTTCACGTTATGATGCCACAAAGCCAATCTGCATTAATGCAGATTAATGTCGGCGACAGTTCACTTGACCCCCAACACTGTAGATTGCTCTTATTTATCTAAACTACTGATTTTGTTAATTTGTCAATGGAAACGGTAACCGTGGTTGCGCAGGAAACTTGACATTGGAAAACCGTCTGCATGAAATTGCTCTCCGTGTGTTTTCCTCCTCGGCTTTTGAAGTTTGTTTGTGTCCATAAATTTTCCCCGGAGGGCGAGAACATCACGCAGTTGTGAAAACAGTAAAAACATTTATTCACCGCTGCATAATGAACGCGGGCCTCGGTGCGCACGCTCACCTTCAGTTTGAAGGTGTTCACGGCTCTTTAACATCTGCAGCCCTCAGATGCCACCAGTCCAAACACAACTGTAAATATAGTGTTTTTATTACTCGTACACCTGCTGAAAGTCCTTTGCATGAAGCAGCCGAGTGACATCTGGAGGCCATGGACTCTTACTTGTGCAAACACACTTTTAACATCGGCATCTTTCTGTAGTTTTTATGTAGAAGCCTCGCTCCACTGTCTGTTTCCTTGAATGACTTGCTGCTATCAGTTGTGTGTTTTGCCTTTAAGTGATATTTTAGACTGGAACTACTACGCTGAGAAGACAATTCAACTTGGCAGAGTTTACAGATGACTTTGGTTCTGTCGACTCCGCCGTCTGGAGGAACTTTAACATGAAAATGGCCGAGTAAAAGTTCCGTACCCTTCTCCATGTTTGGTGGATCCGCCGATTACTTTCTTTTCCTGTTCCACAGCAGACAGCAGCAGACTTTTACAAAATAAAAGCATGTGAGCAACAGACTTTTATAAAATAAAAGCCTGTGAGCAACAGACTTTTACAAAATAAAAGCCTGTGAGCAACAAACTTTTACAAAATAAAAGCCTGTGAGCAACAGACTTTTACAATAATAAAATTAATTTAAATGAAAATTTAAATTAAATAATTAACGAGTTAACTCGCCCAGCCCTAGTTACAACGTTACTATCAATTAAAAGTAATCAGTTACGTTACAGCGTTACCTATTAATAAAAGTAACGCGTTAGAGTACTTTAGAGCCGTTTGCAGCACCTCGCAGATGCTGCAGCTTAACTGACGGAGACATCCTGACAATGAATAACAGTCATCCAACCAGATTAACTCTGCAGGATAACAATAACAAGAACGACGGTCAGTTATATGCCACATAGCATTTTATTATTATCTTTTATGTGATCAAAATTCAGGAGGTGCCTAACGTTTGTTTTTGTCCATCTCTGGCGTTGGTCTTTAGTTCAGCAGGTGAAGCTCAGCTCGATGGACTCGGCCTTTGCAGAGGACAGGTTCGCGGCAGGTTCCCAGTCCTCTCGGCTGTGCTGCATGTGGCTGAAGTTGAGCAGACGGTATATCCCGACGCACCTCAGAATCCATTCAGCTGCTTCTGTCTTCTGTCACATCATCAATAAGCACCGCTGACGCAGTTCTCTTTGAAGCTATATGCATGTCCATATACATGAACCATCTACACCTTCTCCAGATGTCTGTCTTCCCATCTTTCTGGTGCAGGCTGATCTTGGCTTCATCTCTCCGAAGCTACAGAACTGTTCCGGCTTTTTATTTAACTTCTCTTCAACGAAGTCTCAGCTGGCCTTTCTGTTATTGAAGCTTATGAATGGTTTGCACTTTGCGATGAAGTCTCCAGTTGCTCTTGTGAAACATCTTTCCCGTGATGGGTTTAGATGCCATGCACGTTTCTCCCGGAGAGTGTTTGTCACTCGGCTGGCTGTTTGTGAACCGGTTTTCTCTACAACTGAAAGGATCCACCATTGTTTTCTCCCCTCTGGGCTTTCTATGTTGCTGAACTCACCATTTTTTGTTGGTGAGCTAATCATCCCATTCCCTCTGAATTAGTTTAGCTTTTGCCTGCATTGAGAGCTCCTTTCACTGCGTGTTGTTTTATAGCAGCAAATGCCACACTCAGAATTAACTTGATCTTTTACCTGCTGATTTAGTGAAGAAATAAAAAAGGAAGAGCCCACAACTGTCCTCGAAACAGCTTATGAGTCAACTGTGCAATTACAATGTAACGCATGAATGAGAATGCCCTCAAATTAAAGCCGACAGTCTGTGCTTTCATTTCATATTTTGCTATTTATACCCATGTTTTGAAGGGTTTCTTTTTACAGATATCATAAGTTATGCATCCAATGATTTATTCAAACACCAATCAAACAAACCACATAATGTTTATCTGGTAAAAATTCTAAATTGCGATGAGAATAAACATTTATCTGAAGAAGCTAAAAGTAGAGCTAAATGGAGCAAATGAAAAGCATTAAAAAAAAAAAAGCTTCATTAAGTGTTGCAGTATGCCGTGAATGTGAACCAGCATGCAAAACAGATGAACTTCCCCTATGGAATGCAGCCATCCTGAATACTTCCCCTGCTGCGACGTGCCAACATGTCTGCTTTGAAAATGTACCCAAATTAACTCTGTTTACCATGAAATATTTAACAGATACAACTATCCAGCTGATCAGGTGGTAAATAAATATAAAATTCCAACCGTATGGTGTGCCACTATAGACTTTCCAAGTTTATTATTACAATTATTACAGTTAAGACAACTATGTTTTGTATTGCAAGTTTAGAATTACATGTCTATTAGATTAAATTTACTATTATGCAGCCAAAAAAACGGGCTAATTTATACAAGCCAGGTGCAAAGTTTTCATTTGAATTCTGTTGACATGTTGGAGAAAAGCTGTTTCACGAGGATATTTTGCATATTGACAAATTATACACGCTGAAACAGCCAGAAAGACATGAATTTTTGCCAAGTTTTTTGGGAATAAAGTGCTCTATAAATCAGCATGTCAATACGATTATGATGATGTGACTTTTAAGGATATCGAAACAAACTCGGCAACACATATTAGGTTAAAAAAGCTTATTTTTTGGTGAAATTAGGAGAGATCTGGAGATGTAGACAGGCAAATTATCATGAAATAAACATTTTTAGTCCAAAAAAAGACATCCAAAGGAAGCAAAATGAGCCAAAAATGTCAAAAATGACCAGCTGATGCCACCATATTTCGCCTGTAATGGAAGAAAACCCAGTCCTTTCTGTAAAGGTATATGTAAGAGGGGGAAAAAGGTATGTTAGAAATAATTGGAGATTAGGTAAAAACGCGAATCTGCTGCACAGCCCTTGTTTTAACTTGTCATCTCTGATTTACTCTTGCAGATGGAATATTAAGTATGTTCTTTCAAACACAAGTGGGGAGAAAAACTGTAGAGAAAGGGAATTAATCCGCTTGGCTTTATTTTGATAATGTTTTAGAGCTACGCCTGCCCAAATCCATCGGCAGAGCTGCTCTACTTTCTCTTCCACAGACGAGCCAATTCTTAATCCCAATTCATCTAATTGTACCTCAGAGTGCTAATAAATATTGTTATGAATTATTCAGGCTCTGAGTGGGCTGATGACACAGAAACGGGTGCAGTGAGCAGAATTCAAAGCACTTTAGATTGGAAATGGGGGAAAGTGCACTAAATTCTCTCCGAATTTGAATTAATGAAAGTTACATGGAAAATGAATAGTGTAGGGACCTTCTCTGTATGATTACTGCACTAATGGGGATGTTAGTGCAACTGTCCAAGGCAAAATAGTGCCAGTTCACAGAATGCAAGCTGATATAAAAGGTAAGTGGCATTAAACCATCATGCTGTTAGTGGTAATAAACAGCCCTGCATTAATATGCCCATTAAACATGAAAGTTTGTGCACTTAACAACTGGCTGTCTGAACCCGGAGTGTTGCCTTGGTGTTTCTGTCAGAGGACGGTTCAATCACCTGTTCACGGCACACCTGCTACTTCTTTTTATGTAGTTTAAGCACTGCTTTTAATGCATTCATCTCTTAATTCGCCGCTCAAATACTGTATGTTTTCAAATGTCACCCGTGTTCTGCGCAGCTGGGTTTTTTTTTTTTACAACCGGCTTCTTCTGCTGCCGGGTCCGCAGGGAACGACGGGGATTAGGCTCCGTGGCAGCAAAACGCCGAGCCTGTCTGGTCGCGGTGCTGTTCCGCCGCTGAGCTCCACTAATGGCCACGGCTCAGGCCGGGCCTCATTAAGGCAAACTGACACCAGGAAACAGGGGCTCGCGGTAGGCGTGATTAGATTAAAAGTTCAGACAAGCCTTTTGGTCTGTGTAATTTGCGGGGCTTCGGTGATACACAAATAAACAAAATGCAAGAGTACTTCAGAAACAGCCCCCTTAATTAGCTCGTTGAGACTTGGGTAAGCAATATCAACATTGTGGCCTTGGGCTGTGGAAGGAGACGCTGCTGCTGGAATAAGGATGGAGCTGTGTGTGGGGGGGGGTGCTGCGGGACAGCAGAGTTATCCACCACGGTGTCGTTTTTCTGCAGCAGATGCAGGCAGGAGGTCATTGAAATCTGCAGCTCGGGGTCCGAGCTGCTGATTTGAAGCTGGAATTAAAATGTTCCACAGCTGTTTGGCTGCTCTCTGTACCTTGACTAATGAGTTGTGGAACAGGCTTGATATCTCGCCAGTCGGCGACATCCTCGCTCCGACCAGTCGACTGTTTCAAAGTGTTTTCTGACTGAAATACCACCTGCCCCGCTCAGCTGTTGCTTCAAACAGCTGCGTCCCAACATGTGGATGCAGATTTAGCTTTTCATCAAGTCTGCACCGGTCGTCGGGTTTTTTTGACCTGACGTCTCACACGGGCACCGGAGATAAAGCTAAAAGAACATCAAATAATATACTGCAGCTGACTGCACCACCTTCAGATGACATCTCTACTACTTATAAGTTAGTAATTATCATTATTGGTCATGTTTTTGGGTCAGTGTGCAAGTATGATCCCGGTCGTTTTTTGACCATGGCCAAGAATCCCTTGATAATTCAATTCAGTTTTATTTATATAGCGCCAAATACAGCAAATGTCATCTCAAGGCACTTAAATAATAAAGTCCAATTCAAGCCAATTGGAATTCAATTCATTGTAATCATAATTATTTTCAGAATAATCCAATTTGTTCATATAGAGCCAGTTAAAAACACTTTCCTAGCTGGGGTCTGAGAAGACAGAAACAAGGGAAAACTACTGTAACACCATTCAAAGGATACCTGTTGGAACCGGGAAACACGAGTTAATGACCACAATAATGTCACATGTACATAATATCATTTGAGAATTTAAAAGAAAAGAGTAAAAAGAGAGTAAAGTGAGGAAAGGTGTGACAGATGAGCCCCCCAGCAGTCTAGGCCTATAGCAGCTTAACTATGGGATGTTTCAGGATCACCTGAGCCATCCCTAACTAAAAGCTTTGTAAAAAGGGAAAGTTTTAAGCCTGGTCTTAAAAGTGGAAAGGGTGTCTGCTTCCCGGACATTTACTGGCAGCTGGTTCCACAGAGAGGGGCCTGATAACTGAAGGCTCTGCCTCCCAAACTGGCAGCTGGTTCCACGGAGAGGGGCCTGATAACTGAAGGCTCTGCCTCCCAAACTGGCAGCTGGTTCCACGGAGAGGGGCCTGATAACTGAAGGCTCTGCCTCCCAAACTGGCAGCTGGTTCCACAGAGAGGGGCCTGATAACTGAAGGCTCTGCCTCCCAAACTGGCAGCTGGTTCCACAGAGAGGGGCCTGATAACTGAAGGCTCTGCCTCCCAAACTGGCAGCTGGTTCCTCAGAGAGGGGCCTGATAACTGAAGGCTCTGCCTCCCAAACTGGCAGCTGGTTCCACAGAGAGGGGCCTGATAACTAAAGGCTCTGCCTCCCAAACTGACAGCTGGTTCCACAGAGAGGGGCCTGATAACTAAAGGCTCTGCCTCCCATTTGAATTTTAGAAACTCTGGGAACCAACGAAGAGAAGCTAAAACGATAACAAACGTCTACATCAAATAATACACTTTATTTTGAATCTATACACTATTTTCCAGCTGTTCAGTTAACTGTAAATTACTTGTTACGAGCACCATCAACTGTGCTCACTTTTTGACCTCATAATGACAAATTCTCCAAACTACTTTCCAATTAACTATTAATTAAATATCAACCAACATCCGAGCAACGGACACAAAAGAACCAAAACTCATCATTTCGGTCATGTGGGAGTTTCCATCAATTTAAAATCTCGGTACAAGATTCAGCTTCCTCGATGCCAGCTCTCTTTGTCTCCCTGACAAAAGTGAGACAATGTACTCATGTTGCTGCATTTACATGCACAGTGACACGCGAGAATGACTAATGTCCTTTCCGAGGCAAGTTTGTGCACGTCGTGTTTTACATTCCTGATAATATAATTAAAAATGACAAATTGTTTCTTAATACTAGAAAAAAAATCAGTAGAGATTTTGAAGGCTACCAATGAAATCCCACTAAAATCATCACATTCTAATGAATATATTTATCTAAATTTAAAATCTGTCACTTTATTCTAACAGGGTAACATTTATGGAGTCTGGTCACTTTTTGCCTGGCTCAAGAGGCCTTTTTTTTTAAAGAAAATAAAGGTTGAATAATGAGTTTTTCTTGTTATCCATTTAAGGGATCTGTGCCCTTTTATCCTGAATTCCACAGAGCATCTCACTGTCTGATCAGAGATGACACAATGTTTGAGATAATACAGGGCCTACGGGGGGCAGCCATGATGAAAGATTTCCCTGAGAGAGAATGACCTGATGTGGCACTGCTTACTATGATTATTCCTGCCTTTTTTTTGGGGGGGGGGGGGCAAACAGGGAGGCAAACTAAAAACGAGGTTGTTTTCTCTTAATTGTTTCAGCAAAATCCTGTCGTTAATGACACGTAACGCCAGCATACCTCTGATCGAGCGCCGTCTTTTGATGTATTTTTGATGTATAAGCACAATAATAAGTGGGTTCAGTGCTTTCAAATCAGCTCCCTTAATAACAGTTTCACATGTTCCAGCATATCAGTAATGAAGTAATGCATATGCTGTGCTTCTCAGGGGTGGGCAATAGCAGCGATGATGACTAAAGTGACCCGTTCAATGGGTAAAATGAATAAGTAGCAAGTCAGCTGTCACAATTAGCTTTTTTCCTGGTCAACTCACATTACCAGCACCGCATATAAGCACTAGTTTGCTAAAGATATAGATTTTCCCTTTAGCCGTATTTGCCACATGCTAGCAGGTAATCAGTTTACCTTCAAATAGCTACCTTTGAACATGGAAAGTGACATCTGCTTCACCATTAAGACGGGGACTAGATACAAGTTGAAAGGGGATTTCTTTCAATGAAACAATTGAGTTACTCCGTACACTCGCCATGCTGACCTTGAGAAGGGCTAGCGCGTGGTAAGCTACGCTAGCTACGCTAGTTACGCTGGTAATGCTAGCTATGCTGGCTATGCTAGCTATGCTAGCTACGCTGGCTGTGCCAGGTGAAGCTGCGTTTCAGTTTTATGCTCCTATAATCTGGAACTGTCTTCCAGAAGATGTGAGACAGGCTTCAACTCTGACAATGTTTAAATCCAGGCTGAAAACAGTTCTATTTAGCCGTGCATATGACACCTGAAAGTATTTTATCTGCACTCACTTTTAAATGAATGAATTAATGATTATTTTTAATGGTTTTTTTTATTTTTTATTCTTTTTTTTTAATGATTTTATTGCCTTCTTGTGATTTTATGTAGCTGTAAAGCACTTTGAATGACCTTGTGTACGAATTGTTGCATTATATTATATTCACGCAAGCGATGGAGAGCGTCTCCTGGAGGGTCTCCGTAGACGACCATAAATCAGGCTTTAGCCGTATTTGCCACATACTGGCAGGTAATCAGTTTACCTTCAAATAGCTACCTTTGAACATGGAAAGAGACATCTGCTTCACCATTAAGACAGGGACTAGATACAAGTTGAAAGGGGATTTCTTTCAATGAAACGATTGAGTTACTCCGTACACTCGCCATGCTGACCTTGAGAATGGTTAGCGCATGGTGGCTACTCTAGCTACGCTGGCAATGCTAGCTACGCTAGCTATGCTAGCTATCTTCACATTACTCGCCCCAACGTGCTTTCATCATACGTATTTAAATTATTTAAAGTACGCTTAAATAAATAAATAATTAAAGTATTTAAACATCATAGATTACAACACAATCTCTAAGGAACCCATAGAGATTGTGTTGTAACGCAAGTCAATGGGAGCAGTTGGGGCGATTTTTCACCCGACCGAAATCGCCCCAAAGGGGCGGTACGGCCTTACGCTGATTGGACAGTGACATACAGAGCAGCTGAAACCATCTTGAACTGTCACAACCGCCACAACGCTGTGTAAAAATACGATTTGGTGGTGCGTTGCCCAATCGCCCTTATGGACAAACCGCCCCCGATGTTATTACAGATTAAGCTTTGTTTAGGATTAATAGAGGATTTGAAGATTTGAAATGTCACCGTGTGAAATGCCGGGTCATGGCGTGGCAGAAATCAAAGTAGATTTCGGAAAAGAGTGAAAGAAAGATGCTGAATTACAGTGAGAAACTGTGCCGAATCTGAAGAATTTATTGGAAGACTGCACAGAGGAGAGTGTGGAAGTTACTGTACTGTAAGGGTAACTTCTGTTGTGGCCTTGATGCTTTCACCTTCCCTGTTCTAATCTGTGTCGGGCACTGCCTCCGACAGTCTCAAATACACAGCTTCACATCATTAATCTCGCGTCTTACTTTTACCTTGCCGCACTGTAAACTGGCACTTCTCTGTGTGCTGATATGTGACACCAGGAGGTCCTGACAAAACAGCAGTGTGCGATGCCCTCAATTAAGAATGAGCTGGACAAGCAGACATACAGACACGATGCCTCCGGCAAAGATGACACCGTTGTAATGATAATTTACTGTTTCTCTGCTTTGAGATCCTCCCCCCTGCCACAGACACTTGTCTCAAGGTTACCTGGGCAGGAATGCAGGCAGATCTTGATTGCATCAAAGTCTTTTCTTGGACTTTGTCTCTATTGTCCTATGCCGGGGAAATATGATTTAGGGTGTTTTTACTGCTGTTGCATGCCAGAATTAATTGGATTTGTCTTGATCTTTATGTAAGTCTTAATAAAAAGTTCCATATGTCATGAATAACACTTAAAAAAGGTGGAGTTAAGCGACTGCAATTGGAAAAACTGAGAGTGCCGTCTGTATTTTCCACACAAAAACCAGATTATTTAGTTACCTAACCTCAAAAGGAATTTAGTCGGGGTAGTTAGTGAAAGGAATAAGGTGCATCGATCATTGAGCATCAGCCCAACATGCAACCGTTTTATTGATGCTCTTAATCAGAAGACCTAAAGGGGACGCAGATATCTTGGATTAAATGAGAATAAACATAGATTAAACAAAGATGTCAGTTTATTAGTGACGCTGGTTGAATAACCGACTGCAGTGTAAAGAAATTTCTGATTTTTCAAAGTCTTTGATAAAGTATAGTAATATGTTCCTTCTGTCTGGAGCACCATTAGTAAACGTTATTATAGGAGCTGCATGATAACTGATCTGACTGATGGATCTTACATGAGCAATGGTGACACATAAGTGATGGATAGTGTTAATATATAACCCGTGGATTTTCTTTTTTTTCAATACGGCTACACTTATTTTCTGTCCACCAGTTAACTTCCATTTATCATCACATTTGTCAAAATATGTGAGCTAGATGCATTTTTTACCTCTTTTCTCACTCTCTTGGGTCGATAAAGTTTCCCGCGTGGTGATTGGTGATTTGCAACCGATGGGTAATCGGATTAAAGGGATTTTCCCGAACCTTTAATATTCAGGCTTTGGAACTGTCATATCGTGGCCATGCTGTCAGAGGGAGGAGAAGAGAAAAGAGGCGGTTTCGAGCAGTTCTGCCAGGCGGTTTGTGTGTATGCGTGAGGTTGTTATGACTGCACTTCTGCAATATGTCAGAGTTGCTGCATTCTTAATAGAAGATGTGCTGTTCCTGTTTTCTTACCTGCTCAAAAGGTCAGTGAACATTTTTAAGATTGAAAACAAGAGTCCAACTTGTTGTTATTCTATAGTGACAAAATGCCCCCTAACACCATAATCCTTGCTCATGTGCAAGTAACTATACTCACGGTAATTATCATTGCTAATTTATCCCGAACGAGCACAATTTTAAACTGTAGATTCTGTTTAAAATAACCAGAGGTGGGTAGAGCAGCCAAAAATGATACTCAAGTAAAAGTACTGTTACTTCAGAATCATATGACTCAAGTAAAAGTAAAAAGTAGTCATCCAAATAAAAAAGTGATCGGTGAAAAAACTACTCCAGTACTGAGTAACTGTTGAGTAACGTCTGATTTATTTGTTAACACAAGCATTCAATCAGACAGACAAAAATACTAAATAATCATCTTTAGGCAAATTAGAGTTCATCCAATTGATAAAATGAATTAAAATGAATTAATTACAAAATAGCTTAAATTAAAATAATCCAGGTAAATTCAAGTACTTCAATAAAAAATAAAAGAGACTTAGGAAATGTTTAAAACATATGTAACCCATATGTAACCTAAAAAACAAACATTCACCTATCCATGGGGGGAAAAAACGAGTTTAGGAAACTTAGCGCTACATGTTTCCTCAAGTTAGATGTTGAGTTTCTGCTGAAATGTGCGTTTGTTTTGGTTGCCACAGAAGACACATAATGTAGCTGCTGTTTCTCACTCTTTGTAAGGTAAACATGCTTTCAGTATGAGGCCTCGTCTGCGTCTTCATTTCCCACCGTTGGTTCTGACATTTTTCATCTGTTTCTTTGTTTGTTTGCTACGACTGCTAATGCTAAAGCTAACCCGTCCCGCCGCTGAGATCGAGTACGGTCACGTGACCAGACTGCACGGCTGCCCTTCATGTGGGTGACCGGAGTTCGAATCCTGGGTACTACCTTTCATGCAGGACCTTAGTAGGGGACCTAAGGAAAGACCCCCTTACGCTACCTGCCTACCTGGGATATAAGTGTACGTCGCTTTTTTATTAAGATAAACCTTTGTACCGTCTTTCAGACCAGCCGTTTCTAGACCCTGATAGGACTTCTCGATATCAGTCACTTCTTCAATCTGTTGATGGAACATGCCATACAGAGTCCTATCCTTCCACGGTGGTCCAAGGTGGAGTGGCCAGTCTGGATTGGGACTGAGTTAGTATCTCAGGGCCTTGTTCACCAGGTGGTAGAATGGAGCGGGAAAGGACAGGTGGATTGGGAAAGGCAAACCAGTCAATCTATGCTCCAACCCTCATCTATGGTCATGAGCTGTGGGTAGTGATGGAAGAAACTTAGATTATGAATACTAGCAGCTGAAATGAGCTTCCTCCAGAAGGTCCCAGGACTGAACATAGTTTGTTCTACGCTCCTCAATGGTGCTTCACAAATGCACGTCTACATGTTATTAGCTTTTTGCTTCCCTTTAGGGGCAGTCGCATAAATATGTTGGTCTGGGATGCAGGTTACTGGTTTCTAAACTGCTTTTTTACTAAACCTAATTCAGTTTAGTTAGTCTTGAAGGTGGAAGTACTTTTTTATTTTTTATTTTTAGAGAGAGATCCTGAAATGGTTTGTATCAATAGGATAAATTTACTTGAAAATGTTCTAACCATCAGAACCAGCAACGATGTTAACTCGCTGGAACTTGCGTGTTGAAATGATGCCAATCATCTCATTCTGACAAAGCGTTTCACTGATTCTTTAAAAAAACCAAAAAGATTAAGAGTAATCCTTAGAATTTGCATTTTCACTGCATAGCGTCTGATTGGCTTTTTTTTGAGGGAACAAATTGTGTATTGGCTCATTAAAATGTACAAAGGCTTAAAAATGCAATTGTTTACCCAACATAAATGTGCCCAGCACAGATAATCCGAGATGTTCAAGAACCTAAGGATGGTTCTGCTTATGCGTCGAGTCTTATCCTTTTTGTTTGTTGAAGTTCTCGTCCCTTCTTCACGTATTAAGAAACACAAGGGGCTGGTGTACTTTTAAACGTTATTTTTGAAAGTCCATTGTTTTCAGTCTTTTATTGAACCCACGTATTACACTGACGGGGACATTACAACCTGTTCACACCGGCCACGCACGGTTGCTTTGTCCATTGGCACAGATGATACGCCTGTAGTGTCATCTCTCAAAGCGCACTGTAGTCTGATAGAGTACACGTCGCCATGGTAACCGAGAAAATGTACAAGTTGGAAGCAGAAGGCAAAGGTTTTCCCAGCGAATGTGGCTGTTAAAGGGGTCGTGTAAAACGCACACAAAGGACGCCAAGTTATTCCACCTGGTTGAAAGTCTTTCATTTTTTCTTCCACTTCTTCACCAAGTAAGATGCTAATACAGATCAATACCCTGCTAAATGGACCAAGTGTGTTTAAATTTGATGCCGAGGGGCTCTCCCGACCAAGTGTCAGTATGTGATGAGTTGGGAATGAGAATGTGTTGTGAGCTCACGAGAAGCGATGCGGTGGTTTAATGCTCGGTGCAGCTCGAGGGTTTGTGGAGGAAAAGAAGAAAATCTGACAGACGGGTCAGACCATTTTCTATTCCTTTAAGATTCCCCGTCTTCTGGCTTCTGCCACCCACAGTGCTAAATCAAGGGCCAAGTCGGGCTCACTTCTGCTCTGTGTGTGTGTGTGTGTGTGTGTGTGTGTGTGTGTTGGCCCAACACTACACGTCTGGTCTAAAGGCCATGCCTGCTCCATGGTTGCCTCCACACCACTCTGCTCCCAAAACATCCTCACCGCCGAGCAAGCAAACACCTCTCAAAGTGCGATTACACAACACATAAACACGGTGTGTTTGCACGGGGGCTTGGTGTTTACAGTAGACTTATATAGTGTATATGTGTGAGCACACACTCATCGCAGGAAGTGCAGAGTAGGAGGACAGGCCCGGTATCTCATCTGCTTGCCTCTTCCTGTCACTGTGCGGTGGCGTGGTGGATTCAGGCCTTGTGTTTGGCACAAAGGCCTCCTACATGCCTTGCGGGCCATCTCCTACAGGCCGTTTTTCTTCTTTTTTTTTACCCAGCAGGTTTCCTCCCACCAGGATCCCACTGGTGAATCATTAACTCTTACCGAGGCTTTTTCCTGTCGGAGATAAATCTGGCTAATAGAGAACGCAGAGGTCACTGTCACATTGACAGAATTTAGCTCGTGTTGCTCACTTTTTTTTCTGCCTCACTTCTTTTCTCAAGTACTCAAAAAAGCAAAACTGACTGATTGTCTTTTCTACCAGCTAAATAATCCAATCAATCCTCAGAAGTCAGTTCTGCTCTGCGGTAGTTGAGGTAAAATATGATGGCCAGAGCCTAATTTCCCCATTTTTACTGAGTGCATTCTCCTAAAGTGCTAAAGATATAATACAGCTTCATTTCTCTTTTTATATTCTCATCTGGCCTTAAGGGTATTTTCTTAAATGAGGTTTCTAGCTTTTGCTTCTATAATTTTTTTTTCTCCCCCTCTTAGCTAATGGGATTATTTCTTAGCCTAGTTGTAACCTCTGAACTATCATCCACATCTCTGCTTTTTTTCAGTAATTGAAATAGGTCTGATGTTTAGCCCCATAGGCCTTCCTCACAACACACATTCTGACTTGTCATGGTAGGAAAAGCACGTGTATTATTGTCATTATGATGAATATTCCTCATGAGAGCCACGACAGTTTCAACTACAACCCAACCAAGGCAAAAAAAAAAAATCAAAAATCAAATGTGAAGCTGAAACAAAATGGTTTATTATCAGGTCGATTATTTCCTCCGTCTGCTTTTCTTCTCCCAGCAAGAAATGCGTTTGATGAGCCAAACTCCCGTCTGCTCCCTTCACCCCCGGAGACTTTCATTTTAGCGAACTGACCTTCAAAGAGAAGCTGGTGACTTGCCAAGATTAGCGTAATTAGAGGACAGTGGGTTGTTGTGTGTGTCAGGGTTCAGAGTGGCTTTAAGAGCAAGAAGTTGGGCTCAGTTGCTGGAAGTATTGTTTCTAATGAGAGTAGTTTTTTTTTTTGGTTTTTTTCATTAAAAAATAACCTTAAGTCTCAAATGAGGTTGTTAGAGTTGAGATGTAAAGCAGTCACGGGGACTTTTAGACGAAACAAGCAGTCGCCGCACTTCTTTCCGAGCGTCTACCTAACGCCGGCGCGGGGACGCAGGTTGAATGTCATAACGAGTCTGGACAGAATCAATAAACATCTGCGCTATGATTGATGAAGACCCAGAGCTGCGTGGAGTGTCTCACTTGTGATCCACTTATAGTAAAACACATGTTAACGTGTCCCGAACCAAAGAACAAAAACAAGGCCAGACTCTCCGGGGAGCGTTGTCTAATTCTTCTCCGTTGTGCACGATCGGGGCGTGGTGGCGTCCTACTGGCCCATTCCAGTCACCATCAACTAAGCGCCGTACTCTGGGGCCTCCAGACCTGACTTAATCAGACCAGTCATACATAAATAGCATGTCAGCCATATGGTTCCACCGGTTCCTCGTTCCTATAGCTTTGGTTCTCGTCCTCCTGCAGGGTTTGGAATAAATAATGAACATCTGCGTTGTACTGTAAGTGTAGAGCTGGCCTACTGTACGGCGTCTGCACTCTATGTGTGGTTCATACATGTAGAAGAGCCTCAGGCAAGGCAACATTCACCATACCTGTAGGTCGGCGCAGAGCTGAATTCACAACGTATAATTTAGTCACATGAACACTCGTTTGTCGAGCAGGTTGGAGGGGGGGGAAAAGAACCCGGCGCTGCTGGCTGTGGAGCTGAAGGGAAGGAAATCTATAAATGTTTGCTGTATATTGTGTCAGAAGCAGCGTAATTGTAGCCCATTAAATCAGCGGGGTGTCTGGTGGGCCAGCTCTGATGAAACGGCGCTCAGCTGCTGCCTCCACCAGTCACAGCAGGGTCAGCAGGCTGGGGACCACCGAGATGATTTAAGGCCTGAGTCACTGGTTAATACTTAATGAGAGTGAGTCGTTCAGAAGCTCTGGACGGTTTCCAAGTTTTTCGGGCGGCTCGGGGGGGACGCAGCAGCGCTGGAATAGTGAGGCAACGCAGAGGTCTAATCGTTTAGTTAAATAAAGGTTTCCCTCCTCTTCATCTTCTGCAGATGGCTGTGCACACAATAAGATGGAAAATAAACACAAAGGATGCACCGAGGCGCTCCCGGGATGGCGTCCCCCGTCTCATCTGCCGCCCCCTGTCCCAGAACCAGATTTACAGCCCTTCCTGTCACCTCTGCAACTGGTTCCCTCTGAATTTTATTTTTTTTTTGTCCCCTTGTTCATCATTTTTCCATTTTTCAGGCCTGCACACGTCGAGCCCATAATTCAGGATTGCCGGATACCTTGTCATTCAGCCATCTCCCGGGGAGGAGGGTAGAAACCCGAGGCTTCTGCACACAGACGCTTACAAGGGTGCGTCTGTCGTGCCCCTCCATCCATAAATACAGCTGCAAGGAGTGATAAGTCAAGAGAGAATCAAGGGCACATTAGTGTGCAGAGAAAAAAGCAGACCTACAGTAAGAATCCATTATTACCACAGGTGTTTGGCTAATGCACAAAGTGGCTATTATCTGAGCCCGGCTGCCACACTCTTCTCTTTGGTTTCCGAGGTGTTTATTGGTTTATTAGGATCCACGCTGACTTCACTGTACCAATTTAATGCAATGGAATTGAAATAGAGCAAGATATTAGCGTTGTCTGCAGAGAGAACGGCGTCACGTGGCCCGTTAATGTTGTTTCATTACGAGGGAATTTAAACGACTGTGTGCCTGGCAGAGGTGACAGTGAATTATAACTGGACACAGATTCCCGCTCTCCAGTGAGTGGGGATTGTTTGCCTTTTCGTTCCGTCCTGTATGCATCTGTGCATACAGCACCATACGACCGGCTTTGTGTGTCTGTACGTTGCTAGCTGTGAGAAAAGACAGAGATTGGCCAAGAGCTGTAGAGAGACTCTCCAGGGTTTAGAGAGAATGCTCATTAAGGCCTCCTATAGCACAGCCAGCTCATTCCTCACAGTCCCAGCGGCCGGCTCTACTACGCTCTGCTTCCTCACCACATCCTCTTCCCCTCTTTATCTGCTCTCCTCTATTTCTGTCTTCCTTTCTTTCTGTCTCCTTCCCCATCTGTGTCTCAGCAGCTTCCTTTCGCGCAGTATCCTACCTGCCATTTCCAAGCTCCAAAAGCAGATGTGTTGACTCAGGGTAGACAGTTTGCACGATTGTGGAGTACTTTAGCAAACAGGAAATTAAATTAAACAAAGTATGTCTGTGTTCTTTACTTGCTATTTAGAGTGTTTTGTTTAATTGAGCCGTGCGAGCCTTCCTGGGGTATTCTCTACGTGTAGACGTCAACAGAAAGCAGCTGGATGGAGCAGATTGACGTGGGAGCGTTTGCTCGGTGTTTATGCGCTACCTCTTGGACTTGGGGGTCTTTCTGAGTGTTGAAAGTGGAGGTGTTGAACAGGTGGAGCTGTCACCGACGAGCCCGCCGCCAAATCTCTGGAGGCTCACAGCTCACATGAGCAGTTTTATATTTAACTCACCCATTTTGAGTCTTAGCTAGCCATACAACTATGGGTGAACACTAATTTCCACCTCGTATCCAATGTTTGAAGCTAATTAGGTTACTGCAAAATAAAAATATATTAAACAGCAGGAGTTACTTTAACATTCTCTTGACCAGTTGTTCCCACACTGTGTGCCGCGGGATTTTGTGACAACCATACACTGGAAAAAATCTAAATCTTACCAAGTATATTCGTCTCATTGAGTATCTCATTACACTTAATATAAGACACAACTGCCTAACAAGTACTATTTCAGCCAGATATAGGGACTTTTTGTTTTAATACAATACATCTTGAATATCCTGTTAAGTGAAAAAGTCTTGAAAACATCTTGTTTTGAGTCATATTTCAGATGAAACAAGCTTTTTGTCCTAAATATCACATTTTATTTCAAGAAATCTTGACAAGCCGATTTTCACTAGTTCCATTGGCAGATTTTTTTTTTGCTTATTTCAAGCAAAAACATCTTGTATTTGTTGTTTTTTTTACTTATTTTTGGAGGGGCATTTTTTCCAGTGTACGTTATTATTGCAATATACAACAACACAAAAATAATTATTTTTTAATTTACTATATCAGTACTTTGTATGCACTCATTTTATAATACAAACTCTATACCTAAAAACAATTAGAACAATTAGAGCAGTTGATAATTTGTAGTTCAGGACCATGGACAGCTCCCTGTGCTGAATTTCTGGAGTTTCCTTTGCCTCATTTTTAATTTTGTCTGGTTTAAATCAATGTGTTGCTGCTTTGATGAAGCCTAATTTGATAAAGTTTCAAATTAATGTTTGAAATATTTTGTTAATATTTCATGAGTAATATCTTTGGCATTAGTAAATAATTATGCACATTCACAGATATTTTACATGATATGAGTGATAACACGTGTTATAAGGGCTATTTTGCACAATAGGTGGGCCTTGAGATTTTTACTTGTCCTTTGGTGCGCCTTGGGCACAAAAAGTTTGGGAACCACTGATCTAGACTAGTTTATGAAGAATTTGCATTAGAGACCAAAAGCAACGATTATGACCTGAATTACTAATACATAATTACTTTTAATGTATACTTTTGTTGATTAATTCTCCCCTCAACCTTCCACCTCCTGCACACACCTTCTGAGGCATTGCAAAGGAAAGCCTGTTGACTGGGCGTGTGTGTATTTGCGTGGCGGTGTGTACAGATGAGTGTCGGTGACGTTATCCGTCATGCAGACAGGCAGCCCGCTGTCTGCTTGATTACCGTTGGCCAGCCAAACGCTTGACCCTCAAGCGGTCGAGGCCCCGGCGGTGGCAGCGGTGGGAGCATTATCCACCTCCACCCCTGCCTGTGTGTAATGGTCCCACCATGTGATCGATGGCCTGTGTACCTGTGGAGCCCAGCAGCTACAAAGGCAGACACGCACGCACACACCGTCTTATACAACCAGCCGGCTTTCATAAAGGCCTGGAAACAAACGGCGCTCCTCAGGAAACACCTCCAAGTCTCGCCCCGACACATGGATCCATTACGCAGGCTTGACTACATGTATGGTATATTAATCATCTTGTCCAAATAGCATGCAATTTCGCAGCTGAATTGCCAAAACGTTTACTTCCTTCTGTGCCTTTTTGTTTGCAAAGAATATAGAAAGCAACAAAGTACAGATTATGAGAGGAATCCTTGGTCCATAAAATGTTCCCTTAGGAATCAAACGTCCAACCTAGTGTATCATTTTCCAGTGAGCCGTTATAGATGTGTACACTGGATCAGCTCTAATTGTTATCAGGTGGCTTAAAAAACTCAAAAAAATCAGATTATCTCATTAACACCTCATCCTCTTTAACTCCACAGGGTGGCGACTGTAAGATAGAAGCTGCGAGAGCTACCTCCAGTCTGAATGACGAGGACCATTTCACATCCCACTTGTTCCTGAAAGTCTTGATACCAATTAGCTAGCGAGCCTATGTGTTTCTCAAAGTCACAGCCAGAGGTGGGTAGAGCAGCCAAAACATTATACTCAAGTAAAAGTACTGTTACTTCAGAATAATATGACTCAAGTAAAAGTAAAAAGTAGTCATGCAAATAATTACTTGAGTAAGAGTAAAAAAGGTGAAAAAACTACTCAAGTATTGAGTAACTGTTGAGTAACGTCTGATTTATTTGTTAATACAAGCATTCAATCAGACAGACAAAAACACTAAATAATCATCTTTAGTCCAATTAGAGTTCATCCAATTGATAAAATAAATTAAAATGAATTCATTAATTACAAAATAGCTTAAATTAAAATAATCCAGGTAAATTCAAGTACTTCAATAAAAAAATAAGAGACTTAGGAAATGTTTAAAACATATGTAACCCATATGTAACCTAAAAAACAAACATTCACCTATCCATGGGGGGAAAAAACGAGTTTAGGAAACTTACCGCTACATGTTTCCTCAAGTTAGATGTTGAGTTTCTGCTGAAATGTGCGTTTGTTTTGGTTGCCACAGAAGACACATAATGTAGCTGCTGTTTCTCACTCTTTGTAAGGTAAACATGCTTTCAGTATGAGGCCTCGTCTGCGTCTTCATTTCCCACCGTTGGTTCTGACATTTTTCATCTGTTTCTTTCTTTGTTTGCTACGACTGCTAATGCTAAAGCTAACCCGTCCCGCCGCTGAGATCGAGTACGGTCACGTGACCAGACTGCACGGCTGCGTCTGATTGGTGGAACACAGTCAGGTGGTAGAGCCTTTGGCGGAAGTCTCTCTCTCTGTCAGAATAAAACATTAAAATGAGGCGTACGCGGGGGATAAAAATAATGAGGCGTAGAATACCAAAGAGGTAAGAAGAAAAGTAACCAGCTCATTGTAGCCTAATGTAGCGGAGTAAGAGGACAGTTTCTGCTGCACACATCTACTCAAGTAAAAGTAAAAAGTATAGAGATTTAAAACTACTCCTAGAAGTACAATTCCTTGGTAGGACTGATGCTTCCGAATCACGTCCCTCTTAGAGACTTCGTCCTTGTATTAAAAAACAACAGTTAATGGAACAGTGCTAACAACTAATATGCTGAAAACAAATCAAATTCGAATTTATTACACCAACGACTGTTCTGTCTGTTGCATCTCAAAAGGACGCAAAGGATTGTGGGTGTTTTTGAGAAAGTATATGATGCACAAAAGCAGCCTTGGGTCCTCTGAAGGATCCTGGACACCAGTGTAGGAGTATTTCAGTGAGGTTTGGTGGCATGGGTCCTAACACTAAGGATCTTTGCTCGACTTTGAGAGGCACGTACTGTTTGTTGTTTGTCAGCCGCACATGATTTATTGGCTTTGATTCTCATTAGCAGAACATTAGCTTTCATATCTAAGGCTTCTCCTAATTACTGGAATAGTCATCATTCTCTTCACTGCGTGAGAAAGTTGTGGGATTGTTTCATGTGATCTGCAAAGCTTCAGATGTCATCATGGAACTATAGACTAATGGCCTTTTTTTTTTTTTTTTTTCTTTTGGAAGTGACGCATCAATCTAAGCCACATATGCAGCAAGTAGTGTTTAGATGACAGTTTTTAAAAATGCACGAAACATCCTTCCATCATTAAACCTTTGCATTGCGTTGTATAGGTTTGACACCACATTAACAGAAAGCTTGTTCCTCACTGAACTGCTGCCTATGTGCATTTTCTTCTTCATTTTCCTCCACAATGCATTGCCGGTGCACATTATTCCTTCATGTAGCAGCGTCACTCCCCTCTGGCTGTGCAGTGACAGCGTAAGCACATATGTACATGGATGTTTTTCCCTCCTCCTTTCCCTAACAAATATTGATAATAATTCTGAAAATAGCCCTGAACTCAGTAGAGATTGTTGTAATGATGACATTTGGCATGTTGGGAGGAGAAATCTGCCTGCCCCTATCATTGCTCAGTTAGCTTTGGTGTAATTTGGTTGAAAAAGTTGGTCAAATCTGTCCAGAAAAAAGCGAGAGGAAATGGCCCTTACAGAGGGATATTGAATCGTGCTGCAAAGGAACAAGATAAACGGCACGGATCCTGGTGCCGGACTGGATAAATGACCCCGATGCATTCACTGCTTTCAGATTCCTGCACATTGTGAAGTTTCTTTCGGGCTCACTTTGCATGCGTTTAACAGCGAGACTTCCAAGAAACCTTCCAAGCGGTTTCATGGTGACTCTGTCTAATTTCTGCTGATTAACAAGGAGGATTTTTTTTTTTGCTTTTTCCTTTCTAAACCCGTCACTCTTAATAAAGTGAACCAATAACAGGGCGTTCGGATACATTCAGCTGTGTGTTGGTTGTAGTCGTAGTCGAGTTTTTTTTAATTGCTTTGCAGAAGTTTAGTGTAATCCAGAAACCTCTAAAAAAAATAAAAAAAAGTTGATATGTTTATCTTTTTCTGGAATGGAATGAGACAAGTTCAAAGACAAGTCTCAACAGTCCTAAAGGTTAGTAAGAACAGATTTGTCTGTTTATAAGCCGAACCCTTATAGTATGGAAAAATTCAACTTATTGGCTTCACATTCTCTATTCAAGCAGTTTAAAGACTATGTAAAACCAAGAGGCACCTTCCTCTTTTCAACAAACAAACAGTTTGTCAGTATCTGCAACTAGGGATGCACCGATCCGATATTTGGATCGGATATGGGTACCGATATCGAAGAAAATTATATTTCTGGTATCGGTGACAATGGACCGATCCATATTGAATTATTATTTATTTATGTATTTATTTTTATTTTTTTTCCTTGTCCTGTCCATTCATCCATTATTTTTGTTTTGTTTTTACCAAGCTAGAGAAGCTATTGTTTCGTTCAGATGCTTTTGTAATGGATGTTTAATTCCCATTTGCACTAAACTATATAAAGAGCTGATTGCTATTTATTTTGAAAGTCTACCAACCAAGCTAGTAAAGCTATTGTTTTTTAACTCCATTTCAGCTCCTTTATCATCTAATATTTAGTTTTGCATTGGATTTTGAATCCCTAATTTCACTGACTGAACCAGTTCCACTTGTTATATTAATAGGAAAGAAATGTTTAAGTCAAGTCTAATGTTGCCTTGCACAAAAGAATGATCCCAGTCTTTTCCACACATTGAAACTTACCGTTTGTTACCATAATTCCGCGCTGTTTCTCTGTATCGGTATCGAATCGGCCGATTCTTCACCTTAGATATCGGTATCGGAGGAAAAATAAGTGGATCAGTGCATCCCTACTTATAATCAAATTTCATCTAATTAATTGTTTAATTTCAAACTAAATCAGTCAAATATATAATAACATTTGTATTCATATTATTCAGTTCATATGAGAAGAAATATACATATTTAACATTTACATGCTCCCCACTTACTAAACCTCAGATATCGGTCGGTGAGGTGGTGAAAAAAGCGGATCGGTGCATCCCTATCTGCAAGGATTTTGTAACTCTACCCATATATTTTGTAACCGGCTGCCCTCACCATGTTGTCAAAGTCTAACCAAAACCATTCACGTGTGGGAGGGAAAGTAGAAAAGTGCAAGGACTGTGGAAAAGTCTCCAACTTATAAAGGTCCTTATGAAGGTTTGTGGCTTAATGAGCTGTCTGACACAGTGTAGCGTTCTGATGGAGTCAAACTTGTAAGGAACAAAGTATACAAAGATAGTAACAGCCTTTTTTTGTGAAATCCAACCTTTTTTTGGACCTGGGTGGCTGTCGTGAGGTTAGGTTGTTGTAACGCAGATAGGTACCCGTCTGAGAGGTTTTTGAACTTCCCCATCTCTCCACAATGTGGCTCAAAGGCTGTGAAATAAAAATGGAAAAATAAACCGTTTATTGGACTTAAAAAGCGCCCCAGTTCAAATGTAAGGGATAGGATACAAACTGGAGCAAGAAAAAAAAGAAGTGGTGCAAACCCCAGCAGGTGAGCTTTTTATCTTCATAGTTTAAGCCAGTTTGAGACAATTAAACCACCAAAAAAACGCCGCCCTCGCACCACCTGAAAGACGGTTGCTGTGACGCAGTTTCATAACATTTTTGCCCGTTTTTTTCCGTATTTATAAGCAACCTTGTTAGACTGCACATCAACACATCTTGTATTCATATATGAAAACAGGAAAGCAATAAAAGGAAGCCAGTTTAATGCATTTAAATTCCTTTAGTTGTGCTTCCCACACTTTCTTTCCTTTAGGCTCTCATTTGTATTCCCTGTCACATGAAAGGGATTCGTGTGATGATGCTTCATCTAGATCACAACTCAATGAGTGGAATAGGAATCCTAAAAGGTTCCTTTTGTGGAACAATGTATATGAATTCTCCATCCACACCTGTGTTTCCTGTCCGTCTCCTTTTTATAAACAAACCCCTCCTGCTTGATCTTTTCAAAACTCCCCGTTTGTCTTTTGGAGAGCCAAGGTTACCGTGTCCATCGCTGCCTCCTGCTGCAGCAGAGATCTGTCAACAAACTTCTGAGGACTTTCTCTCTTGGCAAACTTAAAGAGGAGCGCGGGGAGTGTCCCAGGAGGTAATCAAGCTCCTCCTGCAACCGTGTATCTTTAAACAGAATAGATAAAGGAGGGAGCGGGTCACGCAGGAGAGAGCTCAGGTACTCGGCAGGAAAAGTTCAGCGTATTGATGTGCTGCAAAGGGGCCGGCGCTTCAGAAAGAGGAGCCCGCCAGACCGCAGGCTTGATACCTGCGCTGGTAGCCCAAAGGGAGCCGGGTTAGTGCCCAGAGAAATGGACTTACTGGGGAAAAAAATAAGAAGAAGAAGAACTTTTGTGCAAAAGAAGAAGAAAAAAACTTGGATAAATGACTGGCTGTGTTCGAAACCGCATATAACATACTCATCGATCAGACAGTATGCAGAGCGTTTACCCACAATGCATTTCGCTCCTGCCCGAGCCGAAATCAGCCGGCCTGAAGCTGATTTCCCTTCAGCTCTAAACTCTGTAAACTTTAGCAACATTTGAAACATTTTCAGGCGAGAAAGTAGTCGTTTAGATCCCCAACGTGTTGAAAACCTGACAAAATACCGGCTGTTTACAATTTTGTTCCCACGAATTCGGCGCTACTAAAGCTAGCCGCAGTGAGCAACGGACTTCCTGTTATTTTCACAAAATAAAATACCCGTTGCCTTTTATCATAGGAAAAGCTGTTACAATACAATTGGTGCTTTTGTTTTGAAAACAGGAAGTGAACCTACCCTCGTTGTAGCTAGATTCTCTGAAATGTTGGGTATGCATCATGAGGTTACTACTTATACTCAAACTACCCAAGATGCAACGTAACGTGACGTCGCCGATCGTCATTTCCTGTCAAAACGGCAGTTTCAAGCTAGCTACAACGAGGGCAGCTTCACTTCCTGTTTTCAAAACAAAAGCACCAATTGTATGGTAATGGCTTTCCCTATGATAACAGGCAACGGGTATTTTATTTTGTGAAAATAACCGGAAGTGCGTTGCTCACTGCGGCTAGCTTTAGTAGCGCCAAATTCGTGGAAACAAAATTGTAAACGGCCGGTATTTTGTCAGGTTTTCAACACGTTGGGGATCTAAATGACTACTTTCTCACCTGAAAATGTTTCAAATGTTGCTAAAGTTTACAGAGTTTAGAGCTTAAGCGAAATCAGCTTCAGTCCGGCTGATTTCAGCTCGGGCAGGAGCGCAATGCATTGTGGGTAAACGCTCTGCAAACTGTCTGATCGATGAGTATGCAGTATGGAAGTATGTAGTATGAGGTTTGGAACACAGCCATAGACTTGCTGGGGAAAAAAAAAAGCAGAAGAAGAACTTTTGTGCAAAAGAAGAAGAAAAAACTTGGATAAATGACTGTTCTTCACAGGAGACTAATGATCCACTGGTGTCTCTGAGTCTTGGCCCTGAAAGTGGAGAAGAGCTTTGATGATGGAGCATTGCGGCTGACAGATAAAAGCTGGATTCCCCACCTCCCTCAGATGCTCCCCATCTCTCATAATACTTAGTTATGTGCTCCACTGTTATCGCCATGGCAACCCGTTGTTATTTTATCTCATCTTTGCCACGAAAGTTCAAGCTGACGGCAGAGGGAGCCCGGCACGGATCGAGGTCTCCTCTCACTTGGCTTCTCTTTGTCTGCCGTGACGGTCTCTTCTGTCTTTGGAGCAACATCTCAAATCTGTGGACGCATTTATACGACCGTTACATATCTAAAACTGTCTGTTCCCTGCGCTGACCTTCCTCCTGTTTGACTTTAATGAAGCGGGTGCTGCTTTAAAGCCAGCTTTGTGTGAATTGGTCGGCGTTATTTCTGTAAATTGTCCCTCTGAGCTGTTTAAAAGCTAAAAAAGAAGCTGAACTCTGAGAAAACGTGACTGTTTTCGAGCCCCTTTCCTCTCCTCTCCCCACCCGACTCCTCACTTTTTTTCATTCGAGGACAATTCGATTTGACTTGATTTGATTTGAGCCCTGCCACTTTCAGTTTGAATAAGGTAACCGGGAGTTATTTGCTAGGAAAGACAAGGGCCTCACCGGACGGGAGGTTTGATGAATTTTCATGCTGCTTAAAAATTCCAACTTTGCTTTATTCAAATGTAACGCATGACGACAAAGAGCCAGTGTTTGATGAGGTGTATGAAATGTAAATGTCGACTGGAGCCTCTTTACTTATCTGCCCTGCCAAGGAAGGTGCCTAGCATGGCAATCATCCCATCTGAATGGATTCAAAGTGTGCTCCTTGATGTGAATGAGTGCTGCTCCATTGCTTTGACAGGGGAAGCTGTACAGTTACATCCCCCGGGGGCTCCATGGATCAGATAGAGCAGACTGGGAGATGTGCTCTGCAGCTTCTCAGGGAGCCCACATGTAAAGTTATTTTTCTGGCCATTTAAATCTCTTCAAAATCCCAGATCTCCACTTTGGTCAAGCTAAATTTACACCAGAGCTTAGCAGCATCGCCCCCCTCCAAAAAAAAAACTGAATAAATTAAATCCTCTGTGCTTGAACTCTTTAACTGGCTGGATGTGTCCAACAGACAGAGATTTAAGATGAGATTTATCTTTTTTCCAGCCTTCCAGCTGCTCTTGCATTAACCTTTGCACTCACCTGCTTGAAGTGTTTGCAGTTGGGTTATTTGAAATTACTCCACTCCGTGTATCATAAGGCTCTCCGGATAAGAATGTCAGCTGAATGTCTTTCATGTGAATGTATGCAAATGTTCGCCCTCCCGTGAGCAATCAACCTGTTCTCATTGCAGAGCATCAAACACCGCTGTTTGGTGAGTCTATTCAAGGTGTCCTTTCCTGTTTTTATGTACACAGCCTCAGTTGTATTTCCTTAACAAGAAACAGTCTGTGGTTGGAAGCTTTGAAAAATGACAATAACTTTGCCACCATGATTATGTTTTCCATGTCACTTTCCTGCTTTATGAGGCCTGAGCACAACAGTTAGTTTCTTACAATTAGGAACCAAAAAGACTGTGGAAAAAGATCCAGATTTTTGCCTTAAATACATGAACTTGGCCCTTAAACCGATGCTTGAGTTTACACGGTGCGTTCTCATTGGTTGGTCTCAGTGCCGTTATGAGCATCTTTACCTCTTTGACTGGGTGAGGAGAATAAGACGGAATAAAAAGATGTTTTAATCTGATGATCCACAACCAAGGAAGGAAGGAAGGGAGGAAGGGAGGGAGGGAGGAAGGAAGGAAGGAAGGAAGGATGGAGGTGAAGAAGGAAGGAAGGATGGAGGTGAAGAAGGAAGGAAGGAAGGATGGAGGTGAAGAAGGAAGGAAGGAAGGAGGGAAGTGAAGGAAGGATGGAGGGATGGAGGTGAAGAAGGAAGGATGGAGGGAAGTGAAGGAAGGAGGTGAAGAAGGAAGGAAGGAGGTGAAGAGGGAAGGAGGGATGGAATGGAGGGATGGAGGTGAAGAAGGAAGGATGGAGGGAAGGAAGGAGGTGAAGGAAGGATGGAGGGAAGGAAGGATGTGAAGAAGGAAGGTTGGAGGGAAGGATGTGAAGAAGGAAGGATGGAGGGAAGGAAGGATGGAGGTGAAGAAGGAATGACAGAGGGAAGGTTGTGAAGAAGGAAGGATGGAGGGAAGGAAGGATGGAGGTGAAGAAGGAATGACAGAGGGAAGGTTGTGAAGAAGGAAGGATGGAGGGAAGGAAGGATGGAGGTGAAGAAGGAATGACAGAGGGAAGGTTGTGAAGAAGGAAGGATGGAGGGAAGGAAGGAAGGAGGTGAAGAAGGAATGACAGAGGGAAGGTTGTGAATAAGGAAGGATGGAGGGAAGGAAGGATGGAGGTGAAGAAGGAATGACAGAAGGAAGGATGTGAAGAAGGAAGGATGTGAAGAAGGAAGGATGGAGGGAAGGAAGGATGGAGGTGAAGAAGGAAGGACGGAGGGAAGGATGTGAAGAAGGAAGGAAGGTTGGAGGGAAGGATGTGAAGAAGGAAGGAGCAGGATAGATGGTAAAAAAAAGGTAAAATCATTGACAAAAGTCCAGAAAAGGACACAAAATGAATGGGAATATTTAAAAATACTGCGTCCAAAGATAGAAATTTGAGGTAGTTTGTAGCTACAGAACGTAGCTTGTTGTTAAATATGTGGTAGTTTGTAGCTACAGAACGTAACTTGTTGTTAAATATTTGGTAGTTTGTAGCTACAGAATGTAGCTTGTTGTTAAATATGTGGTAGTTTGTAGCTACAGAATGTAACTTGTTGTTAAATATGTGGTAGTTTGTAGCTACAGAACGTAACTTGTTGTTAAATATGTGGTAGTTTGTAGCTACAGAACTTAGCTTGTTGTTAAATATGTGGTAGTTTGTAGCTACAGAACGTAACTTGTTGTTAAATATGTGGTAGTTTGTAGCTACAGAACTTAGCTTGTTGTTAAATATGTGGTAGTTTGTAGCTACAGAACGTAGCTTGTTGTTAAATATGTGGTAGTTTGTAGCTACAGAATGTAACTTGTTAAATATTTGGTAGTTTGTAGCTACAGAACGTAACTTGTTGTTAAATATGTGGTAGTTTGTAGCTACAGAACGTAACTTGTTGTTAAATATGTGGTAGTTTGTAGCTACAGAACGTAACTTGTTAAATATGTGGTAGTTTGTAGCTACAGAACGTAGCTTGTTGTTAAATATGTGGTAGTTTGTAGCTACAGAATGTAGCTTGTTGTTAAATATGTGGTAGTTTGTAGCTACAGAATGTAACTTGTTGTTAAATATGTGGTAGTTTGTAGCTACAGAACTTAGCTTGTTGTTAAATATGTGGTAGTTTGTAGCTACAGAACGTAGCTTGTTGTTAAATATGTGGTAGTTTGTAGCTACAGAACGTAACTTGTTAAATATGTGGTAGTTTGTAGCTACAGAACGTAGCTTGTTGTTAAATATTTGGTAGTTTGTAGCTACAGAATGTAACTTGTTAAATATTTGGTCGTTTGTAGCTACAGAACGTAACTTGTTGTTAAATATGTGGTAGTTTGTAGCTACAGAACTTAGCTTGTTGTTAAATATGTGGTAGTTTGTAGCTACAGAACGTAGCTTGTTGTTAAATATGTGGTAGTTTGTAGCTACAGAACGTAACTTGTTAAATATGTGGTAGTTTGTAGCTACAGAACGTAGCTTGTTGTTAAATATTTGGTAGTTTGTAGCTACAGAATGTAACTTGTTAAATATTTGGTCGTTTGTAGCTACAGAACGTAACTTGTTGTTAAATATGTGGTAGTTTGTAGCTACAGAATGTAACTTGTTGTTAAATATGTGGTAGTTTGTAGCTACAGAACTTAGCTTGTTGTTAAATATGTGGTAGTTTGTAGCTACAGAACGTAGCTTGTTGTTAAATATGTGGTAGTTTGTAGCTACAGAATGTAACTTGTTAAATATGTGGTAGTTTGTAGCTACAGAACGTAGCTTGCTGTTAAATATTTGGTAGTTTGTAGCTACAGAATGTAACTTGTTAAATATTTGGTCGCTTGTAGCTACAGAACGTAACTTGTTGTTAAATATGTGGTAGTTTGTAGCTACAGAACTTAGCTTGTTGTTAAATATGTGGTAGTTTGTAGCTACAGAACGTAGCTTGTTGTTAAATATGTGGTAGTTTGTAGCTACAGAACGTAACTTGTTAAATATGTGGTAGTTTGTAGCTACAGAACGTAGCTTGTTGTTAAATATGTGGTAGTTTGTAGCTACAGAATGTAACTTGTTGTTAAATATGTGGTAGTTTGTAGCTACAGAACATAGCTTGTTGTTAAATATGTGGTAGTTTGTAGCTACAGAATGTAACTTGTTGTTAAATATGTGGTAGTTTGTAGCTACAGAACGTAACTTGTTGTTAAATATGTGGTAGTTTGTAGCTACAGAACGTAGCTTGTTGTTAAATATGTGGTAGTTTGTAGCTACAGAACATAGCTTGTTGTTAAATATGTGGTAGTTTGTAGCTACAGAATGTAACTTGTTAAATATTTGGTAGTTTGTAGCTACAGAACGTAACTTGTTGTTAAATATGTGGTAGTTTGTAGCTACAGAACGTAACTTGTTGTTAAATATGTGGTAGTTTGTAGCTACAGAACGTAACTTGTTAAATATGTGGTAGTTTGTAGCTACAGAACGTAGCTTGTTGTTAAATATGTGGTAGTTTGTAGCTACAGAATGTAGCTTGTTGTTAAATATGTGGTAGTTTGTAGCTACAGAATGTAACTTGTTGTTAAATATGTGGTAGTTTGTAGCTACAGAACTTAGCTTGTTGTTAAATATGTGGTAGTTTGTAGCTACAGAACGTAGCTTGTTGTTAAATATGTGGTAGTTTGTAGCTACAGAACGTAACTTGTTAAATATGTGGTAGTTTGTAGCTACAGAACGTAGCTTGTTGTTAAATATTTGGTAGTTTGTAGCTACAGAATGTAACTTGTTAAATATTTGGTCGTTTGTAGCTACAGAACGTAACTTGTTGTTAAATATGTGGTAGTTTGTAGCTACAGAACTTAGCTTGTTGTTAAATATGTGGTAGTTTGTAGCTACAGAACGTAGCTTGTTGTTAAATATGTGGTAGTTTGTAGCTACAGAACGTAACTTGTTAAATATGTGGTAGTTTGTAGCTACAGAACGTAGCTTGTTGTTAAATATTTGGTAGTTTGTAGCTACAGAATGTAACTTGTTAAATATTTGGTCGTTTGTAGCTACAGAACGTAACTTGTTGTTAAATATGTGGTAGTTTGTAGCTACAGAATGTAACTTGTTGTTAAATATGTGGTAGTTTGTAGCTACAGAACTTAGCTTGTTGTTAAATATGTGGTAGTTTGTAGCTACAGAACGTAGCTTGTTGTTAAATATGTGGTAGTTTGTAGCTACAGAATGTAACTTGTTAAATATGTGGTAGTTTGTAGCTACAGAACGTAGCTTGCTGTTAAATATTTGGTAGTTTGTAGCTACAGAATGTAACTTGTTAAATATTTGGTCGCTTGTAGCTACAGAACGTAACTTGTTGTTAAATATGTGGTAGTTTGTAGCTACAGAACTTAGCTTGTTGTTAAATATGTGGTAGTTTGTAGCTACAGAACGTAGCTTGTTGTTAAATATGTGGTAGTTTGTAGCTACAGAACGTAACTTGTTAAATATGTGGTAGTTTGTAGCTACAGAACGTAGCTTGTTGTTAAATATGTGGTAGTTTGTAGCTACAGAATGTAACTTGTTGTTAAATATGTGGTAGTTTGTAGCTACAGAACATAGCTTGTTGTTAAATATGTGGTAGTTTGTAGCTACAGAATGTAACTTGTTGTTAAATATGTGGTAGTTTGTAGCTACAGAACGTAACTTGTTGTTAAATATGTGGTAGTTTGTAGCTACAGAACGTAGCTTGTTGTTAAATATGTGGTAGTTTGTAGCTACAGAACATAGCTTTTTGTTAAATGTGGTAGTTTGTAGCTACAGAATGTAACTTGTTGTTAAATATGTGGTAGTTTGTAGCTACAGAATGTAACTTGTTGTTAAATATTTGGTAGTTTGTAGCTACAGAATGTAGCTTGTTGTTAAATATGTGGTAGTTTGTATCTACAGAATGTAGCTTGTTGTTAAATATGTGGTAGTTTGTAGCTACAGAACATAGCTTGTTGTTAAATGTGGTAGTTTGTAGCTACAGAATGTAATTTGTTGTTAAATATGTGGTAGTTTGTAGCTACAGAATGTAACTTGTTGTTAAATATTTGGTAGTTTGTAGCTACAGAATGTAGCTTGTTGTTAAATATGTGGTAGTTTGTATCTACAGAATGTAGCTTGTTGTTAAATATGTGGTAGTTTGTAGCTACAGAATGTAGCTTGTTGTTAAATATGTGGTAGTTTGTAGCTACAGAATGTAGCTTGTTGTTAAATATGTGGTAGTTTGTAGCTACAGAACGTAAGTTGTTGTTAAATATTTGGTCGTTTGTAGCTACAGAACGTAGCTTGTTGTTAAATATGTGGTAGTTTGTAGCTACAGAACGTAGCTTGTTGTTAAATATGTGGTCGTTTGTAGCTACAGAACGTAACTTGTTGTTAAATATTTGGTCGTTTGTAGCTACAGAACGTAACTTGTTGTTAAATATTTGGTAGTTTGTAGCTACAGAATGTAACTTGTTGTAAATATTTGGTAGTTTGTAGCTACAGAATGTAGCTTGTTGTTAAATATGTGGTCGTTTGTAGCTACAGAACGTAACTTGTTGTTAAATATGTGGTAGTTTGTAGCTACAGAAACGTAGCTTGTTGTTAATCTAATTTATCAGTGAGGTTCCTTTGCTGTTTTGTGTTTCTTTGTGAGCTTTAAACAGTGTGTGCGACCACTGAACCACCTGAGTTCATACCCTGATCATAGGAGCTATAAATACATGGAAAATGCATTCTACCACAAAGGTAGAACACCGATTATTGGCTTAGCGGTATAAGCCGCCCTCTGCATCCACCTCATGAGGGAGCGCAGGACGCCATCTGCATTGATTTGTGAATCCAAAGATTCCTGGCAAAACGGCAACATGTGACGTCTGGGTCCAAAAACATGAGACCCCCACGGCCTCCCTGTCGGCTGAAAGCTGGAGCTCGTGCAGGACTGATAAATGTCGGGCGTAATCTGAGCTGGAAAACACGGCCACGAACCTGAATGGTTATCAACAAGTTAGTTTCCACAGCTTCTTAGTTTTTAAGAAGAAGAAGAAGAAGTTCTCTTATTCCCATCCTGCTCACTGATGCATCATCTCCACTGCAGTTGCTGTGGTTGTTGTTGAAATTAGTGCCGCCGTCCTGCAGGTTTTAGATGTTTCACCACTCCTGATTCCGACAAAAAACGGATCTCTTCAAAAGGTTAATGTAAATGTACTTTATTTATACAGCCCTTTACAGACAATGGTAAATTTAGATGGTAAACCTCTACTGTTACACCTTAGGAGCACGACCAGACTGCCAGTCTCACCAGAAAACATGTAACATATTGCCACAATTCGTGGTTGTACATTATAGATTCCGACATCTCCCTGAGCTGCAGTTTTCAGTCGAGCGGCACAAAGGGAGCCGAGACTCATGAATAGTAAAACATGTAAGCCGAAGCATGTAGATCTGAGCATGCACATTGATTCTGATCCTAACCATTGTTGTGGGAGAGTCCATTTGAAAGGTAAAAACAAGTGTAAGGAGTCCCGTCTTCCACCATCTCCTCTGTCTTGATTAAACATGTTTGTGGCCAAATGAACTCTGGCGAGACGTGGAACTGAAGCTGCGCCTGTGTAGACATCAAATCAAATTTATTTGTATAGCACATTTCAGGTACAAAACAATTCAAAGTGCTTCACATAAAATAAAAGCATTGCAGCAGGGAGTGTAATAAGCATTAAAAATACATAAAAGAATATAAAAAGAGAGAAATAAAATAATTAAAACAGTCTTGTTTGTCACAACAGTCTAAGTTTGCGAAACCCTCATTTACTCGACTGAAAACAACTCTGCAATTAGCACATTACCTGAAGAAAACTAATAGCTGCGGACACCCGCGCAAACAGCGGCGACCCGGCGTGCACGCGCAGCCCCTTGTTCTCCCCCCTTTTTATCTATGCCAAACCCAATATTGAACAGAAACCACTCGAGATCTGCTGGAGCAGTCAAATATCTTCAAGCGGCGAATCCCCCCCCCCCACAGTTGCATAAAAATAACCGAAATTCTTTCCCTGTGTCCTACAGTTTCAATTTATTCAGTACATCCGACTCTGTTTCGGGAAAACTGCCACGCAGCCCAGAAGTCTTCAATCCTTCGTCCCAACAATCGTCAGAGGAGAAGACCTTCCGTCCCGGAATTCATCCAATTTTTTCCTAGTCAACCCACTCAGTTAGGGAATTACAAACTACTCCGTCACACAATAGCTATTTGCGCACGGAAACCTCTTAATTTTGACGACAAGTTCCCTGAATGGGATATTCATTTATAAAATGAATTTATCTTGTCTTTTATTTGTTCGAATTCACCTGTCAGGACACTTATTCACTTTCCCTGTATGAGGCTATGTGTTTATACTTCACGTGTTACCATTCAATCAGACAGTACATCAACACCTGGATTTACCATGATCAGAGGACAACTCAATTCAGACAACTTCATTTAGGTTATTCAATATGCAGAAATTTCATCATTAAGTGGTGTTCCGCTCACCTCTTTTCTGGCCCTTCAGATTGTCTGAAAAAAGCTGTCCCTCCTATCACCTCGAGCCGTCCTCCCTCGCACGGGGGTCGCACGGCACCGTGGTCTCTGAGCTCAGCAACCACGGGTTCACGGCACCATTTGTTAGATTCGGTTCTTTTAGTTGGGAGCTCAAGAACGGACCGAAGTAATTCAAGTGAAAATGAAGTCTTTAATTGATGGCAACAAGTGAAGTATTTCAGCGCTGGTCTCGGTATGACAGAACTCTCGCAGGAATCCGTCAGATCGAGCCCCGATTTCCGGGTATCATTTGTATTTATAGCCTCATAGGTTGGACTCACACTCGACCGAGTATGATTGGACATGAGTAGGTTCAACATGCTTCGTCATATTCTCTGGATCAGCCCAAAACAATGTGTTTTGTCTTTCTACTCCTGGATCACTTTAGGTCATAATGGGAAAAGTACTGAGACTTATTTCATTCATAATGTCTAAGAACATAGCCAATTTTAACAAGTTCAAAGATAGCGTGCAGATTTCATGCATAGACACATGAGAACAGAAATGTTTTCAACCTGGATTTAAAAATGTCTCCATTTGGTGAAAGTTTAATCTCCACTGGCAGTTTGTTCCACTTGTTTGCAGCATAACAGCTAAATGCTGCTTCTCCATGTTTAGTCTGGACTCTGGACTGGACCAGCTGACCTGAGTCCTTGGATCTCAGAGCTCTGCTGGCTTTAGACACCAGATATCTATTTTTTTTTTTTTTTTTTTTTTATTGTTCAGCTGCTCCGCACCATAGACTGAAGTAGCTATTTCACATTCTGTCTTGAGAGCTGGTGGCTATAAACATCAGCACTTACAGGATCCACATGAACTCCTGCCATTCGGTTGAGTTGATGCTTCACTCCATCCGCCCTGAAACCGCTGAACAGTAGCAGGCAGGGACGAAATCACCCAGTTTACACAAATCAGAATGTTCTAAAGGAAAAGGCAATGTTCGAGCTTCGATACACTGGAAAAAATGCCCCTCCAAAAATAAGTAAGAAAAACAACAAATAAAAGACGTTTTTGCTTGAAATAAGCAAAAAAAATCTGCCAATGGAACTAGTGAAAATCGGCTTGTCCAGATTTCTTGAAATAAGATGTGATATTTAGGACTTTTGAGTTAAAAGTGATCTTGAAATTAGCTTAAAAACCTCTTCAAATGTAAAAAAAAGCTTGTTTCGTATGATATGTGACTCAAAACAATTTGTTTTCAAGACTTTTTCATTTAACAAGATATTCCAGATGTATTGTATTAAAATAAGTCCCTATATCTGGCTGAAATGGTGCTTGTTAGGCAGTTGTGTCTTATATTAAGTGTAATGAAATACTCAATGAGACAAATATACTTGGTAAGATTTAGATTTTTTCCAGTGCATACGAGGATGTGTAACAACATGGTGGTTGTGCCTGATATCATTGCATTAGCTCTCTGAATGCAAAGCGGCTCGTGTGAGAGGCTCATGGTCCAGTGCATGCTTTGCTCGCGGCCAAGTCTGTGGATGTCTGCCGGGGGTCACGGGCGAGCTAAGTTTGAGTTCTTTGTGTGTGTGCGACTGGGAGTAGTTTGTGTGCATCGGCTTGTATTTGTCACTGTGCATTTGAGCTCTAAACCACGCTGCTCACTGCCTGCCTGCCTGTCTCCTGCCCACCTCCCCAAGAGGGTCATTCGGCCCCTCTCTCAGCCTCTAATCCCGTCTGTCCGAAGGAGATAGAGGGGAGCAGGACGGCCGCGGCACACCCGGGGCACCGCAAACACAATCACCAGCCTTTCACAGACACTTAACGGGGCTTTGCGCTTGTTCAACAAGGCAAAACGCGGCAGGAGGGATCAATTTAATACAAGGTCTGACTCAAATGGAAAGAGGGTAAATAAATAAGCAATGACAGCGAGGACTGTTGCGCAATTTGTGTGTGGTGGCCGTCCACTTTCTCTCAGTCTCTTCCTCTCTCGTCTATATGGTTTCACTTCCTCCCTCTGCGGCATGCGAGGATGAGCCGAGGAGCAGCAGCCCTGGCTCTTCTCTCATCAGGCTGCGTGTTATTTTAATAAATCACTTCTGCCATTGCTTGCTACATTAATTCCCTGGGCCCAGAGGGCTGTGTTGCCACTAGCAGCGATCTGCATGAGGCGCTAAATGATGTGGGGGATCCCCCGGTGAGAGAACAGAGGCTCTGTGAATCTTCCTTCCATCTCACCCTGGGCTAGCCCTCTACTCAGCAGACATCATAATCAAAAAAAGGAGCAACGACCTCGTCACACTGCACATACCAATGAGATATCCACCAGGGACGTTACCTGACGCTTAAGTTTGCAGACTCCAGCCGTTTGAGAGTCTGGAGATTTATCATTTCACACTGCACGTAGAACCTGTTCTCCTGGACAGATTATCTTTTTTCATATAACCTAAAGACAACAGCTGAGATGCCCATTGCATGAGCATGAGCTATTGCTGTGTACTAAACCGCATACTACATCGATCAGACAGTATGCAGAGCGTTTACCCACAATGCATTTCGCTCCTGCCCGAGCCAAAATCAGCCGGCCTGAAGCTGATTTCACTTAAGCTCTAAACTCTGTAAACTTTAGCAACATTTGAAACATTTTAATCCCCAACGTGTTGAAAACCTGACAAAATACCGGCTATTTACAATTTTGTTCCATCGATTTCGGCGCAATGTAAGGCTCTAGCATGGTTGCCGCGTCTGCTAGCGCGAGTGGTGTTGATGACGTCACGATTTCGTGCCGGCTATATCGCAAGTCGATACGCCAGTAGTTGCAATTTTCTCCGTCACAGAGGTGGCGCTGCTACGTGAAGGTTACCGCTACTCTACAACCACGAAAGTCGAGAAGAAAACAATGAAGAGCAGGAACACTGTCATCAATGATGCTGCTGCAGTATCTGGATAATTTAATTTTAATTCAGTTAAAAGAGGTGAAGGTCTGAAGCCCCCGGCATCCCCACTCTGAGTCTCTGCCCTCTTCTTTGCCTTCATGTATCTGTCCCGTAGCTTCTTCCACACATTCTTACAGAACTCTCCCTCTTTCCCCAAAGTTCTGCCAATCTCTGTCCACAAGTTCTGGGAGTTTACGTGCTCCCTGTGCTGTTTCACTGCAGTGTCGTACAGCTGCCTGTACAAACGCACCTCCTGACTTAGCCTGGTCTCAAATTGGTCCATCTGGTTTGTCGTTCTCGACTCAGCCAAGTTACAAAAATCGACTGGTGCACGACAACGCGCTGCGCCGTCTTTTCAAGGCAAAGTGTCAGGCCTGAAACGCCATTTTGACGTCAGGGGTCGGCTGCACCGTGAGCAACGCATCAGCTGTAAGTCCAGCTTAAAGCTAGCAGCAGTGAGCAACGCACTTCCGGTTATTTTCACAAAATAAAATACCCGTTGTCTTTTATCATAGGGAAAGCCATTACGATACAATTGGTGCTTTTGTTTTGAAAACAGGAAGTGAACCTACCCTCGTTGTAGCTAGCTTGAAACTGCTGTTTTGACAGGAAGTGACGATCGGCGACGTCACGTTACGTTGCATCTTGGGTAGTTTGAGTATGAGTAGTAACCTCATGATGCATACCCAACATTTCGGAGAATCTAAAACTTCTCGCTTACTCAAACTCGCATACTAACTCAAAACGTTAGTAGGAGTAGTAGGAGAACTATGCGATTTCGAACACAGCCTTTGTACATGAGGCCCCTGGAGTTGTACAGAAGAGAAACTGAAACTTAAGAATCGATCTCATCTCAACAGGTATCGATCAATACCCAATACCAACGTTAGTATCGATATTTTAAATCGATCCGCGGACCCCTAATGTCTGCAGGTGGTGTAGAAATGCTAAATAGATGTGGCTGCTTTGCATGGCTGCTTGATGGAATTCGGCACAATGTGACTGCACAGAGCCAGGTGGTATGAATAGCAGACACCAAAGTGGCAGCAGTAGTAGAGGGGATGGAAATGAATGTGTTTCTCCAGCAGGGGTTACCACACATTACCATTTTCCCTCTCCAAAATTCATTCACTCGCTCGCAGCTTTTCCTCTTTTCTTTAGACATTACAACTCCTTAAATAGAGGTGAGGTTGCCATTGGTATGCGCAGACGACACCGGCAGATTCACCACCCAGAATGCCGCTGGGAGATTACACTCTTCCTGCTCCACGCAGCGGGGATTCGGCCACCGTAAATAGAGCGCTTGGGAGTGTGCCGGTGTGCCCGGAATGACAGAGCACTGCAGCGGCAGGCGCCGAGCACAAACTCAAGGACTGCTGCAAATACAGTAATCTCTCATGCTTTCTTCTGTAGTTTTTACTTTTCCTACGGGGACTCGGTTCGAATCTATCCGGCTGATTGTGCAGTGGGATATGAGTTAAAAACAAATGTGTTGGACTTCAGGAAAGAAATGTCACTTGAAATTGGAAAAAAAAAAATGTTGTGTGCACAGGGGCCCTGTTGTCTGCGTCGGGTCATTTTTAAAGCCAGAAAATGGCATCATTTCTCTGTATTTCACTCAAACGTCAGATTAAAATTGAGTTACATGAATATGCATCGGTAATCTCAGCAGTATCGGCGGTTGCAGATAGCAGTGAATGAAAAGCAGGAGTTTGTTTTGAAGGCTTACAGAATAAAGAATCAGAGACAAAAAAAATTGAATGACATGGAGGGAGGTAATTTGAACGAGTGTAATGACTTGCTGTTGCTATGGTGTGCAGTGACACAGAGTGGAAACAGGCCGAGAGTGAAACCCGAGATGAGAAGCGCTCTGACGTGTTGTAACAACAAGCCCGACCACCTTTTACATTATGAATGAGTAATTAATGCAAATGTGTAGCCAAACTTTTTTTGAGCAGAAGTTATTGCTTAAGTTTAATTAAAACGCTTCATGGTCATTTTCAGTTTCCATCATCGTGCTCTCCGAGCCTCCTCTTCTTCTTTTTGTTTTCCTTATTTTTTCAACTCATTTGTCTTACATGTGCTCGCCCTGACCCATTAAAACTGCATCTGTGCATTTGACTTAATAATGGGCACGAAGGGCTGTCTTAATTAATAAGCAGGCATCCACCAAACTAATCTGCCTGTGTTGTGAAGTCTGTCCTTTCCATTAAGTGGGACTCACATTATCTCCTAATCAAATTAGTCACTTAATTGTGGCCCTCCCTTGATGGATCCCATGAAAAAAGGAGCGGCGTGTTTGCTGGAGGGGGGATGTGTGAAGATGGAACACGGCTGTTTCATTACGATATGAATTTTTTAATAACCAAAGCGTTCGCTGTCATCATCTTGCTTTGAACTTTGGCAAAGGGGTGAAGTTGAAGTCGACATTTTGGTGCGCTCACACAGCCGAGTGTCTCGTCGACGTGTCGGCGCTAAGCACCGAGCACAAGGCCACTCCCCCCATCGCCCAACGGGGGATTGACCCCCATCATCCGTCTGCTTTTTTAATCACTTACCCACATCGTCCTGGGCGCTACCCGATCTTAGCCGCATTCGGACAGAGCCGTTCTAAGAACGGTCCACCTGGAATTCCGTTCTATTAACCGCCCTTCTCCAGGGGAACTGTTTCAGTTTGTATTCGCACATGAAATTCCCAACATAAAAACTTTCTTTTTATTTGAAACTGAGCCGAGCAGCGAGATACTCCGATGGTTTGATGTGCTCCTGAGGGGTCCAGGCGGTTGACCAGCTGGTGCTCGGATGGACAAATGTCTGAAATCCCCCTAAACGGTGCAGTCGACGGCAAACTCAGACATCTGAGGCAACGCTATGGCTGCGAGACGTGTGTCACACAACACTGTTACCTGTTAATCAGCATCAGGGTCACATTTGGAAAGTTATTTGTGAGATTTCAACTTTAAAACTATAGAATATCTCAATATTTTAAGCAGAGAGTCTGCACCGACAATAAATGGAGGTCTCAACTGTCCACATTCAACGTATTAAATGTATTAATCTGCATGTTTACAGGTTACCATATTACCATTTTGTTGGACTGTAATGTGCCATATGGCCGGCTTGAAATGGTACAGAAGCAAACTTTGAGAGTGCACATCTGTATTAAACCGGAAAGTGTGATGCGCGTTAGCAAAGTGAATATTAAGGAAAGAAAGTCATGTTGAGAAAATGGCTTTTATGCACCACAAGTTTCTCTAGATTTGTTCTGGAAATAACAATAGCTGCATTCGGACAGATCTAAGAACGTTCCACCTGGAATTTCGTTCCAAAGAAGAAAACGCCACCAAGAAGCTAACAATAGCCGCATTCCCACTGTAGGAACCCTCCTTAAACTTTTCAGGAACGGGGCCGTTTTTTCCCTCATTCGCACATACAGGAACTCGGGACCACGGCCCTCAGTTCCTGGAACCATTTCAGCTCCTTCTCCTCAGCTGGGTCTGTTCTGGTTTCCATAGGAACACATCTGACGGAGGTGTTTGGTGGTCGGTAGCTAAGGTAACCAAGAAGTATGGCCTGCGCTCCATCCTTCGTCTCCTGACTCTCTCTGTGAGCTCTCCCAGCCTCCATGTTAGACGCCCGATGTGTTAATATCACCATCAAGCAGACCGTGAACACGGTGGCCTCCCCGCTCTCCATGTTAGCTTCTTGGTGGTGTTTTCTTCTTCTCTCCTTACTTTTCCCGGGTTTTGTTTTGTTCTGTTTTGTTGTTGAATGTGGCGCTAAAGTAACACGGCTGCGCCGCATCAGTCCCTATCAGGTCCGACTCATGTGGGAATGCAAACTGAAACAGTTCCCCTGGAGAAGGGCAGCTATTAGAACGGAATTCTAGGAGGACCGCTCTTAGAACGGCGTCCTTAGAACTTCTCTGTCCGAATGCGGCTTTGGTTTCATGAAGCAAGGAGAGCAGAGCGCCGCAGACAAAGGAGACCACGTGTCAGTTTAACTTATTAAACACGTGCCGGTTGTGTCCGCGTCGTATGAGGAAACATTTCAGCCGTGACAACATGACAAGGAGTGTAGCTACCAAGCACCTCCATCAGATGTGTTCCTATAGAACACAGAACAGACTGTTATAAATTGGCTTTATTCTTAACCTTTATGTTTCATATTCTGTAGTTCACTAAAGAATCTATGTTCCTAGTTTGTACGTTTACACTCTGCTCATACAAACGCAATGTATGTCCAAGACTTTAAGGTGACGTAGCGGGATAAAATAACTGGGTCAGATAAAGCGTCTCTATTAGGACAGATAGGTCTGGTATAGTAGATGCACGCCTGAAACAACACACACACATTGTTTATCACATCCAAAGAACATGACAAAGATGGTGGATGTCCTGCTCACATCACTAGTAAATGTTCGATGATACGTTGTCGAGTGTTGGTACAACCTCTGAGATAAAGGTGAACATAAATATGAAATGTTTCCGGATATCGGGGCTCAGTCGGACGGATTTCATGCGAGCGCTGATACTTAACTTATGACCACCAATAAATACTTTGTTTAACTTAAGACTTCTCCAGCTTGTTCTTGGGCTTCCAATAAAAGAATTGGGCTAAAAAGACCCAGCCTCGGAGAAGGAGCTAAAATGGTTCCAGGAACTGAGGGCCGTGGTCCCTAGTTCCTTATGTCCGAATGCGGGAAAAAACGTCCCCGTTCCTGAAAAGGTTATAGGACCTGCCAAAGGTTCCTACAGTGGGAATGCGGCTTTAGTTGATGCATTAGCTCCCTCCTGCTTGATAGAACTACCCTTCCCAGAGTCGTGAGGAAGGAGGAAAAGCTCAAGTGACCGAAGACGCTTCGGCTCCTGGGAGCTCACATTTAGAGGAGCAGCGAGTGCAGCCTCTGAGGAGTGGGGGGAACCCTGAGTCCTGACGAATGGAGGCATGCGTGGTCGTTTGTCCTGCTGATTGAGTTTTATCCCCTGCCCTTTCACAGCAGCCAGACAATAAACAGAACCACATCCAAGCGTGACAGGTTAACCTAACAGTAATAGAATACTCTTAATGGTCTGGCCCGAGCCAAAGTCCACGGCAGGCAGAGGCCGGCCAAATAGCCTGGCTCCTGCGACAGTGTGAGTGCTGGGGGGGTGCGCGGCACCGGCAAGGACAAAGAGGGCAACTTGATGGCTTAATGGGTGGTTTGATGGCTTCATAGGGTGAAATTGAAGTTGTTGAGGGCAACCAAACAGATGAAAGAGGGGAGATGGGGGTATTACACAGAAAGAGAAATTAGATATGTACTGTATAAGCATGACCGGCTTGCACGACTTGTATATTTCATTGGAATCCTTGAGCTGTTGCGAGCTGCGCCTCTCCTTCACACGGGGAGTGATTTATCTCGGATGCTGTGACACCGCCATTCCCATACAGCAAAAGAAAATAAACACAATCAAACCGAGCAAACTGTCAAAAGAGATTTAGATGATGTTGTCATGACGCTTGACGTGAACGTGGCTGTTTTCTGGCAGATAATCCCCACAAAGAGAATCCTCCGGGCTACATGCACCCGCGCAGGCAGGCGAAGGCTTTCTGTTTGTTTCCGCAGCACCTCTGCTTGCAGTTTGTCATGTCTGACTCGGGCTTTAATTAGGCCTGCGGATTGAAGCGGCAGCAGCAGGGCTGGGAGCCCTCTGTCCACAGCTCAGCCGTCCTCCACGGCGTCTCCTCCGAGGACCTCTCTGCTCTGTGTGGTAAAGATAATAAAGGCTCGCTCAGAAGATGTTAATTGAGGGGAGATAAAGTGCGGTACTGGCTGCAGGGATGCAGCGTGCGGGGGTGGAGGGGAATGGGGGGGGGTTTACCTGATTAGAGGCTGAGGTGTTTGACTTACAGCTCTCCGTTTGATGGCAATATATGCACTGCTAGATTTTAAAGCAGGAAGTTGGAATATACAGGACAAAGAGATCAGATCACATCACCCCAGTTCTCAGGTCTTTACATCGTCATAGAGTCATTTGTGCGACTGCTTAGAGCAAGTCAAAGAGTGGATGAACCAAAATTTCCTTCAGTTAGATCAAGAAAAATCTGAGGTCATTGGGTTTGCTGTCAGTAAAAACCTCGAGTCAATGGCTGTGTTCGAAGCCGCATACTTCTCCTACTGCTCTTACTAACTTTTTGAGTTAGTATGCGAGTTTGAGTAAGCGAGAAGTTCCCGGATGCATACTAGATTCTCTGAAATGTTGGGTATGCATCATGAGATTACTACTCATACTCAAACTACCCAAGATGCAACGTAACGTGACGTCGCTGATCGTCATTTCCTGTCAAAACGGCAGTTTCAAGCTAGCTACAACGAGGGTAGGTTCACTTCCTGTTTTCAAAACAAAAGCACCAATTGTATCGTAATGGCTTTCCCTATGATAAAAGGCAACGGGTATTTTATTTTGTGAAAATAACCGGAAGTGCGTTGCCTACTGCGGCTAGCTTTAGTAGCGCCGAATTCGTGGGAACAAAATTGTAAACAGCCGGTATTTTGTCAGGTTTTCAACACGTTGGGGATCTAAACGACTACTTTCTCACCTGAAAATGTTTCAAATGTTGCTAAAGTTTACAGAGTTTAGAGCTTAAGAGAAATCAGCTTCAGGCTGGCTGATTTCTGCTCGGGTAGGAGCGAAATGCATTGTGGGTAAACGCTCTGCATACTGTCTGATTGAGTATGCGGTTTTGAACACAGCCACTGTCTCTAGAAACTAAAGACCAAGTCCGGAACCTCGGCGTGCTGATTGACTCAGACCTGACCTTCAACAATCATATCAAATCAGTCAACCAAATCAGCCTTTTATCAACTTAAGAACATATCCAGAATTAAGGGTTTCATGTCCCAAACAGATCAGGAGAAGCTTATTCATGCTACATGCTAATGCTAACGGTCTTCTGACTGGACTCCCCCAAAAGAGTCTGAAACAGCTGCAGCCCGAGTTTTAACCAGAACAAAGAGATCACATCACATCACCCCAGTTCTCAGGTCTTTACATCGGCTCCCGCTCAGATACAGAATAGATTTTAAAGTTCTGCTATGGTTTAGGTCCAGAACACATGAATGACATGCTGGTAGAGTATAAACCCAGCAGAGCTCTGAGATCTGCTGACTCAGGTCAGATAGTGGAGCCCAGAGTTCAAACTGGACCCGGTGAAGCAGCTTTTAGCTGTTATGCTGCACACAACTGGAACAAACTACCAGCAGAACTGAAATCAGACCCAACTGTGAGCACTTTAAATCCAGGTTAGAAACATTTCTCTTTCCGTCTGCTTATGGAATTGGATTATTGGATTATTGATTATTGAACGAATTGGATTATTTTAATGAATTATGATTATTATTAATTAATTGAATTCCAATTGGCTTGAATTGGACTTACTATCTAAGTGCCTTGAGATGACATTTGTTGTATTTGGCGCTATATAAATAAAAATGAATTGAATTGAATTATAGTTGAGTTTATATTTCTCTTTTTCCTCTCTTCTTTGATTGCTTTTAACTGGGTTTTAATTTTTATTCTATTTTTTTTTTAATTCTCTTTAAATTGCTTGTTTTTATGCTGCTTTATGCTGTTACCTTGTCTTTATGTAAAGCACATAGAGTTGCCTGTGGTATGAAATGCGCTGTATAAATAAAGATGCCTTGCCTATACAGGAAAAACAATGTTTAAGACTGTTATTAAAGTTTCTCTTGTGTTCAACACCTTTCTGGAAGATATATTTTACCTCTCAGATGTTCTTAATGGTGCTGTCGAGTTGTGGAGTCGAGTTTTATGGAGCTTTTTGTTGGGGGGGGGGGGTAACTCTGCTCGGACTGGAGGGAAACTGAGGTGATCTGACCAAAAACAGCTGAAGTGACAGCAGCTACATTAATAGTGGCATATGTCTGGAGCACGGAGAAACTGAAAGAGTGAGAAAACAGACCCTCCGTCAGGCTGAGAGGGGACGGTGGTGGTGGGGGGGGGCGAGGAAGAAGCAGAAAACAGTGCCAGCAGCCTCTATAATTGCCTCAATGCCACTGGGATTGCTTTCATTCAATTGAAGCGTTCTCTTCCACTGTACATTGGAGGTGGAGATGTAGTTGAGGTGGGTGGGGTGGGGGGGCAGGCGGACGGACAGTTTGGCGTGGGCGGGCGGGAGATCCGACGGTGCCCTCCCTCTCTCTGTAGCGTACAGCGATGGGAGGGGGGGGCGACGGCTCCCCCCGTAGCGCCCGAATGTTCGGCATCAGCGTGAGGAAGTGGGTGAGATTCAGAGAGATTCAGAGTATAAGCAGGGAGGTGGACCACAGATCCGACCTGTCAGATGTGACTGCGTCCGAGTGCCACCCCGTCAGCGAGTGTGTTTTAAAACGTCCCAAAAACAACCCCCCCCCCCACCCCGAACACGCTGCTGGAGGAATCCTGTCTTTCTTTATTTGGGCTCCTGTTGGTGCGTGCATTAGATGCTCAGCTCCCTCCTCCCTCTTCTTCTTCTCCTCCTCCTCCTCCTCCTTGTCCTGCTCTTCTCTCCTCCTCCTCCTCCTCTCCGTTCTCGCTTTGCCGCTCTCACAGCCTAGTTTTCTTTTTTTTTCTCCTCTTCAATCTTGTGCAGGTTGTATCTGACGGAGGGACCGGCGCCGCGCTCCCATCCCTGCGCTCCTTCAACAACAACACTGTGAGTATTCTCATGCTAATTTCGCTTCCCTAACGTCGGTTTGTCTATTCCTCTCTCCCTCCTCCTCCTCCTTTCTTTCTTTTTTCATTCTTTGCCTCTTTTATGTTCCCATCCGACGCGTCAAACGCAGCGGCGGCAGCAGCAGCAGAAACAGCAGCAGCGCGGGAACGCCGGAAAAGAAGTGTAGACAAAAAGGAATGAGAGAGCATGCACAGAAATGGAGAGAGCAGAGGAAGAGGGGAGGGGAAAAGAGACGAGGAGGGAGAAGGATCATTGCTGCTGCTGCTGCTGCTGCTGCTGCTGCTGCCGCTGCTGCTGCTGCTTCAACCCGTTCTGCTTTCGGAGGTGTTTCTCTTGGAGGATGGTGGAATTGCCGAAGGGATGTAGGGGGGCGGGTCTTGGTTTTGTGAGTAGATAGTTGTGCGGGAATGATAGGGGACGTTGTTGACAAGCATAGAGTTTGCTCATCAGGAACTCTCTCTGTTGGCTAAACTTCTGATTCATCCCTTACTTTTCACATATACACACACACACAGATATACACACACTTTTAAATGACATCGCTCTCTATTTCATTCATTTCATCACGTCGGAACGAGGACTTTTGTTGCCGCGGTGATGTGAGGATGTATCGCCCGTGCAGATGGGAGATGAATCATACATGGATGCTTCTCTCCGTGCATCCGTTTTTTTTTGCCCGAGATGTGCCGAGCATATGCGCGTGCCATTCATAATATGCATGCAGCGTAGTTTTAATGACTGCAGCTGCACAAATAAGCTTTCTTTCTCACATGTGCATCATCGACCTCCTAGTAAACACAGACAGTAATGAGTGTGCATGAACATATATATATCTTTCCTCTGTGTGTGTGTGTGTGTGTGTGTGTGTGTGTGTGTGTGAGAGGAGGTCAGAAAGTCAGTGTCCATTCCTGCTTGCTGCCCTTTGATCAAAGAACCTCATTTAGTCCGCCCACGGCATGTGTCTGAGCCATATGAGGAGTGGGTGTACTTTATGTGCGTGGGGGTGGGGGGGGCTGAGATAGATGGGGCCCTGCGCACCGACTGCAATGTTGAGGCTAATGGGCACTCAGGTCGGCAGGGGTGGATGGGCGTCCTGTTGTGCAGATTTGTCACCAACACCAAAAAAAACCACCACCTCCTCCGAGGCCTTCACCGGTGGAAAATCTTAGCAAAAAGAAAAAAGCATATTGGGCCAACAAAACGTTCACAAACACACTTTGGCATATTCATTTGGCAGAGTAAAAAGGATTGATCTGAGCATGGCAATTAGGCAAATTTCAGAACTAAGCATCTGGCGAGGCGAGAATGCTTCGCCTGGCAGAGGATTACCATTTTAGTTCCATTTTCAGCCCAGAATGTGTTATTTCACAGCACTCCAGCAGCACTGCGGCTCACGCTAAAAAAACCAGCACATGAGGGATCTTTATGCAGCATTTCTTGTTGTGTGTGTGGTGTTGTTTTTTTTTATTATTTCCACAACCTTCTAAGTTAGAGCAGCGCTTTGATTAATGGTGATTAGGTTTAATATGTGTGTTAGTAGCTGTAGTGGCCGACCTCCCTTTTCCACGGCCCTTTTATGAAAATGAATTGTCGGGGATGGATAAAAATGCCCGGGATGATAGCAGCTCTGCCGATGAGCTTGCTCTCTAAAGTAGGCTGATATGAATGAGAACCATTCCCCCAATTACGGAAGATTAGGTTACCCTCCACCAATCTGAATCCTTAAATCCCTTCTGTTTTTACAGCTCTGCCTGGTGAATGTAATTCAGCCTTGAGACCTGGGCAGAATAGCAATAAAAAAGAAGGTAGAAAGTTTTGCAGTGAAATCCAGGCAGTAAAAATATCCATTGGGAGAGAGCTAAAGCACATGATAATTGACACTGCGCTGTGTTGCGGTTGGCTGTAATTAACTGTGTAACAGAGGTTGTCAGTTGGAAAGAGAGAAAGCTCTATCTTAGTGCATTTAACACACTTGAAAGTGCAACATTTATCGTGTCTTCCCAGCTTTCACCGGGGGTGCGTTTCAGGTTAGCGTGGGCCTCTTCGCTGCATTTATCCACATCTTTTTACTACAAGCCCAGTCAGACATTATCCGCCGCTCCCTTCATCCTTTGTACCACAGTTTTGAACACAGGAGAAATCAAAAGGGAGCCATTGTTTCTGGGGCAAGCGGAAAAGGCTTATCATCTATTTTTAGTGTGCTTTTCTTTTTTTTCTTTTTTTCCTCGTTGTTGCCTGGGCCACGATTCATGCTTATGTCTAGAGATTTTTTTGTGCCATAAACTATGTTGTGGGTTCGCAGCCAGGCGCTGGCTGGTGACAACTCTCACCCACACGTTGGTGATCTACGAGCCCATGTAGCACGGACCCCCCGCTGCCTCGCCAGCAGCGTCACTCTCCGTGTGTGACGGCGCCCATATGTGCACAGAGCACCTGTATTAACGAAAATGTGGCCCAGGCCTTTTATTCCTCATCACTTATCACAAGCCGCTACACGCTGTACCGAAAAGAGGAAGAAAAAAAAAAAAGCTCATAAAGATAAAAATCACATTTCACTAGAGGGTGCTTGTGTGACAGTGATATATGCTGCGAGCATCCTGGCACCTCATTGAGAAGAGAGTGAGTTCTGGGTGGGTAAATCAATTTGTGCAGAGGCCGTTGGTGCTAGTATTGGTTTCGTGATATGATCTTTGTTGTCCATTTTTTAGAGGTCAGCGTGAGCGCAAAACGACAAGGGCAGAAGAACCCGAGCGCTTTTTTTCTTTTGTTTTCTTGCCTGGTAAACGATCTCCCCCAAGAGGATTGTGGGTAAAGTAAGTCTTAATATATAAAAAAAAAAAAGAAAAGGTATGTGTGTTTTTTTTTTTTTTGTTTTTGTTTTTTTCCTCGGTTTAGGCACTATGGATTCTCTATTAAGAATGTACATTCATCCATTACCACACGCGTCTTGATAGAGTGTCCAGAGCCAGAGGCGAGTGCAGTCTGTGCATTAATCGCTGTAATTACTCAGCCAGGGTGACAGTGATTCTGGAGGTGTGTCTGAGTGCATATACCAGTGGAGGACAGTGGTAGACCAGTCAATAGGTGGATCTCAACTCCGTCTGAGAGCTCTGGTCAGAAAGTAATGAAAAGAAGGCTTCGTAATCATCTCAAGGGGGGTGTGTGAAGTCATAAAAGACCTAATCTGAGGACTTTGGGTGGGTTTAAACGTCTGAAAACCAACATTTCTGCTTCGCTCTTGTGTTTCGATCCTTCGACAAACACAAAGTTGTGAGTCAAAGTTTCCCTTCGGAAGCCCGGACGGACTCTTTGACCGACCAAAATCACCACAGCAACGACTGCTTAGCAACAAAAAACGTTTCTTTCCATCCATCGTAAGAAAAAAAACGAAGAAAAAACCAAGTGAAATGGAGATAACAGAATCATCACTGGGGGTGCGGGCTTGGTAGATCATTTTTGTTTTATTGCAGAAACTGCCGGGATGTGTGGCCGCCTGCGCAGCTTTCCAGCGTGAGAGATGCTCGTAAAGAGGAGGAGACGAATGGTCGAATGAAACGTGTCAAGTCAGGGATATGAAAGCGGAGGAGGGGGGGGCAGGAAGGCGCTGTAGCTCGCAGGGCTGTGCACTGTATTGTCTGCACAAGGGCAGCAGAGTTCCTCTTTGTGTTCCCGCTCCTGGAACGTGTCGTCCAACACCGCCGACGTTCCGGCTAATCAGAGCGGCATTGTTGGTGGTAATAAGTGAATAGTTTAATAGGTGAACGTATGCCACTTGGCTTCTTATCTCCGCAGTGACTTTCACTTGCACCGCCTGCAGCCAGTCATCATGAGAAATATATGACTGAGACACCGTTTTTAATTAAGGACAGTTCTAAGCATCATCAAAAAAAAAAAGAAGAAGAAGAGCGGTGGTGCAGGAGGGGTGGGGGTGTTGGTTTGAATATGCTGAAAGACTTGTTCTGGCACGCACACATGCATGTGAGCCATTTTTCTTTGGGTTTCTCATTAATCACAGAGCCATGTCTGATACCGGCGAGCAGGAGAGGAAACCGAGCTGGAATATTTGAACGTCTCAGCGCTGATGTGTGCAAAGCAGAGTGTGTGTCTGCAGGGGAGGCTTTGAAATTTCATCCTCTCCATCCCTTTTAACTTGGATGTGTGCGCCTGGCTCCAGTTAGCCAATGGCTGTTAGGAAGCTCCTGAATATCCCCGCTGCCACCACCCCTCCAACCATTCACACACTCCTCACTATCCCCCCCCCCCCCACTCCACAGACCTGCATTGTGTCAGATAGTTTAATGTGAAATTGCTTTTCTTTCAAATTTCCCTCTGGAAACGTAGGTCGTGGCAGAATGTTACATCTCATAATGGTGTGTTATTGTTGTCCTTTCATACGAGTCCTTGGCTTCTGAGCAAAGGCTTTTTGAGCGCTGAACTGAGCTGGGTTTTTTTTTTTTCCCGGCATCTCGGATTCTGGACCGCGTTCTTCCTCCGCCGGCTGCGCCCACGGTGTAACCTCGCTGAAAAATTCATCGCCAACCCCGTGATTACGCTTCCGCATTAGCGGGGCTTAAATTTAATTTGTCGGCGGGCCCCTCACGGCGGTGCTACGGGCCCGGCCTATCAGAGACACTTTGTAAAAAGGCCTCTGGAAGAGCCTCCCGGGGTCATCCTATCAGTCAGACACACTGTCAGCAGACACACTCAGTTAGTCAGCATGGAGGCAGAAATGTGGCCCGGCCAGGCCACACGCCACCGTCGGCTGCTCCGCTGGGCCGCTGCTGTGGGCATCCGGCTCCCACGCCTGCCAATCAAAGCTCCAGCACGGACGCTGACCTTTGTTCCCCTGCCGAAACGAACGCCCTGCAACAGGTGAACCCACGACACCCGTGACTCGGCACTGGGAAGTTTAAATATAGCATAGTTTGCTCAGTATTCTGCATCGAACACTGGAAAAAAATCAAAGTCTTACCAAGTATATTTGTCTCATTTCTAGTCAAAGTATCTCATTACACTTAATATAAGACACAACTGCCTAACAAGTACCATTTCAGCCAGATATAGGGACTTGTTGGAAGACAATACATCTGGAATATCTTGTTAGATGAAAAAGTCTTGAAAACAAATCTCAAAAGTCCTAAATATCACATCTTATTTCAAGAAATCTTGACAAGCCGATTTTCACTAGTTCCATTGGCAGATTTTTTGCTTATTTCAAGCAAAAATGTCTTGTTTTTGTTTTTCTTACTTATTTTTGGAGGGGCATTTTTTCCAGTGTGAAGCGTCACTCGTCCGAACTTTTACATGAATTTAATTTCATTTATTTATTTATTTAAAACAGGGAGAATGCACAAAAGCATTAATTGTGAGAGAAGAGATGCCTTGTGCCAGGTTGTAGCAACATTAAGCTAATTTCCACTTGTAGTCCCTGCGCACGTAGGGTACACTCGAAAAAAATGCCCCTCCAAAAAGTAAGTAAAAAAACAGCAAATACGAGACGTTTTTGCTTGAAATAAGCAAAAATATCTGCCAATGGAACTAGTGAAAATCGGCCTGTCAAGATTTCTTGAAATAAGATGTGATATTTGGGACTTTTGAGATAAAAGTGATCTTGAAATTAGCTTAAAAACCTCTTCAAATGTCAAAAAATTAACTTATTTCATATGAAACATGACTTAAAACTATTTGTTTTCAAGACTTTTTCATTTAAGAAGATATTCCAGATGTATTGTATTAAAACAAGTCCCTATATCTGGCTGAAATGGTACTTGTTAGGCAGTTGTGTCTTATAAGCTAATTGTGTGTTTTTAAGCTAATTTCAAGATCACTTTTATCTCAAAAGTCCTAAATATCACATCTTATTTCAAGAAATCTTGACAAGCTGATTTTCACTAGTTACATTGGCAGATTTTTTTGCTTATTTCAAGCAAAAACGTCTTTTATTTGTTGTTTTTTTTTACTTATTTTTGGAGGGGCATTTTTTCCAGTGAACCGCTGACATTATTTCATATATTTTTAGACTTAATTCGGCGGCTGTGTCAATCCTCTGACAATCGCCTTGGTAATAATCACCTGTCGTAAAGTGGCTATTACTGTCTTCCACTGCTGTGATTTACATTAATACCTGGTAGTTAATGTCATGTTTCTTTATTGAGAGAATGTGGGACATTAAATCCGACGTACTGCCTCTGCAGCTATATTATTCCCTCTTTTACACTTCTTTATTTTTTTACTTTCACATTTTCTCCTTTCAGACGGCTATCAAAAAAAGCTTGATCTGAGGGCACCCGAGGCTGCTTTTATCACCGCTCCCTGAATGAGAAGGTCAATTTTCAAGGCGTTTTGTGTGTGTGTGTGTGTGTGTGGGGGGGGGGGGGGGGGGGGGGGGGTGTTAAAACCAGCCAGTTACTAAGAGAACCGAGAGGGAGCCTCTAATTGGGATCCATTTTCATCTCGTATGGTTTTAAATGTCAAGAACAGAGCGCATGCAAAGTGTTTTGAATTTGTTGAGGAAGGCTTCAGTCCCTGGGTCACGTAGGTCGGAAACATATTAGTTTATTATGAAAAGAGGACAGAGTGTAACAAGGCACTTTATTCTGCAGCCGAGTTTCGCCATTGGAGAAGTTAAAAAAGCTGATGTACTGCCTCTGACCTCATCCTTGCTCCGCCGGGAACATAATGTCAAGAAGTTTCCGGGCGCTTTTCTCCGTTTGACAGAAACAAATCCTCAGGAAGGGCTCGTTCCTCCCTGTGTGGAGGATTTATACCCCCCCCCCCCCGACGCCCCTGCTTCCTCTCACTGTCCAAACCATCACACCACCAGAGACTCCCAGGCCCCCCCCACAAATTTATGAATGCTAATGTTTACTTCTTAGTTTATGCACGGCTTGGTCAGAGGGCGAGAAATTAACGGCGTGGAATACGTGAGAGTAAAAGGTTGGTGATATAACACACCGGGAGAGTCGGGTCATGGCTGCAGAAGTTGGTTTTACCTGAACTATGTTGCTAAGAAGTTTCTTTCTGTACATTTTGCCTCCTGCTGTGTGAAGAGATGAGTGTCGGCGTGGAGCTTTGATGGGTTCTGACAGCCTCTGCTGGAACACAATACTCCAGTTCAAATGCGTTTCGTAAGCACATCTGCGGCGTTAAGAGGCGCGGCTCTCCCGTTAAAGGGACAGTTCGCCTCTTTTGACATGAAGCTGTATGACATCCCATATCAGCAACATCATTTCTGAACATCTTCTTACCCCCTGCTGCGTCCTGTGAGCAGAGTTCCAGCCTCGTTTTGGTGCTGATGAAGGTAGTCCGGCTAGTTGGCTGGGGTTTAAAAAATAAAGCGTTTTGCTTCTCAAAACAATATGCGTTCAACAGAGTAATACATTTGCATCACAAAATCGTTCTCCAGGAAAAAGTCAGACCTCACAATCTCTTGGCCCTATTTTCTCTCCCTTCGTATCACTGCCTGCTGTGCAGACCGAGCAGCAAACACTGTAACGCTCTCCGTCACATTCCTTTCTATCCGTTGAGGTGACGGAGACTCGCTTAGACTGTAAGGGTTGTGATTGGTCGGCTAACAACATCATTTCCTGGAATCACTTTCCCGGTTTAGCTCCTTCCTCTCAGAACAACAACACCGCCATTTCTGAAAGAGTTTACTGTGTGCCGGTCAACATTTGGTCAAAATTATTTGCATTTCAAAATCAACGAGCTCCAACTCCAACAACAGTCTTTCTCTCTCAGTCGCCATCGTTCACTGTGAGGAGGAACGGAGCCGGAAGGTGAACAACCAGTCAACCACTTTTACCATAGACGTCGCGAGATTGGGTCGTTTAATGTAGCGACGCCTGCTGATTGGAAGGTGAACTACCTTGGGTATCCGACATCCCGACGGAGAACTTCGAAAGGTTTAACAGCCTCTGTGTGACCACGGAGACGGATTGACGGATAGCGACGGAGTAGCATACCGAGGCCTTAAAGTGATACTCCGGAGTAGATTCAACCTGGGGTCATTTGAACCGTGACATCCAGCCAAGTAGCCCACCCGCAGTTTTTTCGATATTGGCTGAACATCAGCTGAGTTACTGAGTTATCCTGAATAGCTTCGTACAAGGGTTAATGGATCCTGGCAGTATCTCCAAAATTACCACACTAGAATCACGTCATGACACCAAACTTCTACAGTAGTACAAATATGGTCTGTACTCACAAAACGATGCATTTGGAAGTTTGTACATAGTCCAGGAGTTTATTATTATCAACACAAGCCTGATAGCTTCTCTGCCGCTAAAGCTGCGTCGACGTCACTTCAGAGAGCTGGGAGCTTCAAAGTAAGATGAGGGTTGATCTACTACTGTAGACAACAAAGTATATGCTATATTCTACATGTTTTTTTATGAATTTTTATGTTGTAGAGTTGTGAAGTTATTTTATCAATGGAGAAACTGAGCAGCCTTGCTTTGTTGTCTACAGTAGTAGATCAACCCTCATCTTACTTTGAAGCTCCCAGAAGTGACGTTGACGCAGCTTTAGCTGCAGAGAAGCTATCAGGCTTGTGTTGATAATAATTAACTCCTGGACTATTTTCAAACTTCCAAATGCATCGTTTGGTGAGTACAGACCATATTTGTACTCCTGTAGAAGTTTGGTGTCATGGCATGTGATTTTAGTGTGGTAATTTTGGAGATACGGACCAGGATCCATTAACCCTTGTACGAAGCTATTCGGGATAACTCAGTAACTCAGCTGATGTTCAGCCAATATCGAAAAAACTGCGGGTGGGCTACTTGGCTGGATGTCACGGTTCAAATGACCCCAGGTTGAATCTACTCCGGAGTATCACTTTAACAGGCGCGGCTGTCGTCAGCAGGCAGTGATACGAAGGGAGAGAAAATAGGGCCAAGCAATTGTGAGGTCTGACTTTTTCCTGGAGAACGATTTTGTGATGCAAATGTATTACTCTTTTGAATGCATATTGTTTTGAGAAGCAAAACGCTTTATTTTTTAAACCCCAGCCAACTTGCCGGACTACCTTCATCAACGCCAAAACGAGGCTGGAACTCTGCTCACAGGACGCAGCAGGGGGTAAGAAGATGTTCAGAAATGATGCTGCTAATATGGGATGTTACACAGCTTCATGTCAAAAGAGGCGAACTATCCCTTTAAATGTCACGGAAACTGACACAAGATGGCTGAATCTTGTTTTCTGTGTGTTTTTTAAGTGTTTGAAACTCTGCCGTGAGGCCACTTAAAGGCAGAAATAAACATGGCTTCTGAGTTTGAGTTGTCACACTGCTGTTCACAAATATTCCGGTTACATTCCATTTGTGAACGAAGTTATTAATGTTGATAAACGATGTGATTTACAGTCGCTGGCGGCCATGTCCTGCCAGTGATGCAGCTGAGATATGGAATGCTAATGGAGAGCCCGTCCAGCTGTGATAACCTGTGGAAGAAGTGTATCTTCAGCTCTGTCTCAACACTCGCCATCGGTACTCGTCTAATTTTTGATTTTTTAAGTAGGAGCGCAGTCCTCTTAAGCTCTTCTAAAAAAAATAACCCACACTGTGTCGGATACACGGCGTCTGTCACACATACAATGTGCCACAACTTCAGTCCACGGAGGATAAATCTTATTCTCTGAAGTGGGGAGTAGCCGCTCCGACATCTACAGCGTTTCACCTGCGTTATTTAATCCGGTTCTTCCTTATCCGACTATGCATCTGCAGGATAAAAAAGGCCTAGTGTTTTCCCCCCCTTTCAGATCAGAAAACATGCATTTTTATCCTCCTGCAGGACGGACATAAAGGTGCCTTTCTGATGTCTAATGCGGCCATTTGAAGTGGTTGCTTCCTCTGCTTTTGGACTCTTTGTTCTCTCCCTTCCCTCAAAGGTCAGAAATGTCAAACGCTTTGCAACTGGTGAACCGCACGGATTCATGTCAAGGGTTGACCTCGGTGCGAAAGCCAAGCGAGCCAAGCAAATCCACTGACAGCAGCGTTTCCTAATGAAAATGAATTTAATGTATTCAGAAATGTTACTTCTGTGCACCGCGGTGTGAACGAGCCCAGAACGCCGCTCCGTCTGCACCTGAAGCCGGCCCACTATATATGACTTTGAATGGCTGTTAGGACAATACATTAATGAAATCCCCCCGGAGCCTCGACTTTGCAGCTGAGGTTCAAATGCAATTTTTCTTCCTGTGACAACGTATAATCCCTTGTCCAAGCAGGCCTGTGTTTCTACCTTAAACATCCCTTTCATTCCTTCATTTAATAAATGACACCCAGAGGACAAAACGGGGACAAGTCCCCACTGACACCTGTGAAATATAGACTGATAATGCTCCTGCCACTCGCTTAATGCCGCTCCCTTCCACCTCCTTGGGTGTGACAGGCCGGCCCCATGCATGTATCATAATGAGTGGATCTCTCCAGCGTCAGTTAGGAGCACCTTAAGCATGTGACTCAACTTCTTTTACTCCTGAGAATAAAGGAAGAGATGAGAGAGATCTCCCCCCTGCCTCATGGGAGCGAACGCCGTTTCTCCTTGGAGTGCAGCCACCTCGGCGGCAGCCATTCCTACTTGATGATTACGAGGACGGCGGCCATTGCTTCTTCATTGTGTGTGTCTGTGTTCGAAACCGCATACTACATACTTCCATACTACATACTTCCATACTGCATACTAATCGATCAGACAGTATGCAGAGTGTTTACCCACAATGCATCTCGCTCCTGCCCGAGCCGAAATCAGCCGGCCTGAAGCTGATTTCCCTTAAGCTCTAAACTCTGTAAACTTTAGCAACATTTGAAACATTTTCAGGAGAGAAAGTAGTCGTTTAGATCCCCAACGTGTTGAAAACCTGACAAAATACCGGCAATTTACAATTTTGTTCCCACGAATTCGGCGCTACTAAAGCTAGCCGCAGTGAGCAACGCACTTCCGGTTATTTTCACAAAATAAAATACCCGTTGCCTTTTATCATAGGGAAAGCCATTACCATACAATTGGTGCTTTTGTTTTGAAAACAGGAAGTGAACCTTCCCTCGTTGTAGCTAGCTTGAAACTGCTGTTTTGACAGGAAATGACGATCGGCGACGTCACGTTACGTTGCATCTTGGGTAGTTTGAGTATGAGTAGTAACCTCATGATGCATACCCAACATTTCAGAGAATCTAGTATGCATCCGGGAACTTCTCGCTTACTCAAACTGGCATACTAACTCAAAAAGTCAGTAGGAGTAGTAGGAGAAGTATGCGGTTTCGAACACAGCCTGCGTCTGTGCAGCGAATGTGTGGTGATGGTCTCAGGGGCGATGTGACAGAAAGGAGTGAAGAGCGTCCCCCCTATCAGAAAAAAACCCAGCCCAGTCATTGTTTGCATGGCTCACTTTGAATGATTTAATTACTTGCTTTAGACTTGAGCAATTATAGCTGAGCAGCACATATGTTAATTATATCTGACCTCACATTTTTGCTGCTCTGTTAATTGTTCGCTCCGATGACATTCGAAGATGACTGTCATTGCCGCCTGCGTATCGGGCGATTTATGAAAAAAATAATTGACACGGAGGTTTGCTGGGTGACAGATTCTGGTTGATGGAAAAGTTTGAGCTGCAACACTCCAGGTTCCAGATGGAGCAGGAGGGGAGGTCACGGAATGAGGGCGTCATGACTCGTCTTTTTAAACCCTTTTGTGCATCTGTTGCCAAACATGCTTCAGCGGTGGTTTCTCCTCCAAATCGAACAGATTAGACGAATGAAGCTGAGGATGCAGACACCGAGCCCACTTCCTGTTTCCTCAGAGATAATGCATTTTGTTTTTTCTCTCGCCATTATTGCCCAGGAAAACATCAAAACCCACTTATGTCCCAAGCTGACGCTCACACAGACGGTTCTAATGCACATCTGCCTCCGGATGTCAAAAAATCCTGAAAAAAAATCCATTAAAAGCAGCATCCAAAGACAAACTACCTGATCTGATGTGTCGTGCTAAATGACACATGTGCTGCATATTTTTGCAAACATGATTTCATCACGTAGCTTATTATCACATTTAATGGGGGCGGTTTTCACTTTTGCTAGATGTGCACTGTGTGGTTTAATTCCTCTGCCAGTGGGGAGCAGGAAGAGTTAAGGCGGCGTGGAAGGCAGATGCACATAGCGAGTTCTTCAGATTCATTTCGTCTTGCAGGATGATTGCGGTGGCGTGACTGTGGCTTTATGAGAGAATGAGAAATACTCGTGCTGCTCAACATGATTGTGTTTGATAATGTTGCTGTATGTCTCTGCATGCTGTTACTAATGGACTGCGCTTTTGTTTGTCACCTTAACTGAGCAGCGACGTTTCTCGTTTCACTTCGCTAAACCCGAAATGAATTCTGGACAAATAGGATCCGGTCTTGTTTTGTATTTATGGAGAAATAGGTTTGTTTTCCCCTCTACTGTCATCACTACGGAAACCAGTGGCTATATTCGCTGCTCTGAAAATGATTAAAACATTTTTAAAAAACATCGATTTTCACTGACAAAACTGAAAGTTCAAGCTCAGCTGGGAAGTGGTTGGTGTTCTGTGGCTTTCTAAAAGCTCAAAATCCAAACCAAATGAGGTTATTCGAACCCACAGAGACCCAGAGACTTTTGTTCCTGTCCTTAATGACATCAGTGTGTTACTCCCATGTCGTCACATACTGACGCTTGTTCAGGAGCCCACTGCCATGGTTTTAAATGGAAACATTTCTGCTGTAAAATGTTCGGATTGAATCACTTTTTCTTATTTAAATGTGTTTTATTTTGCGACCCTTGTTGACCATTCACACCGAGCCGGCCGGGAGACGAGTTGCTATGTTGAATTGTAAAAACGCTGCAAAGACTGCGGCTCTGATGCCTGTAGCAAACTGTAATGAGCAGCACAGCTCCTACATTTAGAACAGTGTTGTTGATTTGGGCTGTTTTAGCTGAACAGCAGAGTCCGTTTGGAGGCTTCATTCACACTAACTGTTAAAGGGTGGGTGCGAGGCGTGGAAGGATGCAGATACTTCAAAAACAAAACTTGGTTTATTTTCACAAAGAGAAGGGCAACAGAAAACAAAGCTGAGCCTGATACCAAAACTGAACTGTGACAAAATTAAACGTGACTATGGTTAAACAAAACGTGACTATGGTTATAGTTAAACAAAACGTGACTGGTTATAGTTAAACAAAACGTGACTATGGTTATAGTTAAACAAAACGTGACTATGGTTATAGTTAAACAAAACGTGACTATGGTTAAACAAAACGTGACTATGGTTATAGTTAAACAAAACGTGACTATGGTTAAACAAAACGTGACTATGGTTAAACAAAACGTGACTATGGTTATAGTTAAACAAAACGTGACTATGGTTATAGTTAAACAAAACGTGACTATGGTTATAGTTAAACAAAACGTGACTATGGTTATAGTTAAACAAAACGTGACTATGGTTATAGTTAAACAAAACGTGACTATGGTTATAGTTAAAAAAACGTGACTATGGTTAAACAAAACGTGACTATGGTTATAGTTTAACAAAACGTGTCTATGGTTATAGTTAAACAAAACGTGACTATGGTTATAGTTAAACAAAACGTGACTATGGTTAAACAAAACGTGACTATGTTTATAGTTAAACAAAACGTGACTATGGTTATAGTTAAACAAAACGTGTCTATGGTTATAGTTAAACAAAACGTGACTATGGTTAAACAAAACGTGACTGGTTAAACAAAACGTGACTATGGTTATAGTTAAACAAAACGTGACTATGGTTAAACAAAACGTGACTATGGTTATAGTTAAACAAAACGTGACTATGGTTAAACAAAACGTGACTATGGTTATAGTTAAACAAAACGTGACTATGGTTAAACAAAACGTGACTATGGTTATAGTTAAACAAAACGTGACTATGGTTAAACAAAACGTGACTATGGTTATAGTTAAACAAAACGTGACTATGGTTATAGTTAAACAAAACGTGACTATGGTTATAGTTAAACAAAACGTGACTATGGTTATAGTTAAACAAAACGTGACTATGGTTATAGTCAAACAAAACGTGACTATGGTTAAACTAAATGTGACTATGGTTATACTTAAACAAAACGTGACTATGGTTAAACAAAACGTGACTATGGTTAAACTAAACGTGACTACGGTTAAACAAAACTTGACTATGGTTCAAAAAAACGTATAAAACGTGACTATGGTTAAACAAAACGTATAAAACGTGACTATGGTTAAACAAAACGTATAACACGTGACTATGGTTAAACAAAACGTACAAAACGTGACTATGGTTAAACAAAACGTACAAAACGTGACTATGGTTAAACAAAACGTTATAAAACGTGACTATGGTTAAACAAAACTTGACTACGGTTAAACAAAACGTTATTATGGTTAAACAAAACGTGACTACGGTTAAACAAAACGTGACTACGGTTAAACAAAACGTGACTACGGTTAAACAAAACGTTATTATGGTTAAACAAAACGTGACTATGGTTAAACAAAACGTGACTACTGTTAAACAAAACGTGACTATGGTTAAACAAAACGTGACTACGGTTAAACAAAACGTTACTACGGTTAAACAAAACGTTACTACGGTTAAACAAAACGTTACTACGGTTAAACAAAACGTGACTACGGTTAAACAAAACGTGACTTCGGTTAAACAAAACGTGACTATGGTTAAACAAAACGTGACTACGGTTAAACAAAACGTTACTACGGTTAAACAAAACGTGACTACGGTTAAACAAAACGTTACTACGGTTAAACAAAACGTGACTACGGTTAAACAAAACGTGACTACGGTTAAACAAAACGTGACTACGGTTAAACAAAACGTGACTACGGTTAAACAAAACGTGACTTCGGTTAAACAAAACGTGATTATGGTTAAACAAAACGTGACTACGGTTAAACAAAACGTGACTACGGTTAAACAAAACGTGACTAAGGTTAAACAAAACGTGACTACGGTTAAACAAAACGTGATTACGGTTAAACAAAACGTGATTACGGTTAAACAAAACGTGACTACGGTTAAACAAAACGTGACTACGGTTAAACAAAACGTGACTACGGTTAAACAAAACGTGACTACGGTTAAACAAAACGTGACTACGGTTAAACAAAACGTGACTACGGTTAAACAAAACGTTGTGACTATGGTTAAACAAAACGTTGTGACTATGGTTAAACAAAACGTTGTGACTACGGTTAAACAAAACGTTGTGACTATGGTTAAGAAAATATTGTGGAGGGTGATTGGTGAGTGAGTACAGCTTATGGGGAAAACACAGTGAAGCTGATGACCTGAACTTGGGGACTGAGGAAAGAACAATGGCAAAACATGGAAAGACTTAAAGGATAAGACCGGTTTTTTGACATTGGGCCCTTGATTTCACATTATAGCATGATGTTCTACTCACCCCTGCTTGTTGTTTGTCATTTGGAGCTGTTCCGAAGATATTCGCGAGGCGTCTGGCTGCTCTCTTGAGATATTCGGCCATGAAACGGTTTCCTATGGGCAAGCTCATACAGGCACAAACTATGCTGTTTATAATTTATTAATTACTCTACACTAGCACTGATAACGTGGAGGTGCGTCGCTTACTTAAAAAAATCCGGGTTATTGTAATTTTGATTTTTTTGTCGTAAAGTGGGTGTTACTGACGTCATCGTCGTGCTACTGCCACAGGCAGCCCACAGACCTGCTGCCTATTTATTCATTCGGCTAAAATTCAAAATTAGTAACCCGGATTTTTTTAAGTAAGCGACGCACCTCCACGTTATCAGTGCTGGTGTAGAGTAATTAATAAATTATAAACAGCATAGTTTGTACCTGTATAAGCTTGCCCATAGGAAACCGTTTCATGGCCGAATATCTCAAGAGAGCAGCCAGACGCCTCGCGAATATCTTCGGAACAGCTCCAAATGACAAACAACAAGCAGGGGTGAGTAGAACATCATGTTATAATGTGAAATCAAGGGCCCAATGTCAAAAAACCGGTCTTATCCTTTAACTAAACATGAACTTAAAAACTAAGACATGACCTAAAACATGATAAAACATAGAACTAAAAACATGGGGGGAAAAACCCCTCGAACACTAACAAATCAGACTGTCAGCTGCCGGTAAACATCCTCTTGAGCTGTTTGTCCCAGGCCGTGATGACGTATTATTACGATTGTAATGCGACCACAAACGTTTGTGAGAGCAACTCCATGTAAACTGTAAAAATGGCGTCCATCGAAGTGACATTTGCTTGGTCAGTGTTGCCTAAATCCAACCAGGAAGTAAAAACGAATGCTATTGTTTAATGAACTTGACGTTAAAAACAGTGTTTTGATATGTTGGTCTTGAACTCGTGCCATCCAACCCCCTGTGACCTCATTATCAGGGTTTTGTGGCTTTTCTTGATGAAATCCTTTGGAGTGATGTGTGCTCTGATGTTGAAACGCTCACATGAGTCATTCTTCCCCCATGCTGCTTGCAGGGGTGGTACTTTCCAGGGTGCGCCACAATAAGTCTCATTTAAGGGCACGAACAACATAATCTGCACGATGGTTTCAGCTGGTAGACCTGTTGGCTGGTGTTGCTTCACCTCATCTTAAACCAGCATAAACACGTTAAAGTGTGAACAAACGCTGAGACTGAATGTGTCAGACGTTAAAGCGTGCAGACCTATTGTAACAGATCCAAAAAGTAGAGTGATGAGCTTGTAACTGAACTCAGTGTGAGCTCTTAAAGTGGTCACAGAGCTCAGTTTTGAAAGGTAAAAAGATGACGGAAAACAAGCTGCCGCCAGCAGTTGCGGTTAATGAGCGATGGGACCGGTGCCTGATTGAAATTCAGCCATCTTGTGTCGATTTCGGCAGCGTTTCACAGGAGAGCCACGCCTCTTCATGCCACGGCGATGCTTAGGAAATGCATTTGAACTTCTCGAGCATTGTGTTTATGCAGAGGCTGTCAGACCTGTCCAGAGCCGCCCGGCAGAACAGATCCACCCTGACAGAAAACGCTATGGGAAACACAGCGTGATGGAGAACTTATAGAAAACTTCTGTGCAGGCTGCTTTCATTTTTCTTAATTCTTTGTTGGTGTGAAGCGTATTCAGATGGGCTTTGCTCTCTTTGGCACACATTCCCTGCACCGAGTGCGCCCCTGGGGGGCTCTGGTATTTATTTCAGGCCGTCCCTTTTGCAGATCAGGCACCCAGACTGTGAGACATTACTCGCTACTATCTGAAAACATTGTTTCCAAACTACACCAGGCTCCTGTTCTAATTATAACCGTCATTCCAATTAGCAGCATTTGACAGTCAACTGACGCGCAGTAAATAACACAGCATCCCTGTTGCTGAGTTCCGGCATGTGTCTGTTTCTCTTTGTTGATTCACTTAGCATTTGGCAGACGCCGTCTTCCTTTTGCAAACTTCTTCCTCCTGAGATATTAAATCATTTAGTAGTTTGCTTGACTGATGCACATGTAACGTGCTTTGAAAAGCCCTCCGGAGTGCCGATTGTGTGACATACTTTGCTTGTTTGCCCTCTGTGATTAAGTGCCTCCAAAGAGCTCTTTTTCCATCAGGTGTTGCTTCATATTTCAGCTAATAGTTCCTCTCTTTTGATGCAGATTCTGATGGCAGGGCACATTCATTAGGTGGCTCGGGCTTCTTCCCACTAGGATTCGCAGACAGCTGTCAGTTTGGTGCGGCTGTCCTGCACTGATTGAGCATCAACATTCCCTCGTCTTGCACATTGCATTCGCACATCCACTTACTTCGACATTTACATGCCCATCAACACATTGGACTGATGCAGCGTGAGCTCTGGCTGACTGTCAGGACAGATTACGCAGCTCCAGACCTTCATTCTGCACATGTGCACATAGATGCTGGAGCATATTAGCGAGGTAACATGCAGATATAGCTGTGTTATAGCTGAGTTTGATTTTACAGTTAACATCCAGCAGGTTCAGAGCAAACTTATCATCTTCATGATGTCATTTTTGAACTGGACTCTTTGGACGTATTCTTCTTTCTTTACCGGCTGAACTCACTCAGTTTGTTTGTTTGTTTGTTTGTTACTGGATCGGTTGTACAGTACAGTGAGTTTATCAGAGCTTTTTCTCCAGAAGACAGTTGCCTGCTGCTGCTGCTGGAAATGGGGCGAATAAGAGCACAAAGACTAATCTATGCAGCAAATGTGGTGTAAAACCCATGGTGTACGTGGCCTTTGTGAAGTCAAATGTAACTTCCTGCTAAGAATAACTATAGTTTGAATTGTCGGGTAAAATATTTTTTTAAAAAAATCCAGCCTCTATACTTTTGTCATGAATAAGAGAATTAGCTGTGGAGACCGAAATGTTTTGTTTTCTGCTCTAAATTTAGTTTAGACGCAGGTCTGCAGGGATTGAGCCATTTTTGGAGCAGGCCCCCAAGTGGCCGTTTGAAGAACTGCAGTGCAGTGAAACGGCATCCACAGGATTCTGCACACCCTCACACTCCTATGACTCGTGATAAGATCAGACAGGATATCCCATCCATGTGCACAGTCGGGAGACGTGTGCATAACTTGCAGATCCAGCTGTCTCCGTGTCTCTTCACATGGCTCCACAGTGATAAGCAGTTGATCCCGCGCACGTCAAACGAATGCTTTCTGCAGGGGAAAGAGACGCAGAGTCGGACTGAGTCAGGCTCCACCGTGCAGTGGGGGAAAAAAAATGAAAGAAAGGTCTTTTTCTCCCCCTCAAGGTGTCCGCTTCTGTAAAACTTTTCACCAAAGGGGGCTAAAATACTGCAGAGTTGGAGTTGGTATGAGTAGAGTTTAAGATTCTCTAATTTCAGAGCATTTGTGATTGAAATAAAACGCTAAACATCAGGAATAAACATCTGCTTTTGTCTGGTTTCTGCTCAGAGATCTTTGATCTCAGGGGAGACTTTTTCCTGGTTTAGTAAAGGTGAGAATAATGATAATAATTCTGTATTATTTTGTCTTCTGTAACCTATGACGGTTATTGTGTAATTCTTTTAATCTAAACATTTGTTCTCACAGAATTGGGAGCGTGTGATCAGCCCTATGTTATTCATTTTTAGTGAAACTGAAACTCATTACCTGAAACTTTCAGGAAAATGCAAATGCACACCAAAGTTTTACTTTGTCTAATTGTTTCTTAGATTTGAAATCCCTTTTTATTTTCTTTCATTCTTCCCGTTCATTGCTGCTGTATGGAGTTCATTATTATCATGCATTGGTATTCAGGCATGCCGGCCCCATGTGGCAGTCTGTTAGAGAACGTGAACGGGGGTGTCACCTCTCAGTTAAGGGAGCGCTGCCACCCTGGAGCCTCTGTGTGCCTGGACAGCCGGCCTCAGAGTTAGCAAGTGTAACTGTGGAGGAATGGCTGCTAAATAACGCAGCCTGCAGCTCTGACTGGGCTAGCTGGCTGTGCTAGCAGGCGTGACGCGACAGCACTGAGGCCAGAGCCAGCTACAATCCATTACTTTTACCTGCGGAGGAGGAGAGGGAGAGATTGAGTTAAGGGCCGGAGCACCTTTCAGCACTCCCCTCTGCATGCTAATGCCGCCGGCGCTTCAAAAGGGATCAAAATCTGCTGCCTGCAAAATGTAGCTCCTCAACTGACGGAAGGATGGAGAAATCCTCCCTCCTCCTTGATGCTTTTCTTGCACACATATGCATAATAACACACGGCAGCACACTCTGTGTAAATGTTTTTTTTTTTGGGAGTGTTAGTGCACATCGGCCGACTCCAAACCTGCAATTCAGATGTTAAGCTTTTATGTTTGTGTGACCGTGTTCCACGCTGTGTGCATAATAAGTGCAGAAAGTGTCTGCTTTTAAAGAATAAATGACTAATTCATTCAAATTCAAGTTGGGAAATGAGGAAAAAAGAAACCCAGCTGTCAAATTCCATGTCTTTTTTTTGCCCCCCTCCTCTAGATTTATCACTCCCTCAGTGATGTCACGACACACACATCCACACCAACACAAATCACCGCCATCGCCTAAAAAATGTCCCCATGCACAGCAGACAGAATGCGATGAGCATTTGTGCAGAGAGCATGAAGCAGAGGGTGATTTTTGAGGCGCTGCTTAAAGCTATCACTATCGGAGTGGAAAGTACACATGACAACTGGTTTGCAGGTTCCAAATGAGAAACCATCACAAACCGTGTGGGTGTGGGGGGGGGGCAGAGGGAGGGAGGAGGAGGGAGAAAGAAAAAAAACGGGCTGGATTGGCACCCTGTGACAGTGATAAATTTCACCAATCGTCCAGTGTGAAGATCTGTCTAATCTTTGCGGTGGCTCACAGCGGGGTAGGACCCCATCACTCTCCCATTATTTGACAACAAAACATCCGCGGAGAGCAGTGAGCCAGGTTCAGTTAGCCACAATACACTCCCTGCATACACAAATCCCCGGCGAAGGGGATTATAAAGTGGCTCGGTAGCCGGCCGTTAAAGGGGCAGGGCCATTAAAATGCAGCCGCAGCCACCTATCCGCACTCTCACTGCTCAAGTGCTTTTGGAGAGAACAAAAACAAAGCCGTCTGTCAATAGCCTTTAATTTTGAATAGAGAGCAAGTAAAAATTCGATGCCTATAATGGCCTTCATTTTCCTCCAGACCCTTGAAATTGATTCGATGGCTTAATTTGGGGCTGGCAGGTGGGCTGCGGTGTGTGGCTGCATGCGTCTCACCCCAGATGACACGATAAACAGCAGTTTAGCAGCAGAACCTTTCTTTTTCCCGAGGCCGTGCATTACCCCGCTCCATATGCAGCCATCGGCAGCCATGTGGCGTTCCGTTGGCAGCTACCAGCCCGTCGTTTACACCCAAAATGTTAGTTTGATTTCCCTGACACGGAGATAATGTTTCATAACACACAGTCAGTCACGAATTAGCCCATCTGTCTGTTTGAGCTTCCCGGTGCTTATGGAGTCGGTCGGTGTTTGTTTGCGTGTGTTTATGTGTGTGTTTGACCACAGAAGCTCAGCCCTCTCCCCACCAGGATTCACTGACGGCTGTCAGCTCATTGAGTGACTCCTCCACAGATTGTATTTGAGCCAAAATCCTGATCCCTCGTCTCGCTGCTCCTGTCGCGCTTTGCTTCTCCCACTCCTCCCCTGGCTTGTCGACATGCATATGCTGACATACTCGCACATGCACAGTTTATACAAGCGCTCCCACACGCAAGGGGGGGGGGGTTTGTGTATGTTGCGTTGTTCAGCGGGACGCACGCGTGACGGTGTGAAAATCAAGCCTGGAAATGCATTTTAAGTTATTCTTACAATGGAAAAAATCAAAGTCCTACCAAGTATATTTGTCTAATTTCTAGTCAAAATATCTCATTACACTTAATATAAGACACAACTGCCTAACAAGTACCATTTCAGCCAGATATAGGGACTTGTTTTAATACAATACATCTGGAATATCTTGTTAAATGAAAAAGTCTTGAAAACAAATTGTTTTGAGTCGGATTTCAAGAAATCTTGACAAGCCTATTTTCACTAGCTCCATTGGCAGATTTTTTTTTGCTTATTTCAAGCAAAAACGTCTTGTATTTGTTTTTTTTACTTATTTTTGGAGGGGCATTTTTTCCAGTGTAAGAAGCATCAGAATGTGAAACAAAGCCATACTGTTGCACACACTGGAAAAAAATGCCCCTCCAAAAATAAGTAAGAAAAACAACAAATACGAAACATTTTTGCTTGAAATAAGCAAAATAAATCTGCCAATGGAACTAGTGAAAATCGGCTTGTCAAGATTTCTTGAAATAAGATGTGATATTTAGGACTTTTGAGATAAAAGTGATCTTGAAATTAGCTTAAAAACCTCTACAAATGAAAAAAAAAGCTTGTTTCATGTGATATGTGACTCAAAACAATTTGTTTTATTAAGACTTTTTCATTTAACAAGATATTCAAGATGTATTGTATTAAAGCAAGTCCCTATATCTGGCTGAAATAGCACTTGTTAGGCAATTGTGTCTGATATTAAGTGTAATGAGATACTCAATGAGACAAATATACTTGGAAAGATTTAGATTTTTTTCCAGTGCACAGTGGTATCTCCATTTATATGACAGCATTATGTGGAAGTCTGCCGATCAATAACCTCTGAGAGGCATATTTAGACCGTCGCAGTGGCTTGTCTCTTCATGTTGTCCCAGACGGACTCCGTGATGTTGAGATCAGGGCTCCGTGGGGGCCCCCGCCATCTGTTGCAGGACTTTTTGTTCTTCTCGTGGACGGAAATAGTTCTTTGTGGACTTATTGTCGCGCAGCGGAAAGTGTGATGAACTGATCCGTGACAGTAGGTGATGGATGGAAAAAGTAAATCATCATCGTGAGGTGCTCCGTATCCATACTGTCAGTGATGGGAAGCCACAAAAGAGCGGCGAGAAATACAGTTTCTCAGGTTTGATTTAAATAGTTTTCTTTCCTGTGTTTTGATGACATGCAAACAGATCAACAGCAGCAAAAACAGCTGGAAAAGTCCGGTTAATTTCATCCATGTGAGGCTGCACTGCAGTAGAGTTTATCTGAAGTCCGAGGCTAAGAGTTGTCTCGTTGATTCTAAACCAGATGTGCAAATTGTCAGCATTACTGTGCTGTCTGGTCTTTTTTTGACAAGAAATGTATGGTAGTGACAGCAGGAGGGGTCGAGTTAATGTCTGTGTTCAAAACCGCATACTACTCCCACTTCTCCTACTACTCTTACTAACTTTTTGAGTTAGTATGCGAGTTTGAGTAAGCAGAAGTTCCCAGATGCATCCTAGATTCTCTGAAATGTTGGGTATGCATCATGAGGTTACTACTCATACTCAAACTACTTAAGATGCAACGTAACGTGACGTCGCCGATCGTCATTTCCTGTCAAAACGGCAGTTTCAAGCTAGCTACAACGAGGGTAGGTTCCAATGCCGGTTTGGCAATGGTATTATCCGGGACCTATCCCGGCCCAAACCATCGACCCAGGCTGCTTGGCCCATGGAGAAAATAGTTGTAACTAATTTTTGTCACTTATCTTATTCTTGCATTAATATCAATTCAACTGTAGTCTGCATAAATTCACCATTGCAGCGCAGCCGCCTGCTGCATCACAGCAGATTAAATAGGTTCTACCATGTAAGGGAATTCTCTCCTCCCAAATGTTTCAGATGGTTTGGCCCATGGCTCGTCTTTTAAATAACAATGGCGCGAAACAGAGCGCGTCAGTGATGGAGGGTAGAAAGAGGCCAGGTGGAACAGAGAGGGCTAAGCTAAAAAAAAAGACAGGAGGTGGCAGCCAAATGTGCCAAATTGACAGATATCTTCTCAAGACAAGCTGGTAGGTTACTGAGAGATATGGATAATAGGCCTAGTTGTGAATTTGATCAAATAGGCTATAACGTGGCAAACGTTTTTCAATGTCAACTCAACTGTCATGTCATCTGACAGCTTTTGTTGTTAAATATGTAAAAAATCTCACAATTTATATGATTTAGAAGTGTAGTCCTATATTCAAAGAAGAACCGAACACTTTCTTTACATTCCAGATCTGATGAACAATTGCTTAACGCTTTATCACGCTTTATCTCCTCATCAACTGTAGCCTGCATTCCCACAAGCGCGCACGGCACATGGTTACTAACGCAATATTAAATAGGGGCGATCACATTTGTTGTTTGATATTTGTTATTAAATGCATCTCAAACATGCAATTAAAATAAATATAATTATTTAGAAGGGCTGTATGCAAATATTGTACATGGTTCGCGTGCGCAGGGACAGGGGCAGTATGGCAGGGCAGGGGCAGCGCGAGCACGTTGGGGTGTTTAGTTGCCTTTTTTAATTACTGGAGAGTCTGTACGCGCGTTCTATCCGCAGGAATCAGCATCATGTTTCATTTTCAAGCATTCCCCTCCCATTTATTATAATGTGAGCTGAGCCCGCTCACGCCCGTGCAAGGAATAGACTGTTCTATTTTCAAGTTGCAATGAGCACTTATCCGGACACCGCACGGGCACGACGCTTTGATGTGAAAGGAAGAATCTGTTTTCTTGTTGATTTCTATCCATTTTGGACAGAACACGAATGTTTTTTGTTTGTTTTATCTTTTTTCATGGACTCAAATTCCTCCTCCATATCAGAGTGGCCTGAATTTGAATTAAATTCCCGGACTGAGAAAATGGCCCACCCCGGCCCTGGTAGGTTCACTTCCTGTTTTCAAAACAAAAGCACCAATTGTATGGTAATGGCTTTCCCTATGATAAAAGGCAACGGGTATTTTATTTTGTGAAAATAACCGGAAGTGCGTTAGCTCACTGCGGCTAGCTTTAGTAGCGCCGAATTCGTGGGAACAAAATTGTAAACAGCCGGTATTTTGTCAGATTTTCAACACGTTGGGGATCTAAACGACTACTTTCTCACCTGAAAATGTTTCAAATGTTGCTAAAGTTTACAGAGTTTAGAGCTTAAGAGAAATCAGCTTCAGGCCGGCTGATTTCGGCTCGGGCAGGAGCGAAATGCATTGTGGGTAAACGCTCTGCATACTGTCTGATCGATGAGTATGTAGTATGCGGTTTCGAACACAGCCTTTTTCTTATTTTGTGTCACTGTTAGGCTGACGCGTAGCAGACTCACCTCAGTTAGGTTTCTGTGCGGATTAGTGTCGTCGTCATTAACCGACATGGTTCAAATGTCCTTAAATCTGTGATTCTACGTATGTGCGATGCACATAATAATGGTTTTATTACATGATGTTAAATTCCTCTGGTGTGTCTGTCATCTGAAGGGTTTCTGCCATCCAGAGAAGCTGCTAGCTGTGCATCTTTAGTCTTATTGAGGCCAAAATCAGGATAAAGAAATGAACCAAACACATTTTTATCAACCCCAACAAACACTTCTCCACCTGGTTAAAAGACAGGGAGAGTTTCACACTAATTTTCTTAATTTTTATGCGTTTTTCTACCTCTTAATTGTTCAATTTCAAAAATAAATAAATTAGATGATTATAAAATGACCTGCTCCAAATACTTTTCTGGAGGGATAAAGTATTCGCAGATTAAAAGAAATCGAGGTACTTCCATCTTGTGCCACACAGATCGCCATAAAGTCGAGTTCCGCTCTTAATAAACATGTCGAGCTTTTATTTTTCACCTCAGGTTGGTGCACATCTGCACCCAGAAGCACCCTGCATCCTCCCAGCGTCTCAAATCAGTGCAGATGTGCCACTTTTTTCTTGTTATTTGCTTTATGGTAGGACTTAACTTTCCCTTTTGACTCTTTATTATGGCCCAGTTTCTTTGTGTGCTCCCCTCATTTGAAGACATCCTCAGCTGTGCATCGCTCTGCAGCGCCGCGGCTGCTCTTTTGTGAACAAAGCCCAAACCTACTTGTTCATCCCTCCGTCTCATCAGACTCCTTCTCTCCATCCTCCATCAAATAATTGGCGGAAAAGCTTTCTGCGCCTGAAGACTCGAGTTGCTGAACAATTTTTGATCAGGATATAAATTTTTAAATTCGAGTCCGACAGGAAAAACGAGTTCAGTTCTGAATAAAGAATCAAAGCTTTTTTTTTTTTCGAGCATTTTTCACATCCTCCTCGTTGTCAAACATTTCTTTTACTGTCGTTCCCCCCCCCACCCGTCGCCCCCACACACTGTTTTCTGAAATGCAAAGAGGCGACGATGCCCAGATTGAGAACCGCCACGATTTACATGACTGATTACGGTGTAATTTCACACTTATTTGCATGGATCTCCTCAGCAATCCTCGCCAAGCTTAATGGATTGTCGGAGCTCTGCGGCCCGGGCCGTCCGTGCAAATGAGGGGGAACGAGATGGAGTGAAAGACGGAGGGAAAAGGAAAAGAAAAAGCAGACAAAGTTGAAGTTAAAGTTCAAGGTCCTTCGTCTCCACGGCCGTTTATCACGCGCAACACTTGGTTGGAAAGAGAAAGGAGAAACCTGCGAAAAAAATCCAATTACATCCAACTAATCAGCAAGCAGTCACAAAAGCAAATGAAACGGAGCGTCGAAAGGACGTGGCGGCGTACCAAAACCTTCTAATCAGCCCTGGAAAAAGCCGATGCTTTATTAAGCTCAGGAGAGTGTGTTCAATAGCAGCGTTCCACGCTCCTCATCAGGGTCACTTTACTTCATTAATACACACTAACAGATTGTTCACCCACCTTCAGCTGTGGGCTAACACCTGAACGCTGAGGAAGCCTTTACTCGAGGTGGAGATATTCACTGTGTGCATTACTAAATTTAAATATTTACGCCCACTGACGCTCTCCTCGCACAGCAAACCCACTCACAACAGAAAGCCTGCTGAATATTACATGTTCGGAGAGGAGAGCATAGGAGGCAGTGTGCCATTTAATTGAGGTATCTGACACTTGCTTTTAAATTATTACTCAACAATAACCTTAATTAACCGACACCGGCGAGGATCTTCAACGACATCTGCCTCTGAAGTGCGTCTTTAACTACATCTGCCTGAAGAAACTGGGCTCAGTGAAGCTGCGGTTGCAGCATGTTTTACCAATAAAATGTAAAGAAATGTAGCATTAAGGGCTTCCTTCTGCTGTTAAAGGGGCAGCAAACCCCTCAGAGTCTGTAAACAGACAGCCTGCAGTGGATGGAAGCGGCTCTAAATGTCTACTTTCTGCATGTTAAAGGGGATATTTAGCATCAGCCTTCGGGTTTGAAGAAGCATGGAGGAATTCTGACGCAGGGGCTAACGCCTACAGCAGGGGGCCACGGAAAAGCACATTTTCACCTCCAAATGTCACAGTTGTTTAAGCGCCAGCTGAATTGAGGGTTTTAACCCTGTGACCTTTAGCGTGAGACAGTTATTTACTTTGTCACTGCATGTTCTCAGCCACGGAACATCCGTGCAGCGCCATGGCTGATCGCACCGACTGTTCTGATCCTGAAACAGACTGCGAGACGGTTAAATGAGACCTCGTCGGACCTGGAAGGGAGATTATGTTGCTGCAAGTGTTCGTAATTATTAAGGATGTCGTGTTGTTTTAGACAGAGAAGAAAATAATGCATAAATCGGATGATAAATATGTTGGAAGTTGAGCTGGAGCAGAGAGAAAGGTGTGCTAGAAATCTTCAGAGGTTGGCATCAATGTTGCCATGGTTACGCGTCATAACGGCAGAGGTGGGTAGAGCAGCCAAAAATTGTATTTAAGTGAAAGTACTGTTACTTTAGAATAATATGACTCAAGTAAAAGTAAAAAGTAGTCATCCAAATAATTACTTGAGTAAGAGTAAAAAAGGTGAAAAAACTACTCAAGTACTGAGTAACTGTTGAGTAACGTCCGATTTATTTGTTAACACAAGCATTCAATCAGACAGACAAAAATACTAAATAATCATCTTTAGGCCAATTAGAGTTCATCCAATTGATAAAATAAATAAAATGAATTCATTAATTAAAAAATAGCTTAAATTAAAATAATCCAGGTAAATTTAAGAACTTCAATAACAAATAAAAGAGACTTAGGAAATGTTTAAAACATATGTAACCCATATGTAACCTAAAAAACAAACATTCACCTATCCATGGGGGAAAAACGAGTTTAGGAAACTTAGCGCTACATGTTTCCTCAAGTTAGATGTTGAGTTTCTGCTGAAATGTGCGTTTGTTTTGGTTGACACAGAAGACACATAATGTAGCTGCTGTTTCTCACTCTTTGTAAGGTAAACATGCTTTCAGTATGAGGCCTCGTCTGCGTCTTCATTTCCCACCGTTGGTTCTGACATTTTTCATCTGTTTCTTTGTTTGTTTGCTACGACTGCTAATGCTAAAGCTAACCCGTCCCGCCGCTGAGATCGAGTACGGTCACGTGACCAGACTGCACGGCTGCGTCTGATTGGTGGAACACAGTCAGGTGGTAGAGCCTTTGGTGGAAGTCTCTCTCTCTGTCAGAATAAAACATTAAAATGAGGCGTACGCGGGGGGATAAAAATAATGAGGCGTAGAATACCAAAGAGGTAAGAAGAAAAGTAACCAGCTCATTGTAGCCTAATGTAGCGGAGTAAGAGGACAGTTTCTGCTGCACACATCTACTCAAGGAAAAGTAAAAAGTATAGAGATTTAAAACTACTCCTAGAAGTAAATTTTTTTCAAAAACATACTCAAGTAAATGTAACTTGTTACTACCCACCTCTGCATACATGCTCCAGAAATCCGTGTTTTTGAACAGAAGATGCAGAAAAAAACGCCGGCAGGTCCAGAGGAGTCCCTGAAGTGTTGGAAAAAGATCCTTTGGGCCCCTGTGGGTTGGGGTCTTTATGGATTTGGTTTGCCTCCAAAGATTCTCAGCAGATCTCAGATGGGGAGTTTAGAGCCTCGCTCCACTGTCTGTTTCCTTGAATGACTTGCTGCTATCAGTTGTGTGTTTTGCCTTTAAGTGATATTTTAGACTGAAACTACTACGCTGAGAAGACAATTCAACTTGGCAGTGTTTACAGATGACTTTGGTTCTGTCGACTCCGCCGTCTGGAAGAACTTTAACATGAAAATGGCCGAGTAAAAGTTCTGTACCCTTCTCCATGTTTGGTGGATCCGCCGATTACTTTCTTTTCCTGTTCCACAGCAGACAGCAGCAGACTTTTACAAAATAAAAGCCTGTGAGCAACAGACTTTTACAAATATAAAAGCCTGTGAGCAACAGACTTTTACAGAATAAAAGCCTGTGAGCAGCAGACTTTTACAAAATAAAAGCCTGTGAGCAACAGACTTTTACAGAATAAAAGCCTGTGAGCAACAGACTTTTACAAATATAAAAGCCTGTGAGCAACAGACTTTTACAAAATAAAAGCCTGTGAGCAACAGACTTTTACAGAATAAAAGCCTGTGAGCAACAGACTTTTACAGAATAAAAGCCTGTGAGAAACAGACTTTTACAAAATAAAAGCCTGTGAGCAAAAGACTTTTACAAAATAAAAGCCTGTGAGCAACAGACTTTTACAGAATAAAAGCCTGTGAGCAACAGACTTTTACAGAATAAAAGCCTGTGAGAAACAGACTTTTACAAAATAAAAGCCTGTGAGCAAAAGACTTTTACAAAATAAAAGCCTGTGAGCAACAGACTTTTACATATTAAAAGCCTGTGAGCAAAAGACTTTTACAAAATAAAAGCCTGTGAGAAACAGACTTTTACAAAATAAAAGCCTGTGAGCAAAAGACTTTTACAAAATAAAAGCCTGTGAGCAACAGACTTTTACATATTAAAAGCCTGTGAGAAACAGACTTTTACCAAATAAAAGCCTGTGAGCAAAAGACTTTTACAAAATAAAAGCCTGTGAGCAACAGACTTTTACAATAATAAAATATATAATAAAACCTGCACTAATGTGCAATAAAATATTTATCGGAGTTAAATAATTAACGAGTTAACTCGCCCAGCCCTATTAAAAAAAACAAAAGAAAAAACTACAAAGCTACAGGGAGTTTCAAATATCCCATACAACTTGCAGAAAGTTGTAGAGGACTTTACTTTGAGTTTGTTGTGCGTTTAACACATCCTGCCAACACACAAAATATTGTAATTAGAGAAAAAAAAACACAAAACATCTGCTTTAAATACCAGTTGCCACTGCAGTACTCTACTTCCTGACATCGCTGGAGTTTAAATGGAACAAACTGGTCTCTTAAACTGTGTCTGCAGAAGCAAGTTGGTGTTTAAAAAGCCTCCAGGAAGGAGCGACGTATGGATAGCTGGTGCTGCACCATTCAGGTTTTAAGAATTCAAGTCTTCAGTGTCAAAAGAAAAACCCCATCAGAAGTATAATGGTGTGAAATTATGGGGAGAATGCGTGACTTGGGTTTGTGGATGTCTGTGATGTTCAAGGCTGTGGTGCATTTGTGTTGCTGCTGTTATCAGTGAGGTCTACGTTTCCATCTGTAAAAGCATTCCTCTCCAGATGCCAGTTATGATTTTGTCTGAGAATTTCATCAGTGCTCTTTATAAGAGGTTGGCTGTGTTTGACACCACTTTTATGAGGCCAGTTACTTTTTATGTGAAGCCTTCAGTGGAAATGTTGATGTGGTATGATTGCGGGGATTGTGAATTTTACAAGTGAAGGGCTCCGTCCAAAGCACGCGGATTCTGCTCAATTAAAAAGTAAACACCCACACTGGATAAAATCAAAGTCTAACCAACAGGGCTTTAAATTAACACCAGCCAACCGGCCAAATACTGGTGAAATTTAAGTTTGGCTGGTAGAAAAGACCAACTTACTAGCCACTTTGACCCATTAGTGAGTGTGTGTTTGGCTAGTGAGATTAACATCAACTAGCCATTTTGGCTGGTGATGAAAAAAGTTAATTTAGAGCCCTGCTTACCAAGTATATTTGTCTCATTTCTAGTCAAAATATCTCATTACACTTAATATAAGACACAACTGCCTAACAAGTACTATTTCAGCCAGATATAGGGACTTGTTGGAAGACAATACATCTGGAATATCTTGTTAAATGACAAAGTCTTGAAAACAAATTGTTTTGAGTCACATATCATATGAAACAAGATTTTTTTTCATTTAAAGAGGTTTTTAAGCTAATTTCAAGATCACTTTTATCTCAAAAGTCCTAATATCACATTTTATTTCAAGAAATCTTGACAAGCCGATTTTCACTAGTTCCATTGGCAGATTTTTTTGCTTATTTCAAGCATTTCCAGTGCAAACAAAAGGTTTTTTACCTTAAGTTTATATATATATTTTTTTTGTCCTCTGCAAAGTTTTTTGCTCCTGCTTTGTAATTTCTTGCATCAAGTCAATAATTTCCACTTGTTGCCTTTAGTTGAACCAGTTAAAAAAAAGTGAATTATGGTCAACTCCCATGCAAATAATGATTAATTGCAGCTGGCTCCAGTCCATTTGTTCTCCTGGAGGCTGCACAGGGCAGCTCATTTCCCCCGGTTCCACACATATGTCGCTCCCGCACCTTTTCATCACCCCCTTTTTTTTGTTTCCCTTCACTTTCATCATAAGCCGCCTGCTAATGTACTGCGCGGGCCACGGGCAGAGGCTGGAATACATCATTGTCTGATTACATTTTATAAGTGGATTTGTGGCTATTTGCACAGAGGAAGTGTCACAGTGACATTACGCATGAAAAGCTAACTTTTGGGCGCAGGTAGAGCCGGAGCAGCTTGTCAGCGTGTCCGTGTGCTCTGCAGCAGCAGAAACTGCAGAGGGAATTACCAGCCGTCAAGGGGGGAAGCTCCATTAGAATATCTGTGATGGATCCCAGAGTGAGAGTTGACGTTGAGGCTTTTTCCCCCCCCCCAAGTGATTTTTTTTTCATTTTTTTAGCTACCTTATGCATAAATGGTGCAATTCAGACTGCTACTTAAGCCCTTGGCTGAGGTGCTTAAGCCTTCTCTCACACACAGTTTCTTCCCCGCTCCGTCTGACATTGAACTGAAGTGCAAAGCTGTGCGGCTCCCAGCAAGATGCTCAAAAACGGGTCATTTGCATTATTTAAAGCTTCCAATACAGTCTCTTCCTGGCACTTTCACTCACGGGCGCCTTTAAAAGTTACTTCATTAGTTACACCTACACATTTTATTCAGCGAGTTCTGACCGAAGTCGATGTCTCTCTGTGTTCTGAGGACGCTTAGAACGAGATAACAAGACATTCCACTTACGAGGCACAGACGGGGGAATTAAAACCACTAGAAATGTGAAAAATACCGGTGGAAATCAATAATAGTAATAACGTCCGTGTTGTGATGTTATTTTTGTGGAAACCAGCCTCCTGATCTAACTTTTACCGTCAGTCTGTCACAGACAACACGCTCTTTGGACTGTTGTGTGTTCAAACATCTGGAGATTGTTAATGTTCTTAATGTCGTGCTGGATGTTGGGATCGTGTGAGGTGCGCGCTCTGCTGCTAACAAGATATTTATTACCTTTTTGTTTTGTTTGATTAAAAAGCCAAAACATCTGATTGAATGTGGAAGAGATTGAAAAATGGAAAGAGAAATTAAACTGCGATGCCTTTGGGTGTCGTTTGGAAAGGAAGGAAATATGAACGCAGGAACTCAGATTAATCACCACAGATCCATACGTTGGGCTGTATTATTCCCCATGATGCATCAGCTCTGCTCATGATGCTGAACATTTTAAATTCAGTTTTTTTTTTATATATTTCATATATTTTTAAGAACATCTGCACGCTGCTGTGCCAAAAAAAAAGCAAAAAACGGATCCTCTGCAGAATCCATCGCCTGTTTTAGCCAAATTATCTTCCAAAAACAATCAGCTGAGCATTTATTTTGATAAATCACAGGCAGAGGTTTTCATCGGGGACGATGATTGCCAGAAAAAATAATTTTTTGTGTACATAAACAAAATTCTAAACAAAACAAAGACCCACAACTACCCAACATCCATCACTGTGTGTTGTCAGCGTTCTCCACTGGAAGTGTGGGACTCTCAAGAGTTCAGGGGGGCCCTGTGGAGTCCCTTTAAATGTTAATATAATTTAAATATCACAGTAAATGTTTCTCACGAATGCAAATTTAATGTTATTGATAAAAGCCTATGCGGGACTCCTAGACTACTTATAGGCTGTGTTCGAAACTACATACTTCCATACTGCATACTCATCGATCAGACAGTATGCAGAGCGTTTACCCACAATGCATTTCGCTCCTGCCCGAGCCGAAATCAGCCGGCCTGAAGCTGATTTCTCTTAAGCTCTAAACTCTGTAAACTTTAGCAACATTTGAAACATTTTCAGGCGAGAAAGTAGTCGTTTAGATCCCCAACGTGTTGAAAACCTGATAAAATACCGGCTGTTTACAATTTTGTTCCCGCGAATTCGGCGCTACTAAAGCTAGCCGCAGTGAGCAACGCACTTCCGGTTATTTTCACAAAATAAAATACCCGTTGCCTTTTATTGTAGGGAAAGCCATTACGATACAATTGGTGCTTTTGTTTTGAAAACAGGAAGTGAACCTACCCTCGTTGTAGCTAGCTTGAAACTGCCGTTTTGACAGGAAATGACGATCGGCGACGTCACGTTACGTTGCATCTTGGGTAGTTTGAGTATGAGTAGTAACCTCATGATGCATACCCAACATTTCGGCCAATCTAGTATGCATCCGGGAACGTCTCGCTTACTCAAACTCACATACTAACTCAAAAAGTTAGTATGAGAAGTAGGAGAAGTATGCGGTTTCGAACACAACCTTAGTGTCTGAGTACAGGCAGCGTCACCCGTTGCAGGAAATGGTTTAGTCCGCTTTTAACTGGGCTTTTTACTGCTTGGGCATCGGAACCCCAGAATTTGGTGCCACGCCCCTGCTTGTAGGCTATATTTTACAATATCATCTGCATGAGATGCTCTTCTCTGTGCATAAGTTACAATTTTGTGCCTTTTTTTTTTTTTATTAATTAGATTTATTTGTGATAAACCAGGACAACACAGCAGATCAGCTTTTCAGCTCATTACACAATGTTAATATGACCGTTTTTTTTTTTTTTTTTTTTTAAATATTAGATCAGATCATTTGAAGAATTAAAGTAGAAAATAATTACATGGCCTTGAAATGTTTCCTTTAACTCATGTGACAGCTGCTCCTATCACTCATTATTCTAAAGATAATCTCTTAATAGTAAAGCTTACAGGAAAATATAACCCTAAAGGAAATAGTGTTTAGTTTTGAATTAACTTTGGGTTTCCAACACACTTTTTTACTGTGTTTTAAACATGAAAAACTAATTGTAAACTGTAAATTAGTAAGTGGCAGGACTGATGATGAGGGGAAAAATGTACATTTAAAGTCTTTTAGGGAGGTCGCTGATAGACTGATCACGCAGATTCCTATAAACTCATGTGTGCACTTAAGATTTCTATCACTTTGTGTAAATAAACTGTATTCTGGTGTCTTATATTGTTGAATTAAATCAAACTTACAGCTGGGAGCAGACAGCAGACGCACTGTAACGTAGAAGCAGATTGTTTTTACTGTTATTTACCGTGCATTTAATTTGAAAATAGCAATTTAAAGTGAAGTGAAATTTATTTAAATAGCACTTTTCAGCAACAAGGCGATCCAAAGTGCTTTACAACACAAAAAACAACAATCAGGCACAGAAATACAGAAATAAAAACATCAAAAAATCAAACACAGACATACAGATACAGAACATCAATCAGGTAATTTTAGCTAACAGTAAGATTGGTATAACTATAACAGAGCAAAAGTAAATTTAGCTAATAGTAGGATTGGTATAACTATAACAGAGCAAAAGTAAATTTAGCTAATAGTAGGATTGGTATATCTATAACAGAGCAAAAGTAAATTTAACTAATAGAAGGATTGGTATAACTATAACAGAGCAAAAGTAAATTTAGCTAACAGTAGGATTGGTATAACTATTACAGAGCAAAAGTAAATTTAGCTAATAGTAAGATTGGTATAACTATAACAGAGCAAAAGTAAATTTAACTAATAGAAGGATTGGTATAACTATAACAGAGCAAAAGTAAATTTAGCTAACAGTAGGATTGGTATAACTATAACAGAGCAAAAGTAAATTTAGCTAACAGTAAGATTGGTATAACTATAACAGAGCAAAAGTAAATTTAGCTAACAGTAGGATTGGTATAACTATAACAGAGCAAAAGTAAATTTAGCTAACAGTAAGATTGGTATAACTATAACAGAGCAAAAGTAAATTTAGCTAATAGTAGGATTGGTATAACTATAACAGGTAATTTGAGTAAACTAACAAAAGCTAACAAACCGGATACACTTTCCTCTAAGAGGAGGCATTTAAAAATATAGCTAATAACAGAACGGTTGATATAATGAATGATAACAGATCTTTAAAAGACTTTCATCTGAGAGGAAATATTAAGGTTGACACAGTGGTAATAGGTCTCAATTTAAAGCCAGGAAAAAAAATACTAGTTGTAATTGCTGACAGCAAACAGAAAAAAGCCCTCAGGGGCCTTCCATAAAGAAGGTCCTCAACATGTTCGCCGCTCTCTTTCTATCCAGGCACTCCACATTCCTCCTGCATTTACTTCCAAAACATCGGCCACAAAAGGCACTCAGCAGCAAGATATAGAAAACAACCATTTTGTAATTTTTTACCGGTGACCAGAGGGAGTTAAACGAACCCCTCCGACACTTTTAAAAGATGCTGTTCTGCTGGCTGAATCACCACGAGGTCTAACCCGCTGTACTGCAGCTCCAACGCCTCTCCACCACTCACTGTACTGTAAGTCCAGTCTGCACCCAAACCTCCACACTTCCACCCCCTCCTGGCTCTGTAGTGTACTCTTCATCTCGCCGTCTTTGTCTTCCACTCGCCGTGTTTTCTTCCCTCCTCCTCCTCCTCATCACGGTGGGGCTCTGCCAGAGGCTTGTGATCGGATTTAGCGCCGCGTTCTCACTCAGTTTCGCAGAGATGAGTGACAGATGGTGGCCATTAGTGTATATTCCATGCATCTGTTGCAAGGCGCTAATTTATCTCATTAGGGGAACGTGTCGGAGGGGGGGAGGAGGAGTGAGTGTGTAGGAGCAGGATGGAGCGTTTTATTACCAGTGTAAAACACGGGGAAAGATGCACCGAGCTGGCTGACGGGGAGCGAGGAAGGGGGCGGAGCGTCCGAGTCACGCGGTCGTGGAGTGCAGTTCGGATACATCTGCGTGCATGTGTGGGTATGAGAGCATGCATGCATTTAAATGGGTCACTCTGTGGGGTGAACGGCACACAAACGCTGCATATTTGCACCAGCTCGGGCCTAATTAAGGCTCCTCGCTGCTGATATGCTTATCTTCACGGTGCCTTATAGACTGTGTGTGTGACAGGTTGACAAAGTCCTCTGAACACACCATTAGTGAGCTGACATATGCTGCTGCCTTGCAATGTTGCTCCGGTTTTTTTTGTTTGTTTTTTTTTGTTCTGTGATAATTTATCTGTTTTAATGCCGGTGGGGAATATCTATCTCCCGATTGGCTGGCGGGAGGCCAGTGTGAGATAACCCAAACGGTGTAAAAAAAAAAAAATAAAAATCACGGGTAACCATAGCAACTATACTTAATGCAGCATCACCAAAGTATAAATGAAATAAATCTCGACGTGAGTTTCCTGCTGCTGTGTAGAAAAAGGGAAGCTTCTCTGAGCACAAAAAAAGCAGAAGCTTCTAAAATAAGGTTTTTATTTTTTTTTTGGTCTCGAGAGCTTCTCACAGAACTGCTGATTGAATTTTTTTAAAAGAAAACCTCAAGGAAAGGGAGTTGATCTTAATAAAGTGAAAAGACAAGATATAAGTAACTGACCCCCACCCCGTTTCATATCAAGCTAACGTTAGCTAACTACCGACTAGGCTAACAGGATAATATTATTTGACAAGCAGTTACTGGTCAGAATGGATGAGGAAGAATGTTTGAAGTTTGTTCTGTTGCTTTTGTCGTCCCCTGAGGAGGCACTTGTCTTCTGCTGTTCCCCCCAAACTTTAAACTGAAGAGAAAGGGATGCAGATGTGGTTCAGAGTCGAACATCAGAGTCGAAAGCTCATCTTGACGTCAGATATGAGCAGAGATGGGACCAAGTCACACATGTGCAAGTCTGAAGTCTTAGCTTTCAAGTCCCAAGTATTTTTTTCTTGGGTAAGTCAAGTCTTATAATAGGTCAAGTCACCTTATTATTGCAATTTTACCTGCAGAAACTGATCTGAAGCTAACGTTAGCTAACTACCGACTAGGCTAACAGGATAATATTAGCTAATTTGACAAGCACTTACTGGTCAGAATGGATCTTCAAATGAAGAACAAAGTTGGAAGTTGTCGTCTGGCTGTCTGAGATGTTGATGCCGCATGTCTCGCACTGTGCTGTTCGTCTTTTGCCTTCAAAATGGTGATTATGAAAACTGAAGACAAGTTTATTCTCTCCAATAAACACTAAGGTATAGAGCTTGAAAGTCCCGCCCCCTTTTTTGCTTCTTCTTCCTACTTCCGTCGTCCCCATGGGACCTCATGCCTGGATCTATTAACATGGGCAGGATGATGTCTTCTGTTCCCAGTCATTATATGCCTTTTTACAGTACACGCATGATGTTCTGGGGTTAAATATGGATGAGTTCATGCAAAAACATTGGCGATTTGTCGTAGGAGTGCCTGGTTAAACGTTGTAAAAAAAAGTTAGGGTAAAAAGACTACATTGCGTCGCATATGCTACGTCACTGATCCCACCATTTTTTTTAAATTTCTCGCTAGCTGGCATGGACGAAGCCAGACATATCACCACCAGCATAGCAGAAGCTCTCCACGTGCCCCGACTGGTAGTGGTTCTCTCCTCGGCTCACAAGTTTTCGTTCGCCCTCGAAAAACTGAGTGAAACTGGCCAACGACAGCGCCATTCTTCCACTCCTCCGCGCGCCCAAACGTGATGACGTTTATTTTCCGTGCCAAACGCTACATGCTGTAGTTCGAGAAATGCTCAGAAAAATAACTTAACAATGAAGCACTTATGCCCGCTAAACTGTTACGCTACTGGTATGAAAAAATATTAAAAAATGTCCTACACAACATATGTGAAATGCAAGACTCAATTCCATCAAGCGCAAAAAATAGTTTTATTCCGTCATGGCTCCGTCATTGACTTGAATTGCAAATTATTACACTTCCGTGGTCCCGAGGGGAGGAAGTTGAATGACGTCAAGGAGGCGGGACTTTCAAGCTCTATGTAGAGAGGGCATGACTGATCGACAGGGTAGGGATCCAATCATGACGCGATTCTCAGCCTGCGCTCCTACCGGGTAATCCATGTTATTTTTTAAATAAATTTATTAATTTTATATTCAAACTGAAAACAGGAACTGAATAACACTCAAGTCATTCAAGTGCCGAGTCTTTAACTTCCAAGTCCGAGTCGAGTCTCAAGTCTTTTATTTTTTGTCAAGTCAAGTCACAAGTCATCAAAACAGCAACTCGAGTCGACCCGAGTCCAAGTCACAGTGACTCGAGTCCCCATCTCTGTCCTGTGCCGTCATAAACCAGCCGGTAATCCGGGAATCACCGCCTGGAGTTTACCTGCTCAGCTGCAGATGTGAAGTTGTTTGTTGCTTTGGTGACGGCGTGCACGGCTCCAGCTTTTAAAAACTAACACAACTCTGCCTCATCCAATTTATTCCAGAGTTCGTTTCCGCCGTGAGATATCATCAGCCTAATCCAAGACATGTTTATATGTTGGAAAAGGAAAAGAAATGAAGAGATATTCAAAACAACAATAAGCCTGAAAGGATTAAAAAACAGCATGTTGCTGCCCGCAGAAGAAGAAGAGTGTGAGCTGGATTCTTGAAATATCAATATTGTCTCGGTAAAACACAATTAATAAAATCGTCTCTTAGCTTAAAAGTTTTTTCGCTCCTATTTTGAAAGTAAAAGAGACGAAAAAAAGTCAAATCAAAGCATTTAATGTGTTGATATTATTTCTGTGACTGTGTGTAGAAAAGCACGGATCGTGGCCGTCATTTCCAGGATGTTTGGTTTAACTCGCTCTGCAGCTCTGATCTGTTTCACCTCCACAGCAGCGTCGGGCACGAGGACAGTTCATATCATCCCGTGATTTTTCAGCCGAACACTGAGCTCTGTTTTTTTTTTAAAAGACTGAACCTGATCGCTGCAGAGGAAAAGAGGACGTCCGGTCCCATCCGGCCGTCCTCCTGAAGCCAGAACTCCTGAGCAGTTAGTTTTACGTATCAGCAACGCAGGTTGGGATGGAATAAAATGTTCAATGACAGATTCGTCCACATCTACAAAACGTATCAGTTCTCCTCATTAGTTCGTTTTGTGTTGATTATCAACACTTGATCGACTTGCGTTAATCCGAGCATCCACACAGGCTGCAAAGTTCCATCTTTTTTGCATCTTTTTGTCACTGCACTGGAAAAAATGCCCCTCCAAAAATAAGTAAAAAAACAACAAATACAAGATGTTTCTGCTTGAAATAAGCAAATAAATCTGCCAATGGAACTAGTGAAAATCGGCTTGTCAAGATTTCTTGAAATAAGATGTGATATTTAGAACTTTTGAGATAAAAGTGATCTTGAAATTAGCTTAAAAACCTCTTCAAATAAAAAAAAAAAAGCTTGTTTCATGTAAAATATGACTCAAAACAATTTGTTTTCAAGACTTTTTCATTTAACAAGATATTCCAGATGTATTGTCTTCAAACAAGTCCCTATATCTGGCTGAAATGGTACTAGTTAGGCAGTTGTGTCTGATATTAAGTGTAATGAGATATTTTGACTAGAAATGAGACAAATATACTTGGTAAGACTTAGATTTTTTTCCAGTGCAAATGTTCCCTGGAGCTGCAGAGCTGTAGAATCCAGTGATAAAACTACAGGTTGTTCACTCTGACAAACCCCCCTTTTCACATTGAAATCAGTCCAGTTTTGTGTTTTTTAGTGGAATAATTCCGATCGGTGAAGCTTTTAATTTAAATTGCTGCTTCTGGTTAACGCGTCTCTCTCTGGTACGATCTGTCAGGGACTGTATTTGGGTCTGAGACACATGGATTCTTGGATTCTTCCGTTGATAAAAGCTGGCTGTCTGCAGCTGTCTGCAGCTCCTGCTAACTAGTAGAATTTGACAGTTTTTTTTCTTCCAGCACAGACAAGAAAACAGCCTCTAATCTTCCATCTGGTTGGTGTTAGAGTTGTGATAGGAAGAAGTGCACCTATCCAGTCTCTTTGCATCTCCTGGATTCAACTCGAGCACCGATGACAGCTGCAGAATTAATTAGTATGATTTAATAGCAGTAATAGTATCGTAATAAAACAAAAATAAAAGCCTGACATTTGAAGCTTTCTGCTCTTTAAAAGCCTGTTTAAAAAAAAAAAAAAAGCTTGAAAAGTTGATGAATGCTGTATTTTAACATAAACACTCATTACTGCACAGGTTTCCACTCACTGGCATAATTAAACAAAAGGAAATTGCAGAGATGATTGGCAGCCTCCTCTGCTGGCTGCATCGTGGAGGGAGTTTGCTCATTTCTGCAAGATTTCTGCAAGATTTCCAGACGAGATATTGGTCCAAAAAACGAAAGCAAAGAATTGATTTTAGCTCAACAACAAGAAACTTAAGCAGCCACTGAAGGGAAGATGTGTTTTCAAGCTGACTTGGAGTGAAAGCGATAAATATTCAGTCTCTAGCCCTCCAGCACTGATGAATTAGGAGCAGTGGAACCCAGAGATTTATTCTCTTTTTTATTATTATTATTTGTTACATTAAACTGGCAATAAATAACTTCCCCCTGTAGTGTTCCCATGTTGTTGCAGCTCTGGCTCAGACCGGATTGCTTTCCGTTTCTGTCCGACAGCTATCAGCAGAGAGGAAGTCTGTCCTGGATGCTGAAGTTTGATTCGAGGGGTTCACTGAGGCCTGTTTTCTGATCGGGAAAACTTCCTTTTTGTGTATTCTGAAGGAGCAAACGCAGGGACACGGTTTAAATATTAGCCTAAATATCACAATACTGATTTATAAACGCTGCTACAGACAACAGTCGGTATTTGTAGCACTGACTGAGATCAGTGAGCACCGGTGCAAACAGGATTTCTGCAAATTCTTTCAAGTTGTGTCTGAAACAGCAGCTGGTGCTATTAGAAACTTTATAAATTCAGCTGAAAATGTGAAAGCGTTCACAAACCTGACCTTAAAATGAGTGGAGGAGCTGCTGTGCTTCCACTTTCAAGCTCAGGTTTAATTGTTCTCTCTCATATTAAAGGGATAGTTCACCTCTTTTGAGATGAAGCTGTATGACATCCCATATTAGCAACATCATTTCTGAACATCTTCTTACCCCCTGCTGCGTCCTGTGAGCAGAGTTCCAGCCTCGTTTTGGTGTTGATGAAGGTAGTCCGGCTAGTTGGCTGGGGTTTAAAAAATAAAGTGTTGGCTGTCGGCAGGCGGCAGCAGGCAGTGATACGAAGGGAGAGAAAATAGGGCCAAGCGATTGTGAGGTCTGGCTTTTTCCTGGAGAACGATTTTGTGATGCAAATGTTTTACTCTGTTGAACGCATATTGTTTTGAGAAGCAAAACGCTTTATTTTTTAAACCCCAGCCAACTAGCCGGGACTACTTTCATCAACACCAAAACGAGGCTGGAACTCTGCTCACAGGACGCAGCAGGGGGTAAGAAGATGTTCATAAATGATGTTGCTGATATGGGATGTCACACAGCTTCATGTCAAAAGAGGCGAACTATCCCTTTAAGATGTTCTGGTTGGCCCGGGCTGTGGAACCAGATAAAAACCAATAATGTCATGAGTCGACCCGTATAGACTCTGATGCAGAATGTCTGTAAATGGTCATTTATCACGACTTCAAAGAGAGTGGACACGTGTTCATCTTAAAAGCAGAGTGTGTTCTCATGTTTGGCCGTTTAAGTGCATAAACTCCTCCTTCATGCTGTAAATCAGTCGTTTGTTTTCCAAGGACATTTCATACCTGACCCCAAACGGAAGTGACCTGGATGCAGATTGTGTCGTTGTTCTATGGCCATTGCATAACGCAATCAGCTCACATTGTGTAAGTTAAAGCTCACACACACACGTACCTCTGTTGGATTAATACTTTTAATTAAGGCGTTGAATGGCCGTATCGTTTTTATTATTACCAAAAGCAAAAAAAAAGGTTTATTGGGAAATGTGGAGTGAATTAAAACACACACTCACAGTTCTATCAGCATGCAGCAAAGGCTTTCAGCCCGCGGTCTCATTCGTTTGCAGTAATTATATCTACAGTAGGTAGGCTAATTTCTTCAACAATAAGCCACTGATTAGTAAAAGAAAAGTAGAAACGTCACCTCCACAGCTGGATCCAGTTCTGGGGGGGAAGTCTTCAGTTCTTCTTCCTGTGCTGAAAGTGCAGCAGTGATGTTGGCTTTCTGTTGGGAGTGGATTAGAGAGGCCTGCCCTCTGCATTTTGTTCACAAACTCCCTAATGCCTCCAAAAAAAAGATTGTTTCAGCACATATTCATGAATAAAGAGCGAGTTTAAGGAGATTTGGCATCAGGGCTCTTATTGACCCGTCTTCTGTGTCAGGTTTTGCAGAGGCTATCAGGCGGCCCAAGGGAGGGATTTAGCCTGCCCAGGAAAAAAAATAAAAAATAAAAATCTAATATTTCTCCACATTAAAGGGATAGTTCGCCTCTTTTGACATGAAGCTGTATGACATGCCATATCAGCAACATCATTTATGAACATCTTCTTCCCCCTGCTGCGTCCTGTGAGCAGAGTTCCAGCCTCGTTTTGGTGTTGATGAAGGTAGTCCGGCTAGTTGGCTGGGGTTTAAAAAATAAAGCGTTTTGCTTCTCAAAACAATATGCGTTCAAAAGAGTAATACATTTGCATCACAAAATGGTTCTCCAGGAAAAAGTCAGACCTCACAATCTCTTGGCCCTATTTTCTCTCCCTTCGTATCACTGCCGCCTGCCGACAGCCGTGCCTGTTACGGTGTTTGATCAGGAAAAAATCAAAGTCTTACCAAGTATATTTGTCTCATTTCTAATCAAAATATCTGATTACACTTAATATAAGACACAACTGCCTAACAAGCACTATTTCAGCCAGATATAGGGACTTGTTGGAATACAATACATCTGGAATATCTTGTTAAATGAAAAAGTCTTGAAAACAAATTGTTTTGAGTCACATATCATATGAAACAAGCTTTTTTTTTACATTTGAAGAGGTTTTTAAGCTAATTTCAAGATCACTTTTAACTCAAAAGTCCCAAATATCACATCTTATTTCAAGAAATCTTGACAAGCCGATTTCCACTAGTTCCATTGGCAGATTTATTTTGCTTATTTCAAGCAAAAACGTCTCGTATAAAACTTGTAAAATCTTGTAAAAACAGTGTAGTGCTCGGAAGCAGAGGACTGCTCGGTCTGCACTTCGGTCTGCACAGCAGGCAGTGATACGAAGGGAGAGAAAATAGGGCCAAGCGATTGTGAGGTCTGACTTTTTCCTGGAGAACCATTTTGTGATGCAAATGTATTACTCTGTTGAACGCATATTGTTCTGAGAAGCAAAACGCTTTATTTTTTTAAACCCCATCCAACTAGCCGGACTACCTTCATCAACACCAAAACGAGGCTGGAACTCTGCTCACAGGACGCAGCAGGGGGTAAGAAGATGTTCAGAAATGATGTTGCTGATATGGGATGTCATACAGCTTCATGTCAAAAGAGGCGAACTGTCCCTTTATAGTCAAATAAAAGCCACCTGGCAGCTCCTGTGTGCACGTGGATGTGAGATGATACAGCAGGTGACCTGCAGCCGCTCACCGGAACCCGAGTTAACCGCTCCGGTTCGAGGTGACGCGTCCTCATGATGTGTGTGGGCTGGTTCCACGTTCATGTCGCTCAGCAGTGTTCAGCCTTTTCCTGCCGTCGTGTCCTGAGCAGAAACTGCAACCCCAGAACACGTGAATTATGTTGCGTTTGTTTGTCTCGTTTGTGTTTAAATTGATTAAGTCTCTAAAGAAAAAGAGAGCAAACCGGCACGCTGCTCCTGCTCGCCATCATAATTTGATTTATTCATCAAGACTGCTGTAAGGGCACTCCTGACGAAGGCCCAACGTTAGTGTGATCAATAAATTTTGATGCTGAGAAAGAGGAGCCAGCAACATTTTACTGTGTTTTGACACCTTAGTTATACTCTCCAACGCACCTGTGCCAGAGACGGACAGATGCTTTAATTTGATTATTGAAATGTGGGAGTAAACAGAAAAATCTCTCTCTCACACTTCAGTGAAACTGTCATAAAAAGGAATGACTTAAAGTGATAAATACTGCGATATGTAACTAATAAACCAGCGCATTTAATAGATATAATACAATTAAATGTATAAACGATACATAGCATCAGTGGTAATATGATTATTGAGCTTTTGAGGGATTTTTGTGTTTTGAAATCTTTATTATTGTTCATTTAACTTTGGACAGCACTTATGGAAATGTGGAGGATTTTAACCGTTTAAGTTTAACGAGTTCTTGTCATCAAATCTGGATCAATGGGCAAAAAAAAAGCCTTTATTTGTTTCCTCTTCGCTGAGAATAATCTATTCTAGGACGCAGACAACAATAAAACAGTTAAATTAAGTAATTAGGCTGTTTTCGAAACCGCATACTTCTCCTACTACTCATACTAACTTTTTGAGTTAGTATGCGAGTTTGAGTAAGCGAGAAGTTCCCGGATGCATACTAGATTCTCTGAAATGTTGGGTATGCATCATGAGGTTACTACACACACTCAAACTACCCAAGATGCAACGTAACGTGACGTCGCCGATCGACGGCAGTTTCAAGCTAGCTACAACGAGGGTAGGTTCACTTCCTGTTTTCAAAACAAAAGCACCAATTGTATCGTAATGGCTTTCACTATGATAAAAGGTAACGGGTATTTTATTTTGTGAAAATAACCGGAAGTGCGTTGCTCACTGCAGCTAGCTTTAGTAGCGCCGAATTCGTGGGAACAAAATTGTAAACAGCCGGTATTTTGTCAGGTTTTCAACACGTTGGGGATCTAAACGACTACTTTCTCACCTGAAAATGTTTCAAATGTTGCTAAAGTTTACAGAGTTTAGAGCTTAAGCGAAATCCGCTTCAGGCTGGCTGATTTCGGCTCGGGCAGGAGCAAAATGCATTGTGGGTAAACGCTCTGCATACTGTCTGATCGATGAGTATGTAGTATACGGTTTGAACACAGCCTTAGGCTCTGTTTTGTGTTGAAAGTCCTTCCTTCAGCCTTAAGTCATTCCCACTCTGGACATCTGCACGGATGCGATCATGATTCCAGCTGCTGAATTAAACTTTTAAAGCACATGTGCTCTCTGCATTGTTGTGGGCTTTAAGGACCCCATCATGTATAAAACATAAATAATGTAAAAGAGGAAAAATGTGGAATACTGAGTGTAATCTCATTGTGAAACGTTGCTGCATGATTTATCTCCGCCGGGGCTCTCTGGTGGCTTTCTTCTTCTCTGTGCATCATAAATGACAGCGTTGAGAGATTTCATCATTTCCTGTGTCGTAGCTCATTTGGGAGAGTAGGTGAAAAGTTATCTTAAAGCCAGGAGGAAATAATGTAACGCGCCGGCCTTGCTTAATAAAACTTGACACCTTTTGGGATGAAGAAAAAAGTTGCAGGTTTTTTTGAGGAGATTTACGGCGGAATGGCAGGATCTTTATCTGAGATTACGCTGCCACGGAAAGCGTTTCATTCGTATCTCTGTGTACTTGTCTCTGTCTGCCGTCACATGTCTCTGTGAAGCTGCTGTATTGTTTGTTCCCCGCTGCCTGCAGCCATGCTGGATGAAAGCGGCGTTGGTGGAGGATGAGAATCAAATGTGGGCAGCCTGCAGTGCATCTGTGAGCAGTGGCTTGTCTTTATGGGGGCCAGGTCACTGGGAGGTCTCCTTTCATGGAGGTGACTGATGTAAAGAGAGATTCATATCACTGTGTGTGTGTGTGTGTGTGTGTGTGCGTGCGTGCGTGTGTGTGTCACGGAGATCCTCTTCTTTTGGATTTTTACCCTGATCAAATTAGACCTTCCCATAGATGAGAATGTTCATTTAAATGTCAGCACTCATATTAGCGGGCCTCCTGTGAAATATGGGGGATTCGGGCGGGAATCATTTAGATGTCAGCCTTCATTTTATATCTTCACTTCGGTGATGAATGGCACCGGTTTGTGTCTCCTGAGCAGACTCAAGGGGAAGGTCTCATCATGTCGAGTCAATATTCAAATCGGGAGATGGGAATCTTTTTTGGATGAGATGGAGGGTGAGAGTTCAACTTAAATCAGCAGCGCTGAACATCTGTTATTACACCTTAGTACTTATTACACCTCAAAGCAAAGAACGGATGTGGAAAAAACACCATTTATCTTCTTTTTATTCCTTAGAAATAGAAATATTCCTGTTGTGATTAGTGTTGTTTACTTTATGAAAGTGGGGATGTGAACTTCACCCTGGAGTTTTGACCTCTCAGATGTTGTGTTAGGAGACCTCTGATGTAGAAATGAGAGAGTTTTCAGATTTTTATTCAATTTTTAGTAGGTTTTTAGGGAAATGTTGTAAATAATCAATGTTGGGCATAGTTGGGAGCAGAACTGTCTGGGGTACCGCCTGCAGGAATTTTTCCCTGAATGAACTCGGTATCCAGAGTTTGTCCTTCTTTTCCATCTCTGACACAGTCCAGTTGTTTATCGTACTAAAAGGAACACATGCACCCCCCCAGGGCTGAGCAATTTTATCGATACTGCAGTATATATCGATATTTGTTTCCTGATAAAATGTCTATTTTATTTATTTTATTTATATTTGTTTTTTATTTATTTATTTATATTTGTTTTTATTTATTTATTTATATTTGTTTTTATTTATTTATTTTTATTTATTTATTTATTTTAATTAAAGCTAACTTTATTAAAAAGTCAGACATTACAATTAGTGAAAACACAGAACATTGATATAATACAATACAATGCCAATGGGTGGGGTCACATTATACAAAACAGTGACATAATATTTTAGTTAATAAAAATGTTATAAAGTGCACAGCTCTCATGTTTGTTTCTGTTGATCTGGCGGTGTCGTCCTTCCGGTTCAAAGGTCAAAGGTCGGACCACCCGTCCAATCAGCGACTTATCGTGTCAAATCACCTTTTTTTTCAGAAAATGATGAAAGTGAATCGAATCAAATCGTTGGCTGAATATCATGTATCGTATCGTGAGATTAGTGTATCGTGTATTAGTGTTTCTTTTTTTTTGGTTTGTGATCATGTGAGAAGTGCAGTTTCCTCATGTAATGTGTAGCGTTGTAGAATTACAGCAGAGACATAACAAAATGACTAAATACGTACATGTTCTACACATTGTAATAAACACAAAAACAAATATCTAAAGAATTTTACCTACTTTAATCCAGTCATGCAAAAAAAAGAGATGAGTTCAACGAGTTTAAGGCCAGATGACCGGACCTGTGGACACTTCTTCTGACCAACAGTGTTGTGTTAATGGGACCAGCTGTGGGTCTCACAGGGGTTAAACCAGCAACCTTCTGCTTATGAAACAGGCTCCACGGCAGCCCAGTCCATTCAGAGTGAAGCATTATGGGTATTCAGCCAATGCAGCTCACAAAGCTAAAGGCAAAAATGCCTGTTACGCTTTTGTCTTAATATCATCTCTGTTTTTCATACTCAATCATTTTTTGTGGCACTCCTGCATTTCCGTATATTTCTGGGCCTGCTTTTAAAAAAGAAAAAAAAAAAAAAAAAAGCTTGATTTGGCACGTGATGTGTGTTGTTTAATCTGCGCTCGCTGTGATTCTGGACACAAAGGGGGTGTTCACGATGTGTGAACAGCAGCTCGTCGTGGACGTTATCCCGGGGCAAAAAAGGAACAAATTTGTTCCAGGAATATTTTAACTGACTGAAAAACAATGGACGGAGTAAAAAAAAAAAACAGCTCTGAGTTACGACCACACAGCGCTGCGTGCTTTAAGTAAAAGTCCACAAGCTGATGAATCTATCAGGGGATGCACTGCAGTGTTTTTCTCTATATTCATACTTTTTTTTCTTCTTTACTTCGACACTTCTTGTCCAAAACAGCACAAACTTTCCTCAGCCCTCCAGCAAATCTATAGCGCATTATGCTGCATCCTGCCGAGAACCAGACTATCACCCTGAATAATTCACTCAACTCCATCAACGTGTTCGGAGAAAAAAAAAAACAACAACAACAAAGGGAAAGAATAAGTTATCGCTGCCTCTCTCTCCCTCCCTCATCCTCCTCTATTTTGTTTTATTATAAATCCCACCACAGCTTTTTTTCCCATTCGATGCAGGGAGTTCTGCTGGAAGCTAACAAAGCTAAAGCGGCGAGGATGCACCCCCCGTGGGAGACAGGCAGCCAGACGGGCACCTGTGTTGCTTGTCAGCCTCCCTTTGTGTCAGCCACCTAATTGGGAACAATTAGCCCAAAGGTTGTTTTACATGGAGGAAACACGATAGACTTCAGTTATTCCATTGTTCCTGTTTTCTGAATGGCGCTATCTGAATGAAGCTCTGATTGGAATTGTCTTTCAAGGCGAGGCGCAGCGGCGTGTCGGCCTGTCAGAAAGACGCTTTCCTGAAAGCTCCTTGGTGGGAAAAAAAAGGCGCTCAAGTCGGGAAGGTCGTTGTCATCAAACGCGCGGTTTTACTGCTTGTATCTGATGATCCGGGGGGGGGGGGGGGGACAAGCCTCTCATTTCTATCAGAGAAAGTAAGAAGCTGTCATCCAAGAACAGCACAACCAAGTGTGCGCATGATATGATCAGTTGTGTTGATAATAAGTCCTGATGGATAGCTGTTAGCATTTAGCAGAGATGTGACCAAGTCACACATGTGCAAGTCTCAAGTCTCAGCTTTCAAATCCCAAGTCTTAGCTTTAAAGTCTCAAGTAAGTCTCAAGTCTTAGCTTTCAAGTCTCAAGTAAGTCTCAAGTCTTAGCGTTCAAGTCTAAAGTAAGTCTCAAGTCTTAGCTTTCAAGTCTAAAGTAAGTCCCAAGTCTTAGCTTTCAAGTCTAAAGTAAGTCTCAAGTCTTAGCTTTCAAGTCTAAAGTAAGTCTCAAGTCTTAGCTTTCAAGTCTCAAGTAAGTCTCAAATCTTAGCGTTCAAGTCTAAAGTAAGTCTCAAGTCTTAGCTTTCAAGTCTCAAGTCTTAGCTTTTAAGTCTCAAGTAAGTCTCAAGTCTTAGCTTTCAAGTCTCAAGTAAGTCTCAAGTCTAAAGTAAGTCCCAAGTCTTAGCTTTCAAGTCTAAAGTAAGTCTCAAGTCTTAGCTTTCAAGTCTCAAGTCTTAGCGTTCAAGTCTCAAGTCTTAGCTTTCAAGTCTAAAGTAAGTCTCAAGTCTTAGCTTTCAAGTCTAAAGTAAGTCTCAAGTCTTAGCGTTCAAGTCTCAAGTCTTAGCTTTCAAGTCTAAAATAAGTCTCAAGTCTTAGCTTTCAAGTCTAAAGTAAGTCTCAAGTCTTAGCTTTCAAGTCTCAAGTAAGTCTCAAGTCTTAGCTTTCAAGTCTCAAGTCTTAGCTTTCAAGTCTAAAATAAGTCTCAAGTCTTAGCTTTCAAGTCTAAAGTAAGTCCCAAGTCTTAGCTTTCAAGTCTAAAGTAAGTCTCAAGTCTTAGCTTTTAAGTCTCAAGTAAGTCTCAAGTCTTAGCTTTCAAGTCTCAAGTAAGTCTCAAGTCTAAAGTAAGTCCCAAGTCTTAGCTTTCAAGTCTAAAGTAAGTCTCAAGTCTTAGCTTTCAAGTCTCAAGTCTTAGCGTTCAAGTCTCAAGTCTTAGCTTTCAAGTCTAAAGTAAGTCTCAAGTCTTAGCTTTCAAGTCTAAAGTAAGTCTCAAGTCTTAGCGTTCAAGTCTCAAGTCTTAGCTTTCAAGTCTAAAATAAGTCTCAAGTCTTAGCTTTCAAGTCTAAAGTAAGTCTCAAGTCTTAGCTTTCAAGTCTCAAGTAAGTCTCAAGTCTTAGCTTTCAAGTCTCAAGTCTTAGCTTTCAAGTCTAAAATAAGTCTCAAGTCTTAGCTTTCAAGTCTAAAGTAAGTCTCAAGTCTTAGCTTTCAAGTCTCAAGTAAGTCTCAAGTCTTAGCTTTCAAGTCTAAAGTAAGTCTCAAGTCTTAGCTTTCAAGTCTAAAGTAAGTCTCAAGTCTTAGCGTTCAAATCTAAAGTAAGTCTCAAGTCTTAGCTTTCAAGTCTCAAGTCTTAGCTTTCAAGTCTCAAGTAAGTCTCAAGTCTTAGCTTTCAAGTCTAAAGTAAGTCTCAAGTCTTAGCTTTCAAGTCTAAAGTAAGTCTCAAGTCTTAGCTTTCAAGTCTCAAGTCTTAGCTTTCAAGTCTCAAGTCTTAGCGTTCAAGTCTCAAGTCTTAGCTTTCAAGTCTAAAGTAAGTCTCAAGTCTTAGCTTTCAAGTCTAAAGTAAGTCTCAAGTCTTAGCGTTCAAGTCTCAAGTCTTAGCTTTCAAGTCTAAAATAAGTCTCAAGTCTTAGCTTTCAAGTCTAAAGTAAGTCTCAAGTCTTAGCTTTCAAGTCTCAAGTAAGTCTCAAGTCTTAGCTTTCAAGTCTCAAGTCTTAGCTTTCAAGTCTAAAATAAGTCTCAAGTCTTAGCTTTCAAGTCTAAAGTAAGTCTCAAGTCTTAGCTTTCAAGTCTCAAGTAAGTCTCAAGTCTTAGCTTTCAAGTCTAAAGTAAGTCTCAAGTCTTAGCTTTCAAGTCTAAAGTAAGTCTCAAGTCTTAGCGTTCAAATCTAAAGTAAGTCTCAAGTCTTAGCTTTCAAGTCTCAAGTCTTAGCTTTCAAGTCTCAAGTAAGTCTCAAGTCTTAGCTTTCAAGTCTAAAGTAAGTCTCAAGTCTTAGCTTTCAAGTCTAAAGTAAGTCTCAAGTCTTAGCGTTCAAATCTAAAGTAAGTCTCAAGTCTTAGCTTTCAAGTCTCAAGTCTTAGCTTTCAAGTCTCAAGTAAGTCTCAAGTCTTAGCGTTCAAGTCTCAAGTCTTAGCTTTCAAGTTTCAAGTAAGTCCCAAGTCTTAGCTTTCAAGTCTAAAGTAAGTCTCAAGTCTTAGCTTTCAAGTCTCAAGTCTTAGCTTTCAAGTCTAAAGTAAGTCTCAAGTCTTAGCGTTCAAGTCTCAAGTCTTAGCTTTCAAGTCTAAAGTAAGTCTCAAGTCTTAGCGTTCAAGTCTCAAGTCTTAGCTTTCAAGTCTAAAGTAAGTCTCAAGTCTTAGCTTTCAAGTCTAAAGTAAGTCTCAACTCTTAGCGTTCAAGTCTAAAGTAAGTCTCAAGTCTTAGCTTTCAAGTCTCAAGTAAGTCTCAAGTCTTAGCGTTCAAGTCTCAAGTAAGTCCCAAGTCTTAGCTTTCAAGTCTAAAGTAAGTCTCAAGTCTTAGCGTTCAAGTCTCAAGTCTTAG